>NC_073639.1:39119318-39422348 GCF_029407905.1 Bubalus kerabau | reverse complement strand
GAAATGGATGACTGATTTAGATTCTGCAAATTTGTTAAACAGTTTTATCTTTGGAATTCTCCAAGTATGAATTTCTCACTTAGTCCCTATCCTTTTATTCACATTTATGTTTCAAAGAACGGTACAATACTCAAAGGTGTCTTGTTATTGAGAATTTGATGAATTCATAAAGAAATAAGAAAGATTGGGAACAAAGAGGCCTCAGAAAACTGGAATGTTGCTCAGGCTGTAACAGTAGCTTTACCACATTTCCATCATTGAAGAAATAGTTGTATAAACAGGCCTAAAGTTAGATTAGTTCTTCTTTGAATTTCTGTTTTGCTTTTCCTTCCTAATCTAAAAAAAAATTAGAGAAAATAATAGTATTAATAATCTAGTGGATGAGTAAGAAATGCGTGGAAATGCAGGTAAAACGGGTAGGAAGAATGCTGACAGTTGTTGAAGCTGGGAGAACCCATGGGGGTTCATTCTACCATTCCATTTACATTTATATGTTTGTAATTTTCTATAATAAAAGATCTTTAAATGTCTCATTGTCTAATGAAGATTTTTATACAATGAGATGACAAAAAGGCAGTATAACCAGTTAAAGTATTTGAAGTGTAATAGTGATGATAAAAAGAATGTTAATTTATTTTTGGTTGAACTGCAATAAACCAAAATAAACTTCTGGTATTCAGCTATATTTACCTACGTAAAGAGTAGTTTCATTTGGTTCAGCCTTCGTTTGGAAGAGTTGTGACCTCAGGAAAGGACAAAGGTAACTGCCCTGTATGGTTATGGAACATACAACATAAACCTCACCCATGCAAGGATTAGCCAGTTTAGCTAGAGATAATGACCAGCCTCGCTTTTTCAACTTTATTAATAGAAATTTGACTTTAAACAACATAAGAGAAATGTCTTACAAAAAGATTTAAAAAACCCATTTTTTTTCTTTTTATAGGAGTTATGACAGAAGTTCCAGGAGTTTAGATCAAGAATCTCCTTCCAAAAAGAAGAAGTTTCAAACTAATTATGCTTCTACCACCCATTTAATGACTGGCAAGAAAGTGCCATCATCTCTACAAACAAAGCCCAGTGACTTAGAAACAACAGTGTTTTATATTCCTGGAGTTGATGTAAAGGTAAAAATCTAAATATCTAGGATAAGAAATTAGATTATTAGTAGCCAGGTTTATTTCCTATCATATATATTCTTCCTTCACTGCTGCTGCTGCTGCTAAGTCGCTTCAGTCGTGTCTGACACTAGTTACATTAAAATGAGACTTTCTGAAGTTTTCTCTAGTGTAGCTGTATTATGAACAAGAGACCTTCTAAATTGCACATTGCCCCATGTGCATGAAATTTTCCATGATTTTGACAGGAATAAGTTTATTTTCTTTTTCTTTTTTTTTAATTTAAATTTATTTATTTTAATTAGAGGCTAATTACTTTACAATATTGTATTGGTTTTTGCCATACATCAACATGAATCCGCCACGGGTGTACACGTGTTCCCAATCCTGAACCCCCCTCCCGCCTCCCTTCCCATACCATCCCTCTGGGTCATCCCAGTGCACCAGCTTCAAGCATCCTGTATCCTGCATTGAACCTGGACTAGCAATTCGTTTCTTATATGATATTATACATGTTTCAATGCCATTCTCCCAAATCACCCTGCCCCTCTCTCTCCCACAGAGTCCAAAAGACTGTTCTATACATCTGTGTCTCTTTTGCTGGGTTATCGTTACCATCTTTCTAAATTCCATATATATGCATTAGTATACTGTATTGGTGTTTTTCTTTCTGGCTTACTTCACTCTGTATAATCGGCTCCAGTTTCATCCACCTCATTAGAACTGATTCAAATGTATTCTATTTAATGGCTGAGTAATACTCCATTGTGTATATGTACCACAGCTTTCTTATCCATTCATCTGCTGATGGACATCTAGGTTGCTTCCATGTCCTGGCTTTTATAAACGGTGCTGCGATGAACATTGGGGTACATGTGTCTCTTTCCCTTCTGGTTTCCTCGGTGTGTATGCCCAGCAGTGGGATTGCTGGGTCATATGGCAGTTCTATTTCCAGTTTTTTAAGGAATCTCCACACTGTTCTCCATAGTGGCTGTACTAGTTTGCATTCCCACCAACAGTGTAAGAGGGTTCCCTTTTCTCCACACCCTCTCCAGCATTTATTACTTGTAGACTTTTGGATCGCAGCCATTCTGACTGGTGTGAAATGGTACCTCATAGTGGTTTTGATTTGCATTTCTCTGATAATGAGTGATGTTGAGCATCTTTTCATGTGTTTGTTAGCCATCTGTATGTCTTCTTTGGAGAAATGTCTGTTTAGTTCTTCGGCCCATTTTTTGATTGGGTCATTTATTTTTCTGGAATTGAGCTGCAGGAGTTGCTTGTATATTTTTGAGATTAGTTGTTTGTCAGTTGCTTCATTTGCTATTATTTTCTCCCATTCTGAAGGCTGTCTTTTCACCTTGCTTATAGTTTCTTTTGTTGTGCAGAAGCTTTTAATTTTAATTAAATCTCATTTCTTTATTTTTGCTTTTATTTCCAATATTCTGGGAGGTGGGTCATAGAGGAGCATGCTGTGATTTGTGTCGGAGAGTGTTTTGCCTATGTTCTTCTCTAAGAGTTTTATAGTTTCTGGTCTTACGTTTAGATCTTTAATCCATTTTGAGTTTATTTTTGTGTATGGTGTTAGAAAGTGTTCTAGTTTCATTCTTTTACAAGTGGTTGACCAGTTTTCCCAGCACTACTTGTTAAAGAGATTGTCTTTTCTCCATTGGATAGTCTTGCCTCCTTTGTCAAAGATAAGGTGTCCATAGGTGCGTGGATTTATCTCTGGGCTTTTTATTTTGTTCCATTGATCTGTATCTCTGTCTTTGTGCCAGTACCATACTGTCTTGATGACTGTGGCTTTGTAGTAGAGCCTGAAGTCAGGCAGGTTGATTCCTCCAGTTCCATTCTTCTTTCTCAAGATTGCTTTGGCTATTCGAGGTTTTTTGTATTTCCATACAGATTGTGAGATTATTTGTTCTAGCTCTGTGAAAAATACCGTTGGTAGCTTGATTGGGATTGCACTGAATCTATAGATTGCTTTGGGTAGTATACTCATTTTCACTATATTGATTCTTCCAATCCATGAACATGGTATATTTCTCCATCTATTAGTGTCGTCTCTGATTTCTTTCACCAGTGTTTTATAGTTTTCTATATATAGGTCTTTAGTATCTTAAACATTGATATTCATGTTTGCAAAACATTGCTTAGTGCAACTTTTTTAGATTCTAGAATTATACATTCCTAGAATGTTAAGCTAGAAAGAATTTAAAATAGTATCTGGGATGACCTATTTTCACCTTAAAAATGAAAAAAAGCTAATAAGGAATTTGCTAGAA
The DNA here is from genome assembly GCF_029407905.1 of Bubalus kerabau. Classification (NCBI taxonomy): domain Eukaryota; kingdom Metazoa; phylum Chordata; class Mammalia; order Artiodactyla; family Bovidae; genus Bubalus; species Bubalus kerabau. The sequence goes on along the minus strand of NC_073639.1, from coordinate 39,418,945 downwards.
TCACAGAGCTAACTTGAAAAATCTTCTGGTTCCTGGATCAGTGTTCTTTCTGCCGTGTTTTAGTACATTTTTTTGTTTTCCTCATGTGCATAATTTTAATTTTGGAAGTTTATTTGTTTCAATACAGTTGCATTACAATTCCAAGACTCTAAAGACTGAATCACCTAATGCCTCCAGAGGATCTTCCTTGCCACGAACACTCTCTAAAGAGTCCAAGCTGTATGGTATGAAAGATAGTGCAACATCTCCTCCTTCTCCTCCTTTACCTTGCACTGTCCAGAGCAAGACTAACACCTTACTTCCTCCCCAACCCCCACCTATTCCCTCAGGTATTTAAGGAAAATATACTTTAATTTTTTTCATAAATTAATTTCAAGTCATCACCTACTTGCTCTAGTAAGACTTTCAAATTCACATGTTTAAGAAAAAAGGACTTAGACTTGCCAACAATGACTGTACAAAATTCATGTATGGAAGTGTAAGCTAATTCCTTTTGCCTAGTTTTCAAATTGCTATTACCTTAGAATATCAGTTTTTACTTAATTTTTTAGATCTATGTATATTTAGAAAGTCTTATATAGCTCAAATTTGGGAGCTTATGATCTAGATGGAAACATCAGACTTATATATTTAAGACAGAATACATTGAACTTAAACCATATTTATTATCTATTATTGCATAACAAATTATCCCAAACTTAGTGGCTTATAATCTTGGACATAGTTTCTGTGGATCAGAAATTCAGAAGCAGTGGGGCTGAGTGCATCTAACCTCACAGTTTTCTATGAAGTTGCAGTCAGGATGTTGGCTAGGGATACAGTCATCCAAATGCTTGACTGGGTCTGGAAAATCTGCTTCCATCATATCCCATTCACATGGCTGACAAGCTGGTGCTTTAGTTTCTCCCCACGACTGGGCTGCTTGAGTGTTCTCATGACATGGCAGCTGACATTCCCTCAAAAGGAGTGATACAAAAGAATACATGGCTGAAGCTGCAATATCTTCTATGCTTTAGTCTTAGAAGTCACATACCATCATTTCCACATATCTTATTGATCATATAGGTGACCCGTATTCAGTGTGGGAGGGAACTACACAAGAGCATTAGTACCAGGAGGAAAGGACCATTGGAAGTTATTTTGGAATCTGGCTACTATACCACATGAATAATACCTTATATATATAATAGAATTTCCAAAATGGGAATATTGGGTTGGACAAGAAAAAGCTTTGAGAGATGGAACTTGACATAAATTTTTCAAAGTAGCCAGTAATCAGGATAATGCCTAATATTTTTATATCACTTTTAAATTGACAAGACATATCTATGTCCATTAAGTACAGGGCAGGTATTATTATCCCCATTTTATATATGAAGAAAGTTAAAGCTCATAAAAGTTGAATTTCTTTCCTAGGTTTACAAACTAATACATGATAGACTTGGAAACCTAAGCCAAAGTTATCTAAATCTTAGCTGTTATATCATTCTGTTGACATGGAAATATTTAGTCAGGTAGAAGGAAGGAGAGATGCAGTATATACATGCCTCCTTACATGCCCATGTAAGGAGGCATGTAAATATTTACCAGGTAAGAAGAGCAAGAACCTAAGAAAATGTAAAAACTGATGTTTTTCCTCACTTGCCACAAATTATCATTAGTCAGAGTTCTCTATATCTTCTTAAGTTGACAAATAATACTAAATGAGAGGCTAAATGCTAAAATACTAATGAAAGAGTTAGCAAAATATAAATTTGAAAAACTGAACCAAAATTTGTGACCTAGAGCAAGTAGGAGTAACTGTTGTATTTATATACATCACTGATCATCTCTGTATTCTAACAATAAGATTTCTATCAACCTATTTTTATTGCATTCTTGTGTGGTTTTAAGTACAAGGTGCTTCACCTGATTAAACTCATATAATTCTAATTTCTCACAAGATTATGTTTTCTGGAAACTATTAAATTCATCTCACATCTATACATGTTCTAGCCAAAGGAAAAGGAAGTGGAGGAGTAAAAACAGCCAAGTTATATGCCTGGGTAGCACTTCAGTCATTGCCAGAAGAAATGGTAATCAGTCCCTGCCTGTTAGACTTTCTGGAAAAGGCTCTGGAAACTATCCCAATTACACCAATTGAAAGGAACTATACAAGTGAGTGTCCTCTTAAATACCTAATTGCCCATCACATGTATTTTGCGGTCCTATTACTAGAAGGATTTTGTAATGCTTTTATATATTACCGTATAATACATTCAATGATAAAGAAATTATAGAACAGAAAAAGAACTTGAGAGACCATCTAGTCTTGGTGGGGTTTATGATTCCTCCATGGCTACAGCTACTTAATGACAAAATTAACATCCTTAGTCCTGTGTTTGAAGAAGGAAATGGCAACCCACTACAGTATTCTTTCGTGGGAAATCCCATGGATAGTGGAACCTGGCAGGCTGCAGCCCACACATTCACAAAAGTTGGACATGACTTAACAACTAAACAACAACTGCTGCCAAGTCACTTCAGTCATGTCCGACTCTGTGCGACCCCATGGACTGCAGCCTACCAGGCTTCTCTGTCCATGGGATTCTCCAGGCAAGAACACTGGAGTGGGTTGCCATTTCCTTCTCCAATACATGAAAGTGGAAAGTGAAAGTGAAGTCACTCAGTCGTGTCTGACTCTTAGCGACCCCATGGACTGCAGCCCACCAGGCTCCTCCATCCATGAGATTTTCCGGACAACAGTACTGGAGTGGGGTGCCATTGCCTTCTCCCTAACAACAACAGATCCTGTATTAGAGTGACTCTTGGACTGGAAACACTCCTTGAGGACAATGGCAAAATTACTGTTTTCTTTGTATGTTGTTTGGTACAGCAGTGGGAATCAAGAGTTTGAAGGAATGAGTAAGAGGTTTGAATAGGGAAAGATGTAATGAATAATGGGCTACAGAAGCCAATGTTTCTGTGCATTCATACCCCTGATCTCAGTACTAGCAAAAAAGAAAAAGATCTTTTAATAAACAGTTTGCCTTTACCCTAATACTAAAACTTTAAATATTTTAACAGCTGTCAGCTCTCAAGATGAAGATATGGGACATTTTGAAATACCAGATCCTATGGAAGAATCAACAACATCACTAGTATCATCTTCAACATCTGCTTACTCTTCCTTCCCTGTAGATGTTGTGGTTTATGTACGAGTTCAGGTAATATACTTCATCTATTCCTTTTTATTTTAAAGAAGAATATGTTTTTTTAAGTTTATTTGAACATATACAATATTAATTCCTTTTAAAGTTTTCTTAAGGTTCATGGACCTTTAGTACGTTTATCATGGCCTAGAGGTTGCCTGAACCTCTGGGAAGTATATGTACAATTTTATGTGTTATTTATTTGTCTGCTGAGGAAGTTCATATCTTTGAGTATTCAGAATTGAGATCTCATTCTTTTGTGGCAAAAGTAAAAATATGTAAGTTAAAACCCTTTTTTTTTTTAGCACATTATACCTTTTTAAAATTATATCATGGCATCTGTATTTCTTGTCATTATGGTTATTTGTGGGCAGACATAAAGTGAAATTGATATAAAGTCACAATAGTACCTTTTTTAGATTCTTCTAAGGGTTATATGGTGACTGCAGCCATGAAATTAAAAGAGGCTTACTCCTTGGAAGGAAAGTTATGACCAACCTAGATAGCATATTCAAAAGCAGAGACATTACTTTGCCAACAAAGGTTCGTCTAGTCAAGGCTATGGTTTTTCCTGTGGTCATGTATGGATGTGAGAGTTGGACTGTGAAGAAGGCTGAGCGCCGAAGAATTGATGCTTTTGAACTGTGGTGTTGGAGAAGACTTGAGAGTCCCTTGGACTACAAGGAGATCCAACCAGTCCATTCTGAAGGAGATCAGCCCTGGGATTTCTTTGGAAGGAATGATGCTAAAGCTGAAACTCCAGTACTTTGGCCACCTCATGCGAAGAGTTGACTCATTGGAAAAGACTCTGATACTGGGAGGGATTGGGGGCAGGAGGAGAAGGGGACGACAGAGGATGAGATGGCTGGATGGCATCACTGACTCGATGGACGTGAGTCTGAGTGAACTCCAGGAGTTGGTGATGGACAGGGAGGCCTGGCGTGCTGCGATTCATGGGGTCACAAAGAGTCGGACACGACTGAGCGACTGATCTGATCTGATCTGAAGGGTTATATAGTTATGTATTTAATAATTTTATTCTAAAATTCAGTCCTGTTTCAGGCCTGTAGAAGTATAGGCTACCCCTCTGATACTGTGGTTCCAGACCACCACTGTAATAAAGCAAATGCTGAAGTGAAGCAAGTTACATTTTTTTTTAATTTCCCAGTGCATATAAAATTGTTTACACTATCCTATATTCTATTAAGTATGTACTAGTATTATATCTAAAATAAAACAATACCTACCTTAAGTAAAAAAGAATGCTTAGAAAAACTGTACCATTAGACTTGCTCAAGGAAGGGTTGCCAAAAACTATCATTTTATAAAAAGAAAAAAAACACTCAACATCTACAAAGCACAGTGAAATCAGGTATATTAGCATCCAACTGAGTCTGTTTATTAAGGAGGATTTAACTTGTATCCAAACTTCAAGGTTTAGTTTACCTTCAATTAAAACTTTTTTTTTTAATTTTATTTTATTTTTAAATTTTACATAATTGTATTAGTTTTGCCAAATATCAAAATGAATCCGCCACAGGTATACAATTAAAACTTTATGATCAGTGTCAAGAATAAAAGAAACACTAATGATCATCTCTTCAGATAAATTTCTACAAAAGCAATTTGGCCAAAAGAATTTCAGTCTGATCTTCTGGAGTTTTGCACTAGTTTTTTTGAAGATCTGATGAAAACATGTAATAAGTGAGGCCTTGAGAGTTTGTAAAACTTCTGTTATAAATGCAATAATAGCCTTTTAAAATTTCAGCATAAAGAAATTACTTCCTTTAAAATACTTGATTATGAACAACATGGACATGAACATATTTAATATTCTGAATTATCTAAATGTCTACATATTTACTGTTTAGAATTCCTCAAATATTTAGTTTTAAAAGTGATACAATTTTGTTGATGCATTTTGCTTAATGTATCATGTGTCTGTTTGAAAAAGGTAGGGCATTAAATTCAAAATAATAAATTTGAAATATGTAGACTGAGGTGGAAACTGAATGTAATTTCTGGAGTCCAACAGAAAAATTTTTAATCACTTAGTTCCTAGAAACTTTTCTTTCTTTGTCTTTCTGTACTTTTCAGCCCTCACAGATCAAGTTTAGCTGTTTACCAGTGTCAAGAGTAGAATGCATGCTAAAGCTGCCATCCCTGGATTTGGTGTTTTCTTCAAACCGAGGGGAACTGGAGACTTTAGGGGCTGCGTATCCTGCAGAAACCTTATCCCCTGGAGGTAGTGCTCCTCCAAGTGGAACAAAAACCTCCTCGAGCAAAACTGGAGTACCAGGTGTGGAAACGTTCTTTTATTCAATTAGCATAAAAAGCCAAGTACTATTTTAATAGTAATTAATAAACATTTCCAAATAAATACATTTGGAAAAGGAGAATATTTGAGAATTAGGGTATTTATAGAAAAAATATATAGTGGATCAAAGTTTTGAGTGTATTTCATTATACCCAAGGAATGGCAGTTGCATAGCGTTTTGTTGTCCACTCATGTGCATATTCCATCTACTGTGAAGTGTGAATGATAATGTGTTCAAATACTTTTGAATGTTTTATTTTAGGCTGTATTTTTACTTTATGAGTGATCAGTGTTGCAAATGGTAAGTAAGAGCTGTAGTCTTAACTTGCAAGGATTTCTTATCACACTGAATTAAAAGTATATCAAATTGTGTGTATATGTATAAAAAATTTTTAGTGGTAAAATTTTGTTACTTAACTCAAATGTCTGTTTCATGAAAGGTTTAGGTATTAAAGTAGAACTGATGATTTCCTGATGAGATAGTCATTTTTCACTCAGTGTCACTTCTGCCCTAAAAATCATCTGGAGATCACAAATGCAAGTAATAAAGATTTTTGGGGATATTTAAAAAAAAAAAAAAAACAGAATGAATGAAAATGTAAAAGAACTGATAAGAGAACTAATAATAAGACAGTTTAACAGTTCTACCCCTAAAGCAGATATTGGAATATACACTTTTTTCTTAATATCAAAATGTCATAAATTAACACATTATTATAGCAGTATATATGCACTATGCTAGGAATATATAATGTAGGAATATATAATGAAAGGAATATAAAATGAGCAGCTATTTTTATGCCCACATTTCTTTTAGAAAATGAAAAAGTGAAGTAGCACCCCTTATGTTACCATAATAAAACATGCAGGAAGGAATGATGATGAGAATAAATGTATAAAAAATGTAGATTATGACAATATCCATTCTTTGAAAGGATCTTGATGAACTTGACTGAGTTCTGGATCAGTGCTAAGGGCTGGATATACTGTAGTGAACTTAGCTAACAAGCATATTCCTTGCTAATGTGAAACTTAAATTGAATTTGGAGAAATAGATAATAAGCAAACAAGTGTATTTTCAGTGCAAACATGAAGGTGGTAAGTATGAGTTAGCCACATAGACAGTTGGGGGAATAAAACACTCCAGGTATACAGTATAAAGTCTATAAAGTAGGAAAGAGTTTGGCAACTCTTTGAAATTAGCCTGTTCCACTCATGTTGAATGTTGCCAATAAGGTCTTCTTGATTTCTAAGAGAGAGACCTTTAACTTTCTCCATTTGTGTACTTTGCTCTGTTTCCACTGTTTCTGTGGAAATGTGGACTCCAGTTGTATGATTTGGATTTTTTACAGTTCATTCTCCTCCACTGCTTAAGACTCAGCTATTTTGTACCTCTTCCAACCGCCTGCTTCTAGTAAGAACAAAGGAGAAATTAAACAGGAAACCTTGGAGTTGGCCAGTCATATGTATAAATAATTATTTCAACAATGAACAGAATATCCAACCCTGGTGTATACAGTATATTAATTGGAAAATACATCTAAACCCTCATGTTAAGGATTTAAATCTACTGATTAGTTAATGTTTGACTATTTCCATTTTATTTTCAAATCATGTTTGGTTTTTGAGACTATATTAAGACAGTTTTTTTTAGTACTTTCTGTGTCTTATTCTATTTTGGGTTTCTTGTGTTCCCTATAGGTTCATCAGGATTAGGCAGCCCTCTTGGCAGAAGTCGACATAGTAGTAGTCAGTCAGATCTGACCAGTTCCAGCAGCAGTTCCTCTGGGCTGAGCTTCACTGCATGCATGTCTGACTTTTCCCTTTATGTATTTCATCCATATGGAGCAGGGAAACAAAAAACCACTGTTTCTGGCCTTACACCCGGATCAGGAGGATTAGGTATACTTAGCATGTTTGCCTCTTTTTCAAATTTATCACATCTTTTCAAGCTTTCATCTTTTTAAAAATGATGTTATCTTTAATAATGGATATAAAATGAGATCAGAAACTTTTTCTTCTTGATAATATCTATCCTGTCTCTACATTAAATAAACAGAAATATGAAATAAGTAATGTAGGTAAATCATATAAGATTTTAAAATTCAAAATATTTTATAAGTGATATACACTGTGTAATCTCTTCAGATATGAGGTTACTTATGCTGTGTTTAAATGTTTCATCAAATTGCTATTTGTATAAAAAATTATATTCTGTCAGTAGTTAAAATTTTAAATTGTGTACATCATCACATTTGTTAATTTAAAGTGATACTCTTTAATATGACTATTTAGTGAACTTAAATTCCACTGCCATTTTAAAGTACAGATTTACCACTAAAAATACATAGGATGTTGGTATTAGTGAATGTTATTAACTTATTTAGACAAATAATAGACACACTCCACGTCAGTGCTAGTTTTTGTTGAGATGTAAAAATCATCGTTATGGTTATGGACTTGAACCTATTATTGTTAGGAATGTCTAATGTTCATTAGGTCATTCTGCTTAAATTTTAACCTCATTTAAGTGATTTTAATTAATAGCATATTATAGCCTATTGAATAACTTCATGTAACTAGTTGTTGGGGATTTGTGTGTGTGTGTGTGTGTGTGTGTGTGTGTGTGTTTTCACATATATTTTTTTTTAAGGGAATGTAGATGAAGAACCCACTTCAGTCACTGGTCGAAAAGACTCACTCAGTATAAATCTTGAGTTTGTAAAAGTGAGTTTGTCTCGGATAAGGCGTTCTGGAGGTGCCTCATTTTTTGAAAGTCAGTCTGTAAGCAAGTCTGCAAGCAAAATGGATACTACACTAATAAATATATCTGGTATTCAATTTTATATTTTTTAATTGAAATATTGTTTTCCCAGCATTAAATAAGGGCCTCCTTTTAAGTGTTTAAATATTAAATAATTTAATAATGTTAAGCATTTAGTGATAAGCTGATTTAAAGGAGAAGAATAACTTCTAGCCAAGTACTATCTCAGTCCAGTGAGATATCAGTGTTAGAAATAGGATTTCTAGATACATACATGGAAATATCACCCAAGGGCCAAAATATGCCTATTTAAGTTGCTAAAAACTGCTTCTTCACTTCTCTACCATGAGTTGGTATAACTTCTGACTTATTTTTTGATTTTTTAATTGTAAAATCTTAAAACACTAAGGAAGAATGGGTGTTGAAAAATTTTTACTTGGTATCGTAAGATCTTGAGTTGTGTACCTGTGTATCACTAGCTTTATTATAAAGCTAACTAGTTATATATGATGGACAAATGACTTACTCACTTTCTGTACACTGTGATTTGAGTATTTAAAATTGAGTAGAACATTTTGAAGAATTCAGAGTACTAAGTGAGTGAAAACTTTAAAAATTATTAATCCAACAAATATAGGTAAGTACACTTAATCCACTCAACACAATATATGTTTGGTCATTCAGCAAACATGTAATTGAGCCTGTATTTTACAGAGAACTTGTGCCAGGCACTCTGCTAGGTACTTGAAGATGCCCACATGAATAAAGCAAGGTCATGAAGTGAAATGAAGTGAAGTCGCTCAGTCGTGTCTGACTCTTTGCGACCCCATGGACTGTAGCCTACCAGGCTCCTCTGTCCATGGGATTTTCCAGGCAATAGTCCTGGAGTGGATTACCATTTCCTTCTCCAGGGGATCTTCCCAACCCAGGGATCGAACCTGGGTCTCCCGCATTGTAGACAGACGCTGTACCGTCTGAGCCACCAGGGAAGTCCAGGCAAGGTCTTATGAGTAGACAAATTACAGTGCAGTGTGACAAATCCTATAATGGAAGTTTACTTAAAGAGGAGGAAACAAATTCTGTTTTATATAAGAGATCAGAGAAGGTTTCACAAAGGATATGATGTTGGGGCCAGTCTTTAAAATTATGTAGGAATATTCTTGGCTATGGCAACATGGTATTTAATGGTCAGAGCATCAGAAAGTATGCTTTTGGATCATACTTTGATTCACTGAGTTAAAGCATAGGTGTAACTGAACACTGAGTTAGTTGTACAAAGTAGATGGGTTCAGAGACAGGGAGGACTTGACTAGAGGTAAAGCTGATAAAATAGCCCAGGACATGACTGTGGGGTGGGGGGACTCCTACCATGCTAAAAAATGGGGTTCTGATCCTTTGGGCAAGGAGAAGCCATTAGCAGTTTTTAAGAACTGTATGACAACACTGTCCTTAAAGATAGCAATACTGTTGTGTACACTGAAAAATCTGTTAAGAGGGTAGATTTCATGTTAAGTATTCTTGCCACAAAAAAGAACAACCAAAATTATACATGCATTATAAAATCTATGTTTTTTAAAAAAGGAATGATCCTTAAGATTGATGTTTTAGGAAGAGAGCTGATAGGAGAATGGTAAGAGATGGTAGAGTGGAACGATGCTTGGGGACACTGTTGAAGTAGACTAAGCAATAGGGGATGAGGGCCTGAATTGTGACAGTAAAAAAAGAGGAGAGAGAATGGTTTCAAGATAAATATGAAAATCCACAAGCTTAAGGACAAGTTGTATGAGCAGCAATAGAGGAGGCAACAATGCCTCAGGCTTTTAGCTTAGGTAGCTCAAGGGGCATTGAGGTCACTGCCTTTAGAAAATAAAGAAGGAAATACTTATATGACACTGAGGTAGAGGGATCTGATAGGCAATTGGCTATTGGGCTGTGTGGATATGGGCTCAGGCTGAAATGGAAAGTTCAGGTTTAAGGGACACTGACATGTGAATGCAACAGAAGCTCTGATGGAGGACTGGAGGAGCACCTGAAGCAGAAGTAGCAGAGCAAAAACCCCAAGTCAGCCATCAGAACACTTTGAGACTGACAATTCGCTGCTTAGCTGGTAAAGAGTCCACCTGCAAGGCAGGAGACCTGGGTTCGATCCCTGGATTAGGAAGATCCCCTGGAAAGGGAAAGGCTACCCACTCCAGTATTCTGGCCTGGAGAATTCCATGAAATGTACAGTCCATGGGGTCGCAGAGTCAGACACGACTGAGCGACTTTCACTCACAAAATACTAACTTCTGCCATACAGTTACTTGGTTTGCAGCTGCTTTTGAAGAAGTCTGTATTCTAGCTAATCCTGATGATTCATTTTCCATATCTGAGATGGGCCCTGTGTTAAAGCTGGAAGCTGTCTATAACACTGACCTTAGATCCTGTGTGAGAATTTCATGATAAAGTGGTAACAGAATTCCAGTTTGCTCTCACCTCAAAAATGGAAATGGAACTAATGGTGCTAGAATGTGCTATTTTTATCAGCTGCGAAAGGAACACATTATCACTTACTGATCATACTATATACCTCATTTTGGCATTTCAAGAATTGTAACAGAATTATAATTCAGTTGTGTAATATTATATCTACCATGTGAAAATATTAAAGGTTTTGGAAATATGTTCTAACAAATTTCATTGATGTATCAGCTGTTTGTGATATAGGGTCTGCTTCCTTTAAATATGATATGCGCCGCCTCAGTGAAATTCTGGCATTTCCAAGAGCCTGGTATAGGAGGAGTATTGCAAGACGCCTATTTCTTGGAGACCAAACTATTAATTTGCCAAGTAAGCTTGTTTATGTAATTATAGATTATACTTAGGCTGCTTTTAATTTTGATTACAATAATAATAAGATTCATGATTGATAACACAAACTTTGTCTTACTTGGTAAACTACTCTGCAGTTCTTTCACTTATTCAACAAATGTCAGTGGAGCCCCTTTAATGTGCTAGTAACCACTGGGAATGGACTAGCATTGGAGGTCACAAAATGCTTGCTCTTTCGGGGATTATTTTGTTCTGTGGTTACCCTGTAATCTCTGTAAAATCTGGAAATGCATAAATAATTTAACCAACTTAATCATGGTTAAACATGGAAAATAGAAAATATTGGGGACATGCTACCATATTTTTTTCTCTTCAACATAGATATTGCTGTAGTAGTACATTGTGTAAGTGAAAGTAAAGAGATAGCATTATACAGTAGAAAATATTAGAAATTTGGATTCTAGGTCTATTCCCTCAACTGTAATATGGGACAGAGTGCCTGTCCTACCCTTCTCATATATTTTCTGTGAGAATTAAATAACATGCTGGAATTGTGCAAACTGGACATTGTACAGTTTTCAGAGAACTTGAAGAAATACAAAATGTGATTAGAAGTGGTGGAGTGATGAATGTTTTATAGCATGGAGATATTTTCCTGTTAATTTTGTTTTTGTTATCTACTTTCCTTTTAGCATCTGGCCCAGGGACACCTGATTCCATTGAAGGTGTAAGCCAACACCTTTCTCCCGAATCATCAAGAAAAGCTTACTGCAGGACCTGGGAGCAGCCTAGTCAGTCAGCCTCCTTCACCCACATGCCTCAGTCACCTAATGTGTTCAATGAGCATATGACGAACAGCACCATGTCACCAGGGACAGCAGCACAGAGCCTAAAATCCCCAGCCTCCATAAGGTCAAGAAGTGTGTCTGATTCTTCAGTTCCCCGAAGAGGTAACACTGTTCTTTTGTTAGCCCTCTAGAGCTCCTAATATAAAAATCTTAATTGGTTACTCCCAGATTTTTGCCCCAACTGCACAAAGAGATTACAGGTTTTTACAGAAGATGTGGGGTGGGGGTAGGAGTCCCAAATGCAACAACACACACATACACACACTTGACAGTATTTGCTAGCAGATGAGACAGCTGGACGGCTAGTTGCTTTGAAAAGGGATAGAGAGAAAGAAATGAGCATAGTGTTAGCGTGCTCCATATGGTACTTATTGTTAGAAGTAAAACACACCTACAGTGTTGTAATAGGTACTTGATATTGAAAAAGTGTGACAGCTAGTAAATGTTAGGTTTAACACAAAAATATCATAATTTTACTTTTTGGATTATAGTGATAAGAGTGGTCTTTGCTTTGTAATTGGCTGAACATCTATATAAATAAATGTACATTTTATTTTCTATTTTTAGATTCACTTTCAAAAACATCAACTCCTTTTAACAAATCAAACAAAGCAGCAAGCCAACAAGGGACCCCATGGGAAACACTTGTCGTGTTTGCTATCAACTTGAAGCAATTAAACGTTCAAATGAATATGAGTAATGTAATGGGAAATACAACGTAAGCTATTCAGATACAAAGATACAAAGAAAATATATCTAATCATCATATATAATGTTTCTAATTGTTGTAAAGCAATACAAAACCTTTTTCAAATGCTGAAATGTTTAAGACAGTAAATAGATAAATTATAAATTGCTTTACCCTGAAAATGGTTTAATCCTAAAGATACTATAACATAGAAACAGCATGAAATATGTGTTCTAAAAAGAAAATAAGGAAAGTAGCATAATTTTCTAGCTAAGAATAAAGCTTCATTATTAATGTTAATATTCAAATGTTTACCATAGTTTTTATAAGAAATGTATTGTTTCATTGTCCAATTTTTTTTTAATCATACAACTCCTGTTTTAATTCATGACATTGGAAGCCATATGTCTATTTAATAAGCCTTTTTCTTTTTGATAGCTGGACAACTAGTGGTTTGAAGAGCCAAGGCCGCCTGTCAGTAGGAAGTAATCGAGATCGAGAAATAAGCATGTCTGTTGGTCTGGGAAGATCACAGTTAGATTCTAAAGGAGGAGTAGTTGGAGGCACTATAGATGTAAATGCTTTGGAGATGGTTGGTACGTTGAAATTTTACAGCTGAAAAATATATTGAGAAAAGCATTTGAAAACCGATTTTGATGAGTTTTTATTAGGCATTTCTGTGAAAAGTAATTATTGTTTCTATTTTAGCTCATATTTCTGAACATCCAAACCAGCAACCCAGTCACAAAATTCAGATCACTATGGGTTCTACTGAAGCTCGTGTGGATTACATGGGCTCAAGTATTCTCATGGGTATCTTCAGTAATGCTGACCTCAAGCTTCAGGATGAATGGAAAGTAAATCTGTATAACACACTGGATTCAAGCATGACTGATAAAAGGTATTTAGTGAAATATTACTTTTTCAGTACTTTACATGACTGCTTTTAACATATTTTCTATCATTCAGTGAAAAGACTCAAACCATTTTTCCTGCAATTACATGATTTTTCTGTCATACAATTAATATGAATGAAAAGCTGGTGGGGAAGAGACTTTTTTGGGTGCTTTTAAACTGTTTTCTATAAGATATATGATAAAGACTCTGTTTTATGCTCTAGTGAAATTTTTGTCCATGGAGATCTGAAGTGGGATATTTTCCAAGTAATGATATCAAGATCAACTACACCAGACCTGATAAAAATAGGAATGAAGCTCCAGGAATTTTTCACTCAGCAGTTTGACACCAGCAAACGAGCTCTGTCTACCTGGGGACCAGTTCCTTATCTTCCACCTAAGACAATGACTAATAACCTAGAGAAAAGTTCACAAGAACAATGTAAGAGTTAGAAAACTAAGACTTTATATATACTTTATCTTTCACTATGTGTTACAATTTTAATTTAAAACATTTAAATACCATACTTACAAAGGGGTCCATATGCTCTTTATCCTACTCACTCAGCAAAGTATTCATGTCCTACCCACCAATGGAATTAGAAGCCATCATTTGGAAAGACATTCATTCATTATCTCCCCTGCCACAAACCATCTATAATCATACCATTATTACAAACTACATCAGTATATTACAAATTAATACTTTTTACATAATTACAAGTTACAACTAATGATTATATTTTGATTCTGAATAACTTACATTGTATTTCCTATTACATTACTCATATTCATTTGATTGTTTAATACATTTCATTATACTTCATGCTCTTGAATACTAATTATGATAATACCATGTTCTGGTTCAGAGCATGGGCTATGGAATCAGAATGTCTGAATTTGGATTTACTGGCTGTGTCATGTTACACAGTTTATTATTTTCAGTCAGTAATTCAAATATTATGTATCAACCATGTTCTTAAGCACTGTTTTAGGCATAGGGGATCTACTAGTGGAAAAAGTTCCTATTCTCCATTAAATTTTAATGGGAGAGACAGACCACAACTAACTAACTGTGTAAGATAATTTCAGGTAGAGAGAAATGCAGAGAAAAAGAACAAAGCAGGGCAAGAATATAGAAAATGATAGTCTGTGAGGATAAATATTTTAGAAAGGGTGGTAAAGGAAACCTTTTCTAAAATGAAAGAGCTAGGCTAAGATCTTGGAAGAAGAGTTCTAGGCAAAGTGGGCTATGAGAAGGTGCAGAGCCACTACAGTTGGGAGGAAACTTGCTTGTTTGATGATCATTGAGGTGGCCCACTGTGGTGAAACAGAGTGAGCAAGCAGGAAAATACTTAACATGAATTCAGAGAAGCTGCAGATAAGATTTTTAATATGTTGGGGAGCTACTGAAGAATTCTGAACAGATGTGATACTATTTGATTTACTTCTTACAAAAATAATCCTTTTTAAAGCATCACTCTGGCTTCTGTGTGGGGAACAGACTGAGGTGGTTAAGAAAGAAAGTAAGGAAATCACTGTAGTATCACTATTAATACAATAACTGCTATTACTACACACTTATACTTTTAATACCATTGTAAGGAGGATATTCTGAGAGTCCAGGCAAAAGACAGTGGTGGCTTTAACTAGATTGATAGAGTTAAAAGTGAAAAGTAGGCTGTAGTAGGACAACTTTTAATGATTTTTATCACAGGAGCAGTACATGTGCATTGGGAAACAATGTGCATTGGGGAAGAATGTACATATCCAAGCAAAAAATAAAAACCTCACATTCTGCCCAGAAATCATCACTGCGATTACTTTATATAGAGTATATACTCTCAGATACTTTTCTAGGCACGCATGTGTGTGCACACATACACACACACATGTATACATGCACATATATATATATATATATATATATAGTTTACCAGAATATTATTCATATTGTTTTTTAACCTTTTCCAGTCAACAATCTCGAACTTTACATTACATTAATTATCGCCTCTAGCCACCTCATCGCAGTTGACAACTGACCTTAAATTATCTTTACAACTGGGTTATCCAAACCAGTATATCCAATTCGAGACCACAGGTTAAAAATGGTTATGTTTCTTTACTCTTTTTAAATTCTACTGAATTTAGTCCCTTTTTTAGTGACTTGACTTGCTAAGAGACTTGGCTAATTATCCTGCAGAATATCCTACTTTCTCAGTCTTTCAGTTGTCTTTTTATGGTTTCATTTATCTTGTTCTCCAAGTCCCTTCATTACCTTTAAACTGGAATTGGTATCAGACATAAACTAACAGATGGATGTTCCCCAAAATGTCTGGCCTGGACTTTTCCAAAAACCTTTGTCACGGGCAACAAACAAACAGGCTTAAGGAGTTGTCTTAGATTAAAGGAAACTAAAGAGATATGCAAACTGCATACAATGCATGATCTTTGGGTGGATCCAGAATGAGAACTATAGAAAACAGCCAGAAGGATATCACTGGGGAAAGTGGGTAATACAGATACGGACTGTACAGTGAGACATGTGTGAACTCTGCAGGCCCACACACAGGTTCTTAATAGCCGTGAGTACTGTGGTACTACATGATCTATGCCTGGTTGAATCCTGATGGAAGTGTGGATATGGAGGGCCAACTTTAAGTAATACATGGATTTTTGACTTTGTGGAGGTTCAGTGTCCCTGTATATCAACCCCCATGTTGTTCAGTGTTCAACTTAGTGTCTGATTAGCTCTCCTTGAACTTTAATGTGCATCTGAAACACCTGGAGATCTTATTAAAATGCAGATTCTGATACAGTAAATATGGATAGACATAAGAGTGAATTTCTAACAAGCTCCCAAGTGATGCTGATGCTGCTGGTTCTCAGACCTCACTTTTGAGTAGCAAGGTTATAAAAGATTTTTTTTTAAGTACTTAAAATCAGGCATCTGCCTTTGATATCTAGGTCTTCTGATCACTGGTTTACTTAGCCCCTCTTCTGTAAACTAGGTGTTTTCTCTAGATGACACACCTCGTTTATAAAGTTACTGTGAGAATTGGATAAAATTTCATGCAGGCACTTTATAAATCATTATTATAGAAGCATTAGTTGTAATTATTATTATAAGATTGTTACTTTCCTTAGTTCTATCCATCTTTACACAGCATCTTTTCCAAGACTGTATTCTTATTAGCTTCTGCTTACTATTAACCAGGGACTGAACTGTTTTATCCCTTATCTGAGTCACTTTAGTTGTAGAAAGTAGCCATGTGCTGTCTTCCTACCCAGCACTCAGGATGTTCATGAGATACTTTGGGATAAATGGTTCTTTGTTTTCTTGCAGTGCTCGATGCAGCTCATCATCGACATTGGCCAGGAGTATTGAAGGTGGTGTCAGGATGCCACATATCCTTATTTCAGATTCCGTTACCTGAAGATGGAATGCAGTTTGGAGGATCAATGAGCTTACATGGAAATCATATGACACTAGCTTGTTTTCATGGCCCAAATTTCCGTTCAAAATCCTGGGCCCTTTTTCATTTAGAGGAACCAAATATTGCTTTTTGGACTGAAGCTCAGAAAATATGGGAAGATGGTAAACTTCCATTTTCAGCTTTCACTTTTACCCATCTTCTTATGTGATTATATACGACAAAGTAGTTTTCTTTTCCCGTATCATTTGTCTGTTTTCTTATGATACTTCTGAAATCCATCTCTATTATTATGTACCTGACATGTTAAGGAGTTTACTGCCAATGAGTCAGTATCTATAAAGACTGGCACATGTTAAAGGGCTTGTTTCTGAATTTACCATCTTATTCTGTTTTTTACTTAGGCAATTAAATTTCTGCTGCCATGGCTGGTCATAGTTAAGTCATAGTTATTGTAAATATTTCTTAGAGAAACATGAAGAGAAGACAACACACAGTGGTAGTGTAAGGAAACTAACTGCCAGTCAGGACTATTTTACAAAACTTTTATGGACAAAGCTGTACTTCTACCTCTATTAACAGTTTCTTTTAGCTTTAATTTTCTACTCTCTGATATCTTAATGATGAAGGAAATAAGTGGTTGATGTTCTTCATCTTCTTGGGATAAATCCAGTTATAACTAAAAGAAAAAGAATTTTATTTTTTTTCTCGCTTAATGTACTCCCTGTTTTTACACCTTCTCTATGTATGACTTAACTAGCTGAAACTATTGCTCTAGGGCCACAACTCTTCTTCCATCTAAAATATAGTTTGTTACATTAAGAAACTTGTTCCCCCCTCTAGGCTCTAATGATCACTCTACATATATTGTACAAACACTGGATTTTCATCTGGGCCACAATACCATGGTTACCAAACCGTGTGGTGCTTTGGAAAGTCCTATGGCAACAATAACCAAGATAACCAGGCGTCGCCATGAAAATCCACCCCATGGAGTAGCAAGTGTGAAAGAATGGTTCAATTATGTTACGGCCACAAGGAATGAAGGTTAAAAGTTTGATTCCTTGGAAAGATCTGTTTTGTATTCTCTATTTTTGGTTCTGTTGTCTGTGTTTAGAATTTAAGTTAAGTGGAGGGAGCATTAATTAAAGTGGAGAGAGCATTTCCATTTCTTTCAACAAGCTTCATTTTATTCCAGCACCATAAGTAGCAATATTACTACATGAGTCAACACCCTAGCAGTGCCACATCTCATGGACTAAAATTATTTTCAATGTAACTGAAAACATTCAAAATAAAATTGGTTTACATAAGTGAAATTGTTTATTATAATTTGAAAATATATTTTTATACTGATGTTCACAATTGGAGGTTTGGGAAAACCAATATGATATTGTAAAGTTTAAAAATAAAATAAAATAAAAAAAACAACTAAATAACAGAATAACACAAAGTTCAGATGGCTGGAATAAAATGAAACTAAATATTAGTATTCCAGTGAAGTCGTAAGTTTAATAAAGAGTGCTTTTGATGAATTTTTCATTTGATTAGATTCACGGGTCTCGCAGTAATGCAGTCATGAAAATTCTTATTCTGTGGTTG
This sequence comes from Bubalus kerabau, assembly GCF_029407905.1. Taxonomy (NCBI): domain Eukaryota; kingdom Metazoa; phylum Chordata; class Mammalia; order Artiodactyla; family Bovidae; genus Bubalus; species Bubalus kerabau. Next base: position 39,400,394 of record NC_073639.1, on the reverse strand, counting down.
TTTTTCTGTTACAGTTTAGAGTACTGCTTTGTATCAATCATTTCATCTGTACTGAAAAGCTGACTAAACTGAGACATGTTAAGACTTGAATGTTTTGCTTAAAAATGACTTCCTTTCAGAGTGGAAAAGAACATGGCTTGGGCCTCATGGAAAATAGTTACTATGCATTGGCAAACCTAGGGATCAAAGACTGTTAAAAAATGTTCTGAGAACAAAGGAGGATAAGGAAGTAAATTAGAAAATTCTGCATATATTGATTATTCTACCTTCTCAATAAGAGACTTTGGGGGAAGGAGTTCTTTTGAACTGGGATACAATGGAGGGGCTGTTAGCATACTGAACTGCTACCTGTGTAACTAGAAAATGCTAATTTTTATGACAACTCTGTTGGCATATATAGCACATATACAACATATAGCAACATAGCACATATGTTGGGGAAACTCAGGACTTATACCTAGTCCCAAGATCGGGGTTGTATTTAATCATACCTTATAAGAGAGAATTATTTAACCTATGAAAAACTTTGAGCTTAATAAAGCTCTTAAATTCAGATATGATTTCAATTGAGAGTAATATTCAAAGAAACAAAAATCAAAATGTATTGGATTTATCCAAAACCATGTTATAACAGCTTCAGTATTGAGAATATTGACAGGCGCAGTCTTTACAGTCTAAGCCACTAAGGAAGTCCATTGTGTATGGATATATATATAAATACATGTGTCCATATTTATATCTGGGGGCTTCCCAGGTGGCGCTAGTGGTAAAGAATCTGCCTGCCAGTGCAGGAGATACCAGAGACTCAGGTGCAATCCCTGGGTCAGGAAGATCCCCCTGGAGTAGGAAATGGCACCCCATTCCAGTATTCTTGCCTGGAAAATTTCATGGACAGAGGAGCCTGGTGGGCTATAGTCACAAAGAGTCAGACACATACGACCGACTGAGCACATGACATGTGACTGAGCACAGCACACATATTTGTACCTATATAGGTATATAACCAGTCTCAAAGCCAAAGCTTTAATATGCCTCTTTTTTAAAAAGTCTTCATTTTCCATCTTTTGAAATGATAAAAGTTCTGTATACCAATGTCATGACAGCTATATGCTTACCCATGCCTATTAATTTGATTCTTACTGTCTTTATTATTATGCTTGTAGAGCTAAACCTGCTTCGTAATGTTGATGCTAATAACACTGAGAATAGCACAACAGTGAAGAATTCTAGTTTGCTCAGCGGATTTAGAGGAGGTTCCAGCTACAATCATGAAACAGAGACAATCTTTGCACTACCAAGAATGCAGCTTGACTTTAAATCCATTCATGTTCAAGAACCACAAGAACCTTCATTACAGGGTATGTGGAAAACAATCTTTAGTTTCTAAAGTTAACTAAGAAAATTCTACAGGATCTTCAAGCTTCCTTTTTTCCTCAGAGATTATTTTTGTTTTATAATGAAACTGATTTTCTGGTTTAAACTGATTTGTATTCTCACCAGCTGATGATGTCTGGCAAAAAATGTACTCCACTTGTGCCTCTTCTTCCTCAAATGGAGCTAGCAGGACTTCATTCATTAGGTTTTTATGAGGAATAAATAACATATACTTCTATAATGCTCGTAAATTATCATCATCCTCCTATAAATCACATACAGAAACTACTGGTTTCTCTATAGTTGCATTTAAGTGGATGGCTTTACATGGACCCATGTAAATCCCTTGTTAATGGGAAGAGGGACTTATTTCAATAATCTTTTAATATAGAAGAACTCTGCCATTGCAGATGCCAGCCTGAAGCCAAAGGTAGAATGCAGTGTGGTGACAGAGTTCACTGACCACATCTGTGTGACGATGGATGCTGAGCTCATCATGTTTCTTCATGACTTAGTATCAGCTTATCTTAAAGAAAAAGAAAAAGGTGGGTAACCCAGTTGGTTCTTTTCACTACCATTTATATGAATTTGACCCAGACTTGCCCATGAGTGTCCATGAGTCTCTGGCAGAGGCGTGGGTCCGCGGTGGCCTGCTGCAGGCTTGGAGGCACTGAGTATAGCAGCACATGCATGGGACTTTTTGAAGGAGGTCAACATTATCTTCACTGGCCCATCAAAACCAGACCCAGTTTACCCCTCAGTCAGTCTCTACCATCAGGAAGCTTCCAAAAGCTTCTTATCCTTCTCCATCAGAGGGCAGACAGAATGAAGACCACAATCACAGAAAACTGACCAATCTGATCACATGAACCACAGCCTTATCTAACTCAGCGAAACTATGAGCCATGCCAGGTAGGGCCACACAAGACGGATGGGTCATGGTAGAGAGTTCTGACAAAACGTGGTCCACTGGAAAAGGGAATGGCAAACCACTTCAGTGTCCTTGCCTTGAGAACCCCATGAACAGTATGAAAAGGCAAAAAAGTGTGGCACTGAAAGATGAATTCCCCAGGTCGGTAGGTGCCCAATATGCTACTGGAGATCAGTGGAGAAACAACTCCAGAAAGAATGAAGAGACAGAACCAAAGCACCACCACCACCCAGTTGTGGATGTGATTGGTGATAGAAGTAAAGTCCGATGCTGTACAAAGCAAGATTGCATAGAAACCTGGAATATTAGATCCATGAAAGAAAAGTGAAAGTGAAGTTGTTCAGTCGTATCCGACTCTTTGCGACCCCATGGACTGTAGCCTACCAGGCTTCTCAGTCCATGGGATTTTTCCAAGCAGGAGTACTGGAGTGTGTTGCCATTTAGGTCCATGAATCAAGGCAAATTGGAAGTGGTCAATCAGGAGACGGCAAGAGTGAACATTGACATTTTGGAATCAGCAAACTAAAATTAACTGGAATGGGTGAATTTAATGCAGATGACCATTATATCTACTACTGTGGGCAAGAATCCCTTAGAAGAAATGGAGTATCCATCATAGTCAACAAAAGAGTCCAAAATGCAGTACTTGGATGCAATCTCAAAAATGACAGAACGATCTCTGTTCATTTCCAAGGCAAACCATTCACTATCACAGTAATCCAATCTGTGCCCCGACCAGTAATGCTGAAGACGCTAAAGTTGAAAGGTTCTATGAAGACCTACAAGGCCTTCTAGAACTAACACCTTAAAAAGATGTCCTTTTATTATAGGGGACTGGAATGCAAAAGCAGGAAGTCAAGAAATACCTGGAGTAACTGGCAAATTTGGCCTTGGAGTACAGAGTGAAGCAGGGCAAACGCTAATAGAGTTTTGCCAAGAGAATGCACTGGTCATAGCAAACATCCTCTTCCAAGAACACAAGAGAAGACTCTACACATGGAGGTCACCAGATGGTCAATACCAAAATCAGACTGATTATATTCTTTGAAACCACAGATGGATAAGCTCTATACAGTCAGCAAAAACAAGACTGGGAGCTGACTGTGGCTCAGATCATGAACTCCTCATTGCCAAATTAGACTGAAATTGAAGAAAGTAGGGAAAACCACTAGACCATTCAGGTATGATCTAAATCAAATCCCTTACGATCATACAGTGGAAGTGACAAATAGAGTCAAAGGATTAGATCTGATAGAGTGCCTGAGAACTATGGACAGAGGTTCGTGACATTGTAGAGGAGGCAGGGATCAAGAGCATCCCCAAGAAAAGGAAATGCGAAGAGGCAAAATGGTTGTCTGACAAGGCCTTACAAATAGCTGTCAAAAGAAGAGAAGCTGCAGGCAAAGGAAAAAAGGAAAGATATACCCATTTGAATGCAGGGTTCCAAAGAACAGCAAGGAGAGATAAGAAAGCCTTCTTCAGAGATCAATGCAAAGAAATAGAGGAAAACAACAGAATGGGAAAGACTAGAGATCTCTTCAAGAAAATTGGAGATACCAAGGGAACATTTCATGCAAAGATGGGCTCAATAAAGGATAGAAATGGTAGGGACCTAACAGAACCAGAAGATATGAAGAAGAGGTTGGCAAGAATACACAGAAGAACAATACAAAAAAGATCTTCACGACCCAGATAACCACGATAGTGTGATCACTCACCTAGAGCCAGACATGCTGGAATGCGAAGTCAAGTGGGCCTTAGGAAGCATCACTACGAACAAATCTAGTGGAGGTGATGGAATTTCATTTGAGCTGTTTCAAATCCTGGAAGATGATGCTGTAAAAGTGCTGGACTCAATATGCCAGCAAATTTGGAAAACTCAGCAGTGGCCACAGGACTGGAAGAGGTCAGTTTTCATTCTAATCCCAAAGAAAGGCAATACCAAAGAATGCTCAAACTACTGCACAATTGCACTCATCTCACACGCTAGCAAAGTAATGCTCAAAATTCTCCAAGCCAGGCTTCAATAGTATGTGAACTATGAAATTCCAGATGTTCAAGCTGGATTTAGAAAAGGCAGCGGAACCAGAGATCAAATTACCAACATCCGTTGGATCATCTAAAAAGTGAGAGAGTTCCAGAAAAACATCTACTTCTGCTTTATTGACTATGCCAAAGCTTTTGACTGTGTGAAGCACAACAAACTGTGGAAAATTCTTCAGAAAATGGGAATACCAGACCACCTGACCTGCCTCCTGAGAAATCTGTATGCAGTTCAAGAAGCAACAGTTAGAACCAGACATGGAACAACAGACTGGTTCAAAATCGAGATGAGAGTATGTCAAGGCTGTATATTGGCACGCTGCTTATTTAACTTATATGCAGAGTACATCATGAGAAATGCTGGACTGGATGAAGCACAAGCTGGAATCAGGATTGCCAGGAGAAATATCAATAACCTCAGATATGCAGATGTCACCACCCTTATGACAGAAAGTGAAGAACTAAAGATCCTCTTGATGAAAGTGAAATAGGAGAGTGAAAAAGTTGGCTTAAAACTCAACATTCAGAAAACTAAGAGCATGGCATCCAGTCCCATCACTTCATAGCAAATAGATGGGGAAACAGTGACAGACTTTATTTTGGGGTGCTCTAAAATCACTGTAGATGAATGTAGCCATGAAATTAAAAGATACTTGCTCCTTGGAAGAAAAGTTATGACCAACCTAGACAGCATATTAAAAAGCAGAGACATTACTTTGTCAACAATGGTCCATCTAGATAAAGCTATGGTTTATCAAGTGGTCATGTATGGATGTGAGAGTTGGACTGTGAAGAAAGCTGAGCACCGAAGAATTGATGCTTTTGAACCATGGTGTTGGAGAAGACTCTTGAGAGTACCTTGGACTGCAAGGAGATCCAAGCAGTCCATCCTAAAGGAGATCAGTCCTGAATATTCATTGGAAGGACTGATACTGAAGCTGAAACTCCAATAGTTTGGCCACCTGATGTGAAGAACTGACTCCATGGAAAAGACCCTGATGCTGGGAAAGGTCCAAAGATGTGAGAAGGGGACGACAGAGGATGAGATGGTTGGATGGCATCACCAGCCAATGGAGATGAGTTTGAGTAAATTCCAGGAGTTTGTGATGGCCAGGGAGGCCTGGATTGCTGCAGTGTATGGAGTCACAAAGAGTCAGCCACAACTGAATGACTAAACTGAACTGAACTGATATGAATTTTTATAGTCCAGTGATAAAATGAGTGGAATGTGTCTCCTTCCTCTGTGAGTTACAAATATCAATAAAATGTATTAGTAAGACTGTTTGATAGGCTTTCTGAGTATCTGCTAGGTACAGGGCATTTTTTCCTAACTATACCTCAAACTGAATGATGTTTTATACTTTAAAAATGTTTCCATATATGTCATGTATATTATCATATCTGGTAAGATATTATCACAAAGTTGGAAAAAAAACCTCTTTGAGGAAATATTGCTAGTCAAAATGACTAGAGAACCAACTATACTACATAATAAAGTTAGCAAGTTATATACATAGATGGGAAAATTGAATTAAAGAAGATAAATCTGTTTGGAATGCACAGAACATTATAGATAAATTCAGTTCAGTTCAGTTGCTCAGTTGTGTCCAACTCTTTGCAACGCCATGAACCGCAGCACACCAGGCCTCCCTGTCCATCACCAACTCCCGGAGTCCACCCAAACCCATGTCCATTGAGTCGGTGATGCCAATCAGCCATCTTATTCTCTGTCATCCCCTTCTTCTCTTGCCCTCAATCTTTCCCAGCATCAGGGTCTTTTCCAATGAGTCAGCTCTTCGCATCAGGTGGCCAAAGTATTGGAGTTTCAGCTTCAGCATCAGTCCTTCCAGTGAACACCCAGGACTGATCTCCTTTAGGATGGACTGGCTGGATCTCCTTACTTAGCTCTTAGTAGTGGTGTCTTGTTTTTATGAGTAAAATAACATTGGTTTCCTTGCTGGAAACTTAAATGTTTACCCACTAAGAAACACATGGTCACCCTAATATCCATGTGCTGTTGGCTGAATACAATACAATGAAATAAAATACTCTGTAGCTGTTTAAAAGAATGAGATAGTTTGAAATGTCATGAAATGGAATGCTCTCCAAATATATTGTCTTTATTCACTCAAAAATATTTATGTACAGCTATATATGAATATACAATGCTAAAAGGTGCTTTTAAAAAATGCTTGGAATAGGTCACACTGTAATACTGCTTCATTTTTTCAAGAAGATAAAACTATAAAATTTATCTTGAAGATATTTCAAAATAGCCTCACGATGAAATGTTTGAGTGAAGAAAATATAGATTATCAAAAGACCACATGGAAAGAGTGCAAAAGTAGCATACTTAAATTGAATTGCTCTTCCATTACTGTTTAATCTAGATGTACCAAACATTCAGGGAGAATGAAATCAATAATATGGATAAGAGAAATTTATGAGATATTTCAGGTAAAATGATAGCAAATATATAACAAAATATTATATATAATATACATGGATATACATATTCTTGCCTGGAGAATTCCATGGACAGAGGAGCCTGGCAGGCTACAGTCCATGGGGTGCAAAGAGCCAGACACGACTGAGCGACTAAGCACAACATCCATAGATCCAGTCTTCAAATAGAGTAACAGCATATACCAGACACTGTTTATCCTCCTGGTTTTCTCTCTGCCTTAATATTTAAACTTCATGCGGAGAAACAGATTCTAAAGTTCTTTGAAGTTCAATATTATCTTAGTGTACCTAAATACAAATGCCTGCCAGATTTCTTTCCCTCAGAAATTATGTGGAACCTTTGTCATTTTATGAAATACTGTGTTTGTTTTCCATAAACTGTATTTCTTTTCAAAAGTGTATTTTTTATAGAAATTGTTCTAAGAACTTATTTCAGTAAGAAAGAGGAAATATTTGATTATCGAAATTACAATAACAAAATTATTACCTAAAGATATAAACATCTGAATGCAGAGTTCCAAAGAATAGCAAGAAGATATAAGAAAGCCTTCTTCAGCGATCAGTGCAAAGAAATAGAGGAAAACAACAGAATGGGAAAGACTAGGGATCTCTTCAAGAAAATCAGAGATACCAAAGGAACATTTCATGCAAAGATGGGCTAAATAAAGGACAGAAATGGTATGGACCTAACAGAAGCAGAAGATACTAAGAAGAGATGGCAAGAATACACAGAGGAACTGTACAAAAAAGATCTTCACAACCCAGATAATCACGATGGTGTGATCACTGACCTAGAGTCAGACATCCTGGAATGTGAAGTCAAGTGGGCCTTAGAAAGCATCACTATGAACAAAGCTAGTGGAGGTGATGGAATTCCAGTGGAGCTATTCCAAATCCTGAAAGATGATGCTGTGAAAGTGCTGCAACTCAATATGCCAGCCAATTTGGAAAACTCAGCAGTAGCCACAGGACTGGAAAAGGTCAGTTTTCATTCCAATCCCAAAGAAAGGCAATGCCAAAGAATGCTCACTCTACCGCACAATTGCACTCATCTCACACGCTAGTAAAGTAATGCTCAAAATTCTCCAAGCCAGGCTTCAGCAATATGTGAACCGTGAACTTCCTGATGTTCAAGCTGGTTTTAGAAAAGGCAGAGGAATCAGAGATCAAATTGCCAACATCCGCTGATCATGAAAAAAGCCAAAGAGTTCCAGAAAAGCATCTATTTCTGCTTTATTGACTATGCCAAAGCCTTTGACTGTGTGGATCACAATAAACTGTGGAAAATTCTGAAAGAGATGGGAATACCAGACCACCTGATCTGCCTCTTGAGAAATTTGTATGCAGGTCAGGAAGCAACAGTTAGAACTGGACATGGAACAACAGACTGGTTCCAAATAGGAAAAGGAGTTCGTCAAGGCTGTATATTGTCACCCTGTTTCTTTAACTTCTATGCAGAGTACATCATGAGAAACGCTGGACTGGAAGAAACACAAGCTGGAATCAAGATTGCCGGGAGAAATATCAATAACCTCAGATATGCAGATGACACCACCCTTATGGCAGAAAGTGAAGAGGAACTCAAAAGCCTCTTGATGAAAGTGAAAGTGGAAAGTGAAAAAGTTGGCTTAAAGCTCAACATTCAGAAAACGAAGATCATGGCATCCGGTCCCATCACTTCATGGGAAATAGATGGGGAAACAGTGGAAACAGTGTCAGACTTTATTTTTCTGGGCTCCAGAATCACTACAGATGGTGACTTCAGCCATGAAATTAAAAGATGCTTACTCCTTGGAAGGAAAGTTATGACCAACCTAGATAGCATATTCAAAAGCAGAGACATTACTTTGCCAACAAAGGTTCGTCTAGTCAAGGCTATGGTTTTTCCTGTGGTCATGTGTGGATGTGAGAGTTGGACTGTGAAGAAGGCTGAGCGCCGAAGAATTGATGCTTTTGAACTGTGGTGTTGGAGAAGACCCTTGAGAGTCCCTTGGACTGCAAGGAGATCCAACCAGTCCATTCTGAAGGAGATCAGCCCTGGGATTTCTTTGGAAGGAATGATGCTAAAGCTGAAACTCCAGTAGTTTGGCCACCTCATGCAAAGAGTTGACTCATTGGAAAAGACTCTGATGCTGGGAGGGATTGGGGGCAAGAGAAGGGGACGACAGAGGATGAGATGGCTGGATGGCATCACTGACTCGATGGACATGAGTCTGAGTGAACTCTGGGAGTTGGTGATGGACAGGGAGGCCTGGTGTGCTGCGATTCATGGGGTCACAAAGAGTCGGACACGACTGAACGACTGATCTGATCTGATCTGATGGGGATTTTAATTATAAATAAAAATATTTCAATAGCTTTAAGTTGTTTTGCTTTTAAAAATTAAAGCAAGTTGTTTTGGCAAAAATAAATATAAACATGCCTTAGAAAATTCTTAACAGCATGTTTAGAGCAGAATCAACATATTTCCAGAACATCAAGATTAATTATACTGTGTCCACCACAATAAACAAAAGCAGAGTAACAGAACAGCAATAACTGAAGACATCTGTATTCTGATGTGGTATAATAGTACAGCTTCATTCCTAGATTAATTCCCTATCAATATATTATCACACCGCTGCTGCTAAGTCGCTTCAGTCGTGTCCGACTCTGTGCAACCCCATAGACGGCAGCCCACCAGGCTCCCCCGTCCCTGGGATTCTCCAGGCAAGAACACTGGAGTGGGTTGCCATTTCCTCCAATGCATGAAGTGAAAAGTGAAAGTGAAGTCGCTCAGTCGTGTCCAACTCTTAGCAACCCCATGGACTGAAGCCCACCAGGCTCCTCCGCCCGTGGGATTTTCCAGGCAAGAGTACTGGAGTGGGGTGCCTTGCCTTCTCCATCACACTGCTGCTGCTGCTGCTGCTAAGTCACTTCACTCGTATCCGATTCTGTGCGACCCCATAGATGGCAGCCCACCAGGCTCCCCCATCCCTGGGATTCTACAGGAGTGGGTTGCCATTTCCTTTTCTCACACTGCTAGTTAACAGTTATAACCAGAGGTACATAATACATACTATGTTTCATAATATTTTATGCCCAATTTGTGTGTTTAAAATCTGTGCCCTATAGACATCATACTGTATTTATTAAAGATCATATGTAAGCTACCTTTGTCTCCAATTTTATTTTAAATATATCTTTTATGATGTCTTCATTTTTCATAAAGCATTTATTTGAGTACTCAACTATGAAGAGTGAAAAAAAAGTGCTTACCTAAAAAACTCCTGTTAGTACCGTTCATATATATATATATATATAGCCATTAACATTAAAAAACCATTGAATTATACACTTGAAATGAGTGAATTTTATCTCAATAGAGCTATTTAAATAACTTTGATATTGTCTTTCTCCAAGAAATACCAAAAATTGGCACTTATCTATGGCTTATTTTAAAATACTACTTTTTTTTTTTATAATGGGATATTTAATCATAGTTCTGAATAATACTTTTCAAGAAATGTAATTAAATGAGGCTTTGGCCAGTTCATAAATAAAAATAGAGCCAATTACTTTGTTCATATAGTGATTTAAAATAAATTTGTAATACATATTTGCAATATTAACATGTCATTTTCATTATAGCCATTTTTCCACCTCGGATTTTATCTACTCGACCAGGACAGAAAAGTCCAGTTATCATTCATGATGAAAATTCCTCTGACAAAGACAGAGAAGACAGCATCACTTACACTACTGTGGACTGGAGAGATTTTATGTGCAAAACGTGGCATCTAGAACCCACTCTTAGGTAAGTAATGGGTGTATATTTTTACCTATTTCCTATGAGATTATTATGAGAAAAAGGTTATAAATAATTCAGTAGGTTAAATGTGGTTTACCAACAAATATTTTCATGTTAATCACTTATAACCTCTACAGCTGCTGACTTTTTGCTTTTCTGATGTGGTGTGATAGTACAGCTTCATTCCTAGAATAATTCCCAATCAATATATTATCACACTGCTAATTAACAATTATAACCAGAGTCACATAATACATATTTCATGTTAGTTATCTGTATTTAATAGAATTTGTGGAAACCAAATACAAGCACTTTGGTATTAATAACACATATCCTTATGAGAAATAGTAACAGTGTCAATACTCAGGAGAAATATTAAGATACTGCAAAGGTCCTAGTGCAAAAAACTAGTATATATAAATATCAAATATAATGAAATTGACTTATCTTTTAATTTAAAATGAGAATAAAAATAGTTAAATTTGCCATAAACATTTATTTTTCTTCTTTTGAAAACTATAAAGAGACTAGTTAAGTTATATGATATAGTAGTGGAGAATATGGTTAAAAATCTCTGCTCTAAGCTCAGCTATATAGCATAGTGGCTGAGTGACCTGGGCCAAAGGATCTAACTGTCTTAGGTGCCTCATATGAAGATTTTGGAAAATGGTATTACCTACCTTATACGGTTGTTACAATGGTTACATGAGTTAACTAATGCAAATTGCTTATAACTGTTAACAGTTTTAGCAGACTAATGATTAATACCCTCTTTTTCCCTACCTAAGTTCAGGATCAACTGAAATAGTGAGATGCAGCTAGAAATCAAAATGACACCTTTAATACTGATAAAGCTGATAACAGAGAATGTTGTTTAGTGTCAGGCAACAGTGTCTTTCTATTACAAAGTCCAGGTTTGGACTTACCTACAGGGTCTCAATGATACAGAGCTCAGGGGGGTTGGGGGTTGGGGGCAGAGGAATGCTAGAGTTGTGCAGTCAGCAGACCTGCTTTCTCACCTAGTTACAGGCAGCCATAAACAGTCTTGAGCTAACTATTTGGGGACCTGTTCTTGAAAAATCTCTGGCATGGAAGAACAGTTTAAGACAAATGGCTCCAAAAGAGTAGGTGGTGAGGAGGGTACTTAATTACCCTACTCATTTCCTCTGTTAATTTGCCAAGTAGATAAACCATCAGTAAGGGGGCAGAGAAAGACCAGGAATATTCCATTAATGCTGTTCTTCTATATGGAAGGAAATATGGTTCTTCTTCAAAGATGTTTAGCACATAGCAAACAGTAAATTTTAGTCTTTTTTCCCCCCAGCTTTATTGAAGTATAATTGAGAAAATAGATATTTTAAGGGTATAACGTCATAATTGGATATACATGTAAGTCATGAAAAGATTTCCCCCACCCCCATAAAGTTAATCAACATCTTTGAGTGAAACAGGTGTCCTTTAAAGGTTTTAAGAAGACCACATAACTTGAGGCCTAAACTAAATTAATCACAATGAAATACACTAAACTCCATTGCTGTGTAGGCTCACATTTTTTGAGTGCTGTTATAGTGAATCTAGGAATTATAGGTTAGATAATCAGTTGTATCTACTGAAAATATTTTTCTTGAGCATACCGTGGAGGCTTAGGGATGTTCCTGAACCTACCTTCAGGACGTCATTAATAATAATGATTTATAATTATTTTAGATTAATTTCTTGGACTGGAAGAAAAATTGATCCAGTAGGCGTTGATTATATTCTTCAAAAATTGGGCTTTCATCATGCCAGGACTACTATTCCTAAATGGCTTCAAAGAGGAGTCATGGATCCACTGGACAAGGTTCTGTCAGTTCTTATTAAAAAACTCGGTACTGCACTACAGGATGAAAAGGAAAAGAAAGGAAAAGACAAAGAAGAACACTAAAAAAGTAACTTAATCTGTGAACAAACTTTGATTCTGTCCGTTAAGCTTTATTACACTGGAGTGTTGGGGTGGGTGGGTTTGTATAATAAAATTATTTTAAATATAACTTTAAAAAATTTAATTTTGTGGCCATTATATTAAGTTTGTAACTTAACCTGTTTGTTCTAGTTCCACCATTCTGTACACAGTGAAGTATTGCATGATAATGTAAATTTTGTGAAAAACTAGATTAAAATATACAAATCTGTTCAGCAAGGTTTATAATTATATTATGTGCAATATGATTCCTGCATCTTTAAAATATTTTCAGAATAACTGTGAATTTCCTTTGTTATTGGCCATAACTTTAGAAAAAATCTTGTTGATACTGTGAGGGATATTTTTTTGGACATTAATTGCTTTTTCTTTTTTATTTTAAATGTAGACTTGTATAAATACTTATTGTATATAGTTTGAGTAACTGTGATATGAATAAATACCACTAAAGTATTGTTTGTAACTATTGTAATAAAGTCACAATAATTGATTTCAGTCTATAGTTGAGATTTTTCTTCCTTTTATAGTTTATTTTTACAATTAATAGATGCCCCTCCTGTGTCAGTTACTGTGTCAGTTAATTATTTCATATAAAATAATACTTATAAAAATTAGCTCTGGGAGAGGCATAGCAGAGGCTTCAGAAATACTAGATTTTGTTCTGCTAAGCTACTGGTGAGTACACAGCTCTTCTATTATACTGTGTTCTTTACACATTTATATGTATTCTTTGTGTATATGAATTTGTATACTATACATATAATAAATAAAAAATTGTAAAGGAATAGCAAAATATAACATTCAAAGGTAGCTGTAATACTATTAATCACAACTCAGGCTTGAAATCTAGCCAATTTTTGAAATACAGTTAGTTGGATCAACAGTAGAACTGAAGTACCATGAGCTAGAAAACACCTCAAGAAAGCCTCTGGTGCAGACTTTTGTGCTTCTTTTCTCTGACAGATTAAAAAACAACTCAAGAGTCAAGACACTTAGCCACAGGTATGTGTGTGCAGGTATGTATGTAAATACGTATGTATGATAAGTGTTGGTGGGAGAATTAAGAAGTGCTATGTATGGTCACACAGCAATTCAGTAGCAGAACTAAAACCCTAGAGTCTAGAGTCATAATTTTGTATTTCCCCAAACCATCTTATGCATCATTTTCCTGATCTCTGTTTCCCACTTGGCACTTCTAGCGTTGGGAGCTATACATGTATATTATTGCTATTGGTCAAGCTTACCAGAGAAGTATCTAAGATAGTTACTTTATAAAACAAGTAAAAAATTTTTAAATCAGTTCCTTGAATTGCACTTCAGGTATTAACTCTCTGCTTCAAAGAAACAGTGTGCTAGTAGTAAGTTCTAAATGTTAAAAATTTCCCATGGTCTTTATGTTGATATGGAGATTACCAAAAATGACAAGTATAAACTCTGTTTCTGGCCCCTACTGTGATAATGCTTTAAAAAGAAAGCTGCTGTGGCGGATTCATTTTGATATTTGGCAAATCTAATACAGTTATGTAAAGTTTAAAAATAAAATAAAATTAAAAAAAAAAAAAGTATCACAGAAAAAAAAAAAAAAAAAAAAGAAAGCTGCTGCTGGAGCTGTGTGCATGTTAGGTAGTGTCTGACTCTTTGCCACCCCGTGGACTGTAGCCCACCAACCTCCTCTGTCCATGGGATTTCCCAGGCAAGAATACTGGAGCAAGCTGCCATTTCCTCCTCCAGGGGATCTTCCTGATCCAGTGACTAAACCCGAGTCTCCTGCACATGGATTCTTTATTGCTAAGCCACCTGAGAAGCCCATAAAAAGAAAAGGGGAATATAAATCTAAAACTGTTCAAAATTCCTGTGGCTTTACTGGACAAAACTATGAGAAAAACATATTTTGGGGGACACTGCTAGTAGGAATGTAAATTGGCACAACCCCAATGGAGGACAATTAGGCAAGAGCTATTAAAGACATATAATCTCTTCTTGAACAGTCTCATTCATTACTGGGCATTCTTTATTATGTGTGAAATAATTATGTAAGAATATTCACTGCAGTATTCTTCATAAATGATTGGAAACAATTCAAATGTCCATCAATAGAAGACAGATTAAATGGCCCACTTAGTGAAATAGTATGCAATTATAAAAAAAAAAAAAAAGAACAATCTCTAGTATTTATTCTTGAATCAAAAAAGCATGATACAGCTCTATGTAGATAACAGTTTCCAGGCAGTCTGCCAAAATTATATTTTGAGTATCATGTACCTTACCCTAGTCTAGTAAATCACATTATACATCTAAGATTTTCTATAAAATTCCAATGATGTAACAAAATTAAAAGGATTCACAAACTATCTAAAGAACAATTTTTTAAATTACCTATTTGTGTTTTTCTTTCTGAAGACACAAATAGGTAATTTAAAAAATGGTTCTTTAGATAGTTTGTGAATCCTTTTAATTTTGTAGAAAGAAAAACACCAATACAGTATACTAACGCATATATATGGAATTTAGAAAGATGGTAACAATAACCCTGTGTACGAGACAGCAAAAGAGACACTGATGTATAGAACAGTCTTATGGACTCTGTGGGAGAGGGAGAGGGTGGGAAGATTTGGGAGAATGGCATTGAAACATGTAAAATATCATGTATGAAATGAGTTGCCAGTCCAGGTTCGATGCACGATACTGGATGCTTGGGGCTAGTGCACTGGGACGACCCAGAGGGATGGTATGGGGAGGGAGGAGGGAGGAGGGTTCAGGGTGGGGAACACATGTATACCTGTGGTGGATTCATTTTGATATTTGGCAAAACTAATATAATTATGTAAAGTTTAAAAATAAAATAAAATTAAAAAAAAAAATAAATTACCTATTTGAAACACCAAATACAGATCTGCAGTAACAGTCTAAACTACCAAAGCAATACCTGTAAAATACAGTAAAAATCAATTACTTGAAAACATTTTATACAATATTCAAGAACATATGAAATGAAAGCTCAAATTTTAAACTTTTAGATTCAGTTTTACTATTAGTGTTATGTTCTACAGACTACTGTAAGAATTTCTAAACACAAACTCTCAATTGCTATACTTCTTACAGAACATTAATAATTCAGTGACCTCAGTCCATGGAGTATGCTAAACAGAATTGCTCTAGAACTTTCTCTATCCTCACTAAGGAATGGTGTCTTCTAAAGTTTAGTGGAATAAACCTGCTTGCCTGCATGGGCTTATAATCTATGTTAAAACTACTGGTAGCACCGTACTTGGAATGCTATGCCCTTCACACAGTGAGAGTTAGTTACCCATCTCCCTTTGTCTCTAGCACATTGTCTAAGGTCAGTTGAGAATCTCTTTTTGTTGTTTCCATTTGGGACCTCAAGCATAGACTATCCTTAAATATTTAGACGGATAGATAGCCCTCAACTGAGCCCAGTACTCTGTAAGTTCTGGATTTGTGAATTTTGTCTGCTTTACCTGTGTAGGTCAGAGCTGAGCAACTCAAAGCCCAGGAAAGGCTCTGAACTCAAGTTCAAATAGTTTTTTCAGGCAATGATATGTGATAAGCCCCAGCAAAGCTCTCAAAAGAACCATCAGATGTTGGGAGGCATTTCTGAAGTGAAATGCTGTTTAAAAAAAAAAAATGCCAAAGAGAGAGAAAATGCTGTCAAGGACAAGCTGACAATGGCAAGAAGACCCTGGTCATTGGGTGTATACCCAGTGGTCTAGATATGGGGGGTGGGGGGGGGGCAGGTAGTGGGTAACAGGAGGTAACAAGAAAGCTTGAGTGCTCAGAATGAATACAGGTTGATCAATCAGGTAATCAAGTCAACTGCCAAGTAAAGTGGTACAGGATAGACAAATGGCTAAACTACCTCTGATAAGCTCCTTTCCCTAGGCTTCATGTTTCCACTAAGTGCCTTTCCAGAATATAATAACCCAATTTCTCTCCCAACTTGGTGTTCACTACTCCCCAGAAGTGACCTAATCCATTTGGGTGCTCTAGAGATAAGAAAATGAGCTAAGCCTATTCTCATTTCACCTTCTGAAGCCAGCCTGTTTGCAAGGAGGATGCAATTCTGATTTCCTCCCTTGTGCGTACTGTAAGGGGCAAGCAAGTTGGGTTTGTCCAGTTTGTGTTACTAGAACAAGGAAGTTTGTATATTTAGAGAGTGACAGCAACCCCATTTGGCCAGACAGCTGAGCACATTTTCTAATTTAGATTCATTAGGCAATAAAGCTGGCTTTTAATATCCATAACTCTGATATGTGTCTCAATGAATTTCAACCTTTGGAGAGGAGGAAGCAGGTTATTTATTGATCTTAAGCATAATAGTTTTCTTTTTAAATACTTTACTATTATTATTGTTAGTATTACTTTAATATTAGTGTCTTGTTAACAGGTTTATTCATTTTTTTTAAATTTTATTTTATTTTTAAAACCTCAAACACTGTATTAGTTTTGCCAAACATCAAAACGAATCCGTTTTTAACAGAATGAAAATTTACCTACCTTACGATGAAAAAAAGCTGATGCCCATGGGTTTCACTAGTTTTTTCATTACCCATATGCAGCTGGACTTAGAATGGTAGACTAGCCTATTGAAGATCCAGTGATTTCTCAACCTAAGAAACATATAGCTGGGGTGGTACCCTACACAATGTAGTAGATGTTTTAAACTTGTGTTCAGTGTCTCATACTGTTACCTCTCAGAAGATATAGATCTGATAACAGAGTTGAAATATAAAGTATCTCCTTTCACTATTATACCGAACAAGCACCTTCAAAATGTATAGCTTCATCCAATTCCACTGAAAACAGCTCTCAGTATCCAAGGGAGGAATGTTTCCATGAGGAACACACAGCAGTCTCATTAAATTAGAATCTGAGGATGCCACCTAGTTATTTGGGTTTTAAGATGCCAATTGGTTGAACTAGAAAAGGTACTGGGTACAGAACTGATTGTTTTATTAATAATTGTGGGGAAATAGGGTTGCTGCTACAAATGGGGGCAACATAGATCACTCCAAGGCAAACCCTATTAGTGCCTCTAAATGAGTGGCAGAGTATAGCAACCACAGGCATCTCTGTTAGCACTCACATCTCTCAGAAAGAAAGATTATCTTGGAAGATATTCTCAGTGTGTCTCCCACATTTCCACACATTTTGCAAGCAAGACTCTTAACCACTCTCTGTTCAGAACTGTATTTTCAATGATATTTGTACAGCCAACAACTCTGGAAAATAAGAGATGCTACCCAGCCCCAGAGCAAAGGGTAGATTCACCTACAGCCCTGGAAGATACAAGATCTCCTTTGTCATAAAAAAGTAAGAGTTTTTCTCAGTTGGTAAAGAATCCACCTGCAATGAAGGAGACTCCGGTTCAATTCCTGGGTTGGGAAGATCCTCTGGAGAAGGGATAGGCTACCCACTCCAGCATTCTTGGGCTTCCCTTGTGGCTCAGCTGGTAAAGAATCCATTTGCAATGCAGGAGACCTGGGTTCAATCCCTGGGTTGGGAAGATCTCCTGGAGAAGGGAAAGGCTACCAACTCCAGTATTCTGGCCTGGAGAAGTCCATGGATTATATAGTCATGGGGTCTCAAAGAGTTGGACACAACTGAGAGACTTTCACTTTCAATATGAATTAACTATTCATAACTCTTTTAACTTTTAAGTTCTTCTCTTGTAACACCACCTCACTGTGTGTGCAGCATTCATCTGGACCTATACATGCTGCTTCCATGGGACTTGGGGACAAGGAGAAACATTCAGACATGCTGATACCCACACTGTGAATAAAAAAGTTCTTTATCACTGACTCATGAATCTCATGTGTTCTGCCAACATCCATGAAGTTGAGGCAGGCTAACTTTAAAGTTTTCAAGTACTGTACAGTAAAACCAGAAATCCTCCATAGTTCCTGACAGATTATTCTACTGAATAAGGAGCCCCAATCATCTGAAATACTAACTGAAGGCAACTGACATGGAATGGGTGGTACAAGAAATATCCAACCACCATATGACCATTTGAAATGAGGGTTCTACCACCTATTTAACTTCTGTCTTAGAAGTTTTATATGTTAAATTGTGACAAACATTTAAAAGTTAACCTTTAAAATTTCAGTGCTTATTCATATATGAGACAAAATAATACCAAGCATTTACTGAGTAACAGGTATAGTGCTAAACTGTTTCTATCTACCAATTAATGGATTCCTCCCAACAACTGTGTGAAGTAGATGATAACCTGCTAATTTTGCAAATAAATTGAGACTCAGAGGAGTCTCAAGGAAAGGAGTCAGTGATAGTTCCTGGAGATAGCCAAGAAAATTATGTTAATTAGATAAGTTAGAAATAACATTTGTTCTTTAGGCCAAAGAAGACCCAAACCAAGGCCATACAGCTTGGTTAGCAAAGTGAAGGTGGACTTGAGCCCCACTTGCCCCCTTGGCTTGGTGTCCTCATTCACAACCTTACACTATGGCCTTGCTCCTGGGTTTTCAGCTTGTACAACTTGGTTAATGATGGTGTCGAGTATGAGATGGGGAATTCAGTATCCCACCCAATTCCCATAGTTTTCCTTGTCAAATTATAAGACAATCATGTCAAGTATGAAGGATCAAAGTACTATAGTTCAACAGTTCCCAAAATGTCCTTTAAATCACACAGTATATTCTGGCCATCTGATGTTTAGTTAACTTTATATCAGTATGTCAGAAGTGTGAAAGCAAGGATTTAAAACATGGTGTTTTTTCACTTACACTCTGGCACTCAATCATTTGTTTTTTAATATAAATATTAATATTTCCATATATTAAATCTAAGGCAGTTTATGAAAATCATATAGCAACACTCATATAGTTTTGAAATAAAAGATCATGTAAGTTAAATACTGAAATGCCTTAAACACTAAACTTTTTACTGTGTAATTCACTGAAAATAATGCAAATTATGTGAATTATCTGTCCCAGAGCCTCAATCAGGTAAATCTCACCTAAAATTTATCAATCTTCGGCTGTGTCAAAATTCTAATCACTTAAAAAAATGGGGCCCAAAACATCATACTACATCTCTACAGTATTCATATGCTAAACTTAACGTACTGTTCTCTGTGCAAGCATAGAAGCAATGACACTTTGGAAGCAATGAAACATAAAGCAACAAGTACAACTAGCTCTAAGATGTTAGTTTATCACTATCATTATCCAATAAAAATAACCAGGGGTTCCTGGAAAAATGGCCAATTTTAAGTCTAAGGGATGGAAAATAGAAGCATATTATAGTTCCAGAAAATAAATAAATACTTTTTAAAAATAGGAAGATGTCAAAAGGGTACAGGAGACTACAATGAAAGAGATCCCAGTGCTGGAATAATGTGAGCAACAAAATAATGAGTATTGGCGTATACTCATAATAAATATCAGTGGCCCCACACTAGCATGTAAGGGGAAGAATTTTTTCTTAAAATGAATTTCAAAAAACAAATATGAAAGGAATGAGAGAAACAGAAAATTACCATTAGAACCCCACAGTAGAAATTCTGGTTCAAGATAGTGAAGTAGGAAGATCCTGAACTTACCTCCTCCCACAGACACACTGAATGTACAGCTACATATAGAAAAACTTCCTCTGAAAGAAACCACAAAACTATAGCTGAGAGACTCCTACGCAACGGGCAATCCAAAAAACCCCAAATCAACACAGGTAGGAGCAGATGAGACACAATCTTGCTGAAAACTCCACCCATAGTGTGGTGACCCACAATCCATAGGAAACTCATGATTCCGAGCTTCCCCCTGAGGAGCAAAGGGTCTGAACCCCACATCTGGCAATTTCAAGACCCGTACCTGAGATACGAACTCCTAAAACATCTAGCAATGAAAGCCAATAGGGCTTGCATTCACAAAACATACAAGTTGCTGGATATAAAATCAGTATACAAAAACCTGGTGCATTCATATACACTAATAAAGAATTATCAGGAAGAGAAATTAAGAAACAATCCCATTTAAAATTGGATCAAAAAAGAATAAATTACCTAGGAAGAAACGATCTAAGAAGTTGAAAAATGTATACACTAAAAACTGTAGACACTGATAAAAGAAACTGAAGATGACACAAATAAATATTTGTGTGGAAACAGTCCAGTCTCATGGATTGAAAAAATTAATGTTGGTAATATGTCCATATTACTCAAGCAATCGACAAGATTCAATGCAATCCCTCTCAAATTTCCAATGGCATTTTTAAAACAAGGCAAGCAATATTAAAATTTGTGTGCAACAACAAAACATCCTAAATAGCCAAGGCAATCGTGAGAAATAACAAAGCCAGAGGCATCACACTTCCTAACTTTATACTATAAACTATGGTAGTCAAAACAGCATGACACTGGCACAAAACAGATGCATGGATCAACGGAGTAGACCAGCGAGCACAAAAATAAACTCATGAATTTGTGGTAAATTAATTTACGACAAATGAGCCAAGATATACAATGATTCAGTTCAGTTCAGTCGCTCAGTCATATGCAACTCTTTGCGACTCCATGAATCACAGCACGCCAGGCCTCCCTGTCCATCACCAACTTCCAGACTTCACTCAGACTCACCTCCATTGAGTCAGTGATGCCATCCAGCCATCTCATCCTCTGTCGTCCCCTTCTCCTTCTGCCCCCAATCCCTCCCAGCATCAGGGTCTTTTCCAATGAGTCAACTCTTTGCATGAGGTGGCCAAACTACTGGAGTTTCAGCTTCAGCATCAGTCCTTCCAATGAACACCCAGGACTGATCTTTAGGATAGACTGGCTGGACCTCCTTTCAGTCCAAGGGACTCTCAAGAGTCTTCTCCAACACCACAGTTCAAAAGCATCAATTCTTCGGCACTCAGCTTTCTTCACAGTCCGACTCGTACATCCATACATGACCACAGGAAAAACCATAGCCTTGACCAGACAGACCTTTGTTGGCAAAGTAATGTCTCTGCTTTTGAATATGCTATCTAGGTTGGTCATAACTTTCCTTCCAAGGAGTAAGCGTCTTTTAATTTCATGGCTGCAATCACCATCTGCAGTGATTTTGGAGCCCAAAAAAATAAAGTCTGACATTGTTTCCACTGTTTCCCCATCTATTTCGCATGAAGTGATGGGAACAGATGCCATGATCTTCGTTTTCTGAACGTTGAGCTTTAGGCTGTATATTGTCACCCTGTTTATTTAACTTATATACAGAGTACATCATGAGAAACGCTGGACTGGAAGAAACACAAGCTGGAATCAAGATTGCCGGGAGAAATATCAATAACCTCAGATATGCAGATGACACCAGCCTTATGGCAGAAAGTGAAGAGGAACTGAAAAGCCTCTTGATGAGGGTGAAAGTGAAGACTGAGAAGGTTGGCTTGAAGCTCAACATTCAGAAAACGAAGATCATGGCATCCAGTCCCATCACTTCATGGGAAATAGATGGGGAAACAGTGGAAACAGTGTCAGACTTTATTTTTCTGGGCTCCAAAATCACTACAGATGGTGACTGCAGCCATGAAATTAAGAGGCTTACTCCTTGGAAGGAAAGTTATGACCAACCTAGATAGCATATTCAAAAGCAGAGACATTACTTTGCCAACAAAGGTTCGTCTAGTCAAGGCTATGGTTTTTCCTGTGGTCATGTATGGATGTGAGAGTTGGACTGTGAAGAAGGCTGAGCACCGAAGAATTGATGCTTTTGAACTGTGGTGTTGGAGAAGACTCTTGCGAGTCCCTTGGACTGCAAGGAGATCCAACCAGGCCATTCTAAAGATCGGACCTGGGATTTCTTTGGAAGGAATGATGCTAAAGCTGAAACTCCAGTAGTT
This sequence comes from Bubalus kerabau, assembly GCF_029407905.1. Classification (NCBI taxonomy): domain Eukaryota; kingdom Metazoa; phylum Chordata; class Mammalia; order Artiodactyla; family Bovidae; genus Bubalus; species Bubalus kerabau. The sequence continues at coordinate 39,377,972 of NC_073639.1, read as the reverse complement.
TGGCCACCTCATGCAAAGAGTTGACTCATTGGAAAAGACTCTGATGCTGGGAGGGATTGGGGGCAGGAGGAGAAGGGGACGACAGAGGATGAGATGGCTGGATGGCATCACCGACTTGTTGGACCTGAGTCTCAGTGAACTCCGGGAGTTGGTGATGGACAGGAGGCCTGGTGTGCTGCGATTCATGGGGTCGCAAAGAGTCGGACACGACTGAGCGACTGATCTGATCTGAAGCCAACTTTTTCACACTTCTCTTTCACTTACATCAAGAGGCTTTTTAGTTCCTCTTCACTTTCTGCCATAAGGGTGGTGTCATCTGCATATCTGAGGTTATTGAGATTTCTCCCGGCAATCTTGATTCCAGCTTGTGCTTCTTCGAGCCCAGCATTTCTCATGATGTACTCTGCATAGAAGTTAAATAAGCAGGGTGACAATATACAGCCCTGATGTACTCCTTTTCCTATTTGGAACCAGTCTGTAGTTCCATGTCCAGTTCTAACTGTTGCCTCCTGACCTGCATATAGGTTTCTCAAGAGGCAGGTCAGGTGGTCTGGTATTCCTATCTCTTTCAGAATTTTCCACAGTTTATTATGATCCACACAGTCAAAGGCTTTCGCATAGTCAACAAAGCAGAAATAGATGTTTTTCTGGAACTCTCTTGCTTTTTCCATGATCCAGCAGATGTTGGCAATTTGATCTCTGGTTCCTCTGCCTTTTCTAAAACCAGCTTGAACATGTGGAAGTTCATGGTTCACATATTGCTAAAGCCTGGCCTGGAGAATTTTGAGCATTACTTTACTAGCGTGTGAGATGAGTGCAATTGTGTGATTAGTCTTTCCAATAAAACTGGACAGCCCATGCAAAAAAATGAAACGAGATGACTATCTCACACCATACACAAAAATAAACTCAAAATGGATTAAAGACTTGAACATAAGACAAAAGCATAAAACTCCTAATAGAAACATAGGTAAAAGGTGAAAATAAACAAGTCGGACCATAATAAACAAGTCATACTAAAAAGTTTCTACATAGGAAAGGAAGCCATTAACAAAATGAAAAAGCAACCTCTGGAATGAATAAAAAATTTTAAATCCTATATCTGATAAGGGTTAATATCCAAAATATATAAAAAGCTCATAAAACTCAATAACAAAAACCTAATCTGATTTTAAAAACGGAGAGAAGATTTGAATATGTATTTTTTTCCAAAGAAGGTATACATATGGCCAAAAGGTACATGAAAAGGTGCTCAACATCACTAATTATCAAGGAAATCAATGCAAATCAAAACACAATAAGACACTAATTAACATCTGATAGGACGGTTATTATCTAAAAGACAATAACAAGTGTGGGTGAGGATGTGAAGAAAAAGGGAACTCTCATACACCATTGGTGGGAATATAAATCTATTCAGTGGCAATGGATAACAGTATGGAAGTTCACAAAAAATTAAATATAGAACTATGATATGATCCAGCATTTCCACCACTGGTTATTTATCTCAAGGAAATAAAACCAATAACTGGAAAAGATATCTGCACCCTCATGTTTACTGCAGCATTATTTACCGTAGCCAAGGCATGGAACAACCTAAATGTCCCTTAATGGAGGATTGAATAAAGGTGTGATATATATACATACAAGTGAATATTATTCACCCTTAGAAAGAAGAAAATGCTATCATTTGTGACAACATGGATTGACCTTGAGGGTTTTATGCTAAGTGAAATAAGACAGAGAAATATAAACACTGTATGATCTCACCTACATATGGAATTTTTAAAAAATGAGGTCATAAATACAAAGAACAAACTGGTGGTTGCCAGAGGCAAGGGGTGGGCATGTCAAAAGGTACAAACTTCCTGTTATAAAATAAATAAGTCCCGGGCATGTCACACACAGTATTTGCTACGATGTGTGTGAGTCACTCAGTCATGTCTGACTCTTTGAAACCCCATAGACTGTAGTTCGCCAGACTTCTCTGTTCATGGAATTCTCTAGGCAAGAACACTAGAGTGGGTTGTCATGCCCTTCTCCAGGGGAGCTTCCTAACTCAGGGATCAAACCTGGGTCTCCTGCATGGCAGGCAGATTCTTTACCGTCTGAGCCACCAGGAAGCCCAGTAGATCTTAAAAGTTCTTATCACAAGAAAAAATATTTATAACTGTATGTGGTGATATTAACTAGACTTGTGGTGACCATTCTGCAGTATGGACATATACCAAAACATATGTTTTACACATGAAACTAATGTTATGTGTTAACCGTGTGTGTTAGTCACTCAGTCGTGTCTGACTTTTTATGACTCCATGGACTGTAGCCCTCCAGGCTTCTCTGTCCATGGGATTCTTCAGGCAAGAATACTGATGTAGGTTGCCATTTCCTTCTCCAATGTGTTAATTATATTTTAATAAAAAAGAAGAAATTTAACTCTCAAAACATTTTAAAAAAGAATACCACAGTAAAAACTGCCTCAGGCAAAGTGAAAATTAATGAATCACACTCTAGGGCAAAACAGGATATTTTCATATCCTCAAATTATCTTCCTCGAATTACTTATTAATATGTTGGTTTTAACATATGTCCACAAACTCTGGGGCTTCCCAGGTGGCACTAGTGGTAAAGAACCTGCCTGCCAATGTAGGAAATATAAGAGATGCAAGTTCGATCCCTGGGTCAGGAAGATCTCCTGGAGTAGGTCATGGCAGCCCATTCTAGTATTCTTGCCTGGAGAATCCCATGGATAGAGGATCTAGGCTGGATATGGTCCATGGGGTCGCAAAGAGTCAGAAATGACTGAAGCAACTTAGCAGAGCACACCACAAACTCTGTGGTACTCCTCTCTCCAGAAGGTGGATCTCTATTTCCCTCCCCTCATGTCTTTGCTGCCTTCTAACAGAGTACAGAAAAGGGAAAATAGTAACTTCATAGTGGAGACGCCAGACACAACTTTAGCCAAGTCATCAAGATAACATCACCACTAATAGTTGCTGATATCATGTACTCTTTGATATGCCACAAGACGTGCACTTCACCTCCATCTTACCAAATATCCTTAATTCTAGTCTAACCAAGAGAAAACATCAGCAAATGTAAACTAAGGCCCATTCCACAAAATATCAAAATCATGAAAAAGGATCAAAGCATCACATCATGAAAAACAAGTGAAGACTGAAAAACTATTTCAGACCACAGAAGACTAAGGAGATGTGATGGCATGGTATCCTGGATTGAATCTGGACTTTAGTTAAAATCCTGGTGAAATCCAAATAAAGTATACAGTACAGTTAGTAGTAGTACTGTACCAATGTTAATTTCTTAAGTTTTGATAAATATACTACACTATGTAAGATGATAACACTAGGGGAAATGGATGCAAGAATATAGAGGCACTCTATCTTTACAATTCTGTAAATCTAAAATTATTTCAAAATAAAACATTTATATATGCTGTATCTTTAAGAGTAATTTCTAAACATTCCTTTTACTTTTTCAGCTTCTATTTCCATTCCATGTCCCTACTCAAATTTGGTCCTAATGAAATTATCTATTTTTGTACTTTTAAGCTTTAATCACCATCCTGACCACACTTCTTGGCAACATTTTAATTTTTTAACTCCTGTAAGCAAAAGTTTCTCAATGTTAAGAAAAAAATCTAAACTGAGTTATTGTTAAAATCATTAATGAGCACTTGATCAAAGCATCAGAGTCAACACATCTGATAATCTCTAAAGAAAAATATGCTGCTTCTATTGAAAATGAATTATTTAATGAGAGATATGAGGCTATTTTTTCTCCCAATTAGCCCATGTATTTGTGGATGGATATTACTTCTTGCTATAATGATACAGAATACCATCAATTCTGTTATTTTTCTTTTTAAGTGATTTAACCCTTGAGAAACCTTTCCCAGATAAAAAAGTAGAGGAGCATTTAAATTTTGTTATAGCAATCTCCCTCAATCCCTTGAAGTCCTTGTGGGTTACATGCCAAGATCTGTTGAAATACTTGTAAAATACTATTTAAAATATTTTCAATGATCTATCAGCAACACCTCCATTAGCACCTCCTTCATCTTTCCCAAGAGCAAAGAACTGGGGACACTCACTTTGTGTGTGTCATGCATGTATCAGCCATTAGCTTCTCAAGCCCCAACCAGTTTTCGAAACTGTTGCTTATTTGGCTCCACTTGAGGCTTCCGCAAGAGTCCAGGGAGGCTTTTTTTCTGTAAACAACACACACACCATAAGGCCAAACCTTATCCACAGGTACCTTCTGAGAGTATAACTGGACAAAGCAAAGGGTCTCCTGAAACTACCCACACTCTAGGTACCCTAGGACTGCCTCCAAGGATCCTATAATAGATAGGAGTGCTCAGTCATGTCCGATTCTTTGCAGCCCCATCGACTGTAGCCCACCAGGCTCCTCTTTCCTCGGGATTTTCTCTGCAAGAATACTGGTGTGCGCTGCCATTTCCTTCTCCAGGGCATCTTCCCAACCCAGGGATTGAACCTGCGTCTCCAGCATTGCAGGTGGGTTCTTTACCGCTGAGCCACCAGGGAAGATCCCTATAATAGATAAGGAGGCACTATTCCAGTGCTGTGTCGGGATGGAAGGAGTACCAGGCAGGTGTGCGTGGAGCGCATCAGGCAGGAGAGTGAAGGGGCTGAACTGTGTGATCTTATCTGCCTTTCCCAGCAGACAAGGAGGCCATGGGCCCAGCTACCTACACACGGAAAACCTGTAGTACCTCAACGAGGCCTTGAACATGCGCAATGCGCGACGCCCAACATCATTGCGTCACTTGGCATCGCAAATCTTGGAGCTCGGCAGGCACGCGCTGGCTCAGGCGCGGGGGCGGAAGCGTGGGCCGAAAGGACGGTTGGTGATTGGATGAGGCCTGCGTGGGGCGTCCACCCGGTCCTGCGGTGACTCCACGAGGCGGCTTTTGAAAGACGCCCTTCTGGCCGCGTGGCTCTCGAGCCAAGCCGTCTGAAGTGAGAGGTTGAGGCCGGGAGAAAGAAGCAACGGCGTCGTCGGCGGCCGGCCGGCGAGCCCCCGGCCTGCGACCTGGCCTGCGGCTCGGTCAGAGTAGCCCGCCAGCGGAGTCCGGCCAGCCGGGCAAGAAGGACAATACTGGTGGGTGGGAGTTAGGCTGGGGCTCAGGAGTCCGCCAACCGGGTGGCCACTGGAGGGGTCTCAAATTTTTGTTTTCTTTTCCTTTTTTTTTTTTCCTGACCCCTGAGAAAGGCTTTTCACCAAAAACCACGTCGTCCCTCCTTTCCTCCTTGTAGAAGTGCTTTGGGGAGGGGTTTGGGAGACAGATCTGTCACCATAAAACTGGTCACAAAGCAGTCATGACATGGGAGCGCTTGTCATGGGACTGTGTGTCTGTGTGTGTGTGTGTGTGTAAAGGCCATGTATGGGAATGTATGGGAATGTGGTTGTTTTTATTTCAGAGTAAGTATTTTTAGTTTACATAGTACTTTTTAAATTTTCTGCTATTTTTCTTAACGATTTGTAGGTGAGAAAATGTCTGGAAACAATGACTGGTTTCAGAGTTCTCGGGTCCCTAGCTTTGCCCAGATGCTGAAAAAGAACTTGCCAGTTCAGCCATCAGCCCAGACGGTAACTACACCCACAGGATATTCCTCGGAAAGTTACAGCCTGTCAAACATGGCATCCAAGGTTACGCAAGTGACGGGTACAAACTCTTTTACATTTGTAATAATGCCTAAGTTCTATAAGATTCTGGGATGTCCAGTCAGTTTTGATGAGCTTCCAGTTTCACTGTTTCCAGAATATATATCCATTTACCTGTGGCCATGTCCCAACTGAAACTTGGATTTGACTCCCAGCCCAGTAGAAATGCTTCCCCTGGCTGTTCACTTAATTGTTCTTTACCACTTGAGCACAAGACCACTTCCAATGTGTCTTGCCTTTTTGAATTGAGTCTGTGTTTATGCCTTTCAGGAAAGAACTGGATTTATAAGGGGTTATATTCCACATATCACTTACTGTAGTGTTAAGTGTAAAGCCAGGACACACACAGTAAAAATTCAGTTTAATTCAACTTAAAAGGTAAAAATAGTGAATCGAAAGCAGACTCTAGGTTCTGGTACCAAATCTAACTACATTCTAGGCCTCAGTGACCTCATGTGTAAAAATGACTTAGCCTCTGAAGACCTTGACGTCACTGAAATCCTATGATTCTTTGATATCACTTTATACTTTGACAACAGCACTTTGCACAATAGCCTTAGTACTTCAGAAGGTATATACATAACAGGTTAAACTTTTTTAGTAGTAGAAACATTTTTGATGAAAAACACATGTGACTGTGTGCGTAGACTTGTCTTCCATTTTAGGGAAGGGTTTAGTGCTTTTGCTTGTCTTACTACTCTATTTAATTTAACCAAATTGACAAGCATAAACATTTATTTTTAGGTAATTTTCCAGAACCATTGCTTTCCAAAGGTCTTTCATCTATTTCAAATCCTGTCCTTCCACCGAAAAAAATACCTAAAGAATTTATAATGAAATACAAACGTGGAGAGATAAATCCTGTATCAGCCTTGCACCAGTTTGCACAAATGCAGCGGGTTCAGCTTGACCTGAAGGAAACAGTGACAACAGGCAAGTAAAAAGTTGTATCTGGTTGTTACAATACTAGAAAATATTTTCCTATTAAAAGGAGAGTATATATGTGGCACTAAATTAAATTATTTCCTTTATTCACCTAATGTTGGGGTTGGATAATTACTAGTATGTTTTGACAGGATACTTCATAAATGTTTATATTCAAAGTTTAGCATTTTGAAACTCTAAATTTACTCATACAAAAATTTTACAATCGCTGAATTTTAATTTTTTGTGTATGGCTAGTTAAACGGAAATCTCATCAGCCTTGTAGATTATTTTCAAGTGTAACTAGGTACTCCTTATAGCATAAACATGCTTTTGTAGGGATGTTAAATATTTGGACTGATTATTTTTATGAGTATTCTGTGATGATGATGCCTGACAAGAATTACAGTCAAATTTGGCTTCTGAAATATAAAAGTTAGAAGGGAAAATAGCACTTAGGTGACTGATTCTCTCTGTGAAGACTTGCCCGTGACTTAATTTCTCCATTCTCTCTTAAACTGCCCCCTGCTCTTAAGAGGCATTGATAGGCTAAAAGCATGTGAAGCAAAGGAGCACAATCTTTAAAAATCTTCATATGTGTGCATATGTGTGTGTACACACACACACATTATCAAGTAGTTTCCTTTCTTTAATTTTCTATTACTGATACTGTTACCAATAGGGATCTTAGAGCTACTATATGTAGTAGATTGTCATAGTGAAGCCAAATTTCTAGTCATTGATTTGGGTGAAACAGCAGTACATTAACAGGTGACAAAAAAAAGGTAGAGTTTTCCTAGTCCTGTCACTGTAGGTTGGATAACTGGATGTGTTCAATACTGTAGACTGAATTTTTCTGTAATTAGTTAGCTTTCTGCCATTCTGTTGGTCAACTCTTAATTGAACTAAGCAAAACTCAAAAACACAACCCAGTGATTGTTCATAGTGTTCATTTCATGTGCATAGTACTGTCGAATTACCTAATTCTGTAGATTTGATAGAAAAAACACAGTATCAGTATTTTTAAACCAGCTAGGTAGTGTGGATTTAGATGAAGGTAAAGTTTGAGAACCTGGGGCAGAAACAAGATGAAGCTTAAAGTCTCATCTCTCTGATACAGGATACTTAGTAACAAATTTGATGCATAGTATCTCAAACATAAGAATCATCTGGGCCACTTGTTAAAAATATGAGTCGCAGGTTTACTCAATTTGGATTGGAACTCAGGTGATCATGAAGGAAGAAATTTGGGAAACTGAGATCATAGATGTTGGGAGGAAAGCAGTTTATCCTGATACAGTCTGGAGTTGCTTATAAAATCTTGTTGTACATTTTAAAAACCTAGCAGTTATTGGAGTATGTGAGAAAATAATAATAAAGAGGCTTATGTGGAGTGACAGTGTACCTCGCCATTTGTAACCAAAGTAAAGACTTAAGTTTCTTAAAGGCCTCCTGTACTTCCCTGGTGGCTCAGACTGTAAAGAATCTGCCTGCAAGGCAGGAGACCCGGTTTGATCCCTGGGTTGGGAAGATTGCCTGGAGAAGGGCATGGCAACCCACTCCAGTATCCTTGTCTAGAGATTTTCATGGACAGAGGAGCCTTGCTTGGTGCAGACCATGGGGTCACAAAGAGTCAGATATGACTGAGCAACTAACACTATTAGGAAGGCTATAGTCTGAATACCAAAAAGTAAAATTAGAGGATTCCATTTTATTTTTCATCAGGAAAATATGAAAACTAGGTAAATGTAATTGTGTAAAGATACTTTTTCTGGGAATTTTGGATGATTGAACAGTTTCGTTCTTTAGAATATCTTTTTTATTATTGTTTGTTTTGGTTTCCCATGTAAATCCCCACTATGCACCCTAAAGCTGTGATGGATTTGGATTGTTTCTGTGACTCTGATAGAAACATAGGATTTCTTCAAAGGAATTCCTTCTGTTCTGGAGCTTATAAGAGTATCAGGGCACTCAGAGGACAGGAAAAATTCAACTTCATCGGTACTGAGGTTTGAAAGGAGACGTGTTGCCAGATGCTCCACATTTTCCCTTTCATTGATCATTAGATAGACATTTGAATGCCTACCACTGCCAGGCATTATACAAGACACTGTCACTCTGTGTGTGACATGTGCTCTAAAGTTGGCCCTATTGTTGATGCTGAATCTGAAGCCACACTAGCTGCTTGAAGTTTTCCTCAGAACAAGTTTAGGGGTCCACTCAGCTATACTTAAAACCTGTATTGGCCCTACAGAAAAACTGTCAAGCTGAGATTGTTTTATGAAGTTGTACTGGAATGTTTTCCTATTTAACAGACATCTTTTGTAAGATCATTCTGTGAAGTATTACAACTTATTCTGAGTTACTTTTCAAGGTAATGTTATGGGACCATATTTTGCTTTCTGTGCTGTGGTGGATGGTATTCAATACAAGACTGGACTGGGACAAAACAAAAAGGAGTCTAGATCCAATGCAGCAAAATTAGCTCTTGATGAGCTTCTACAGCTGAATGAACCTGAACCAAGAATTTCAGAAACATCAGGTAAATATTTTTTATTATAAAGTAGTGTTGTAAAATGCTTCATTTTCCAGAAAGAGTCATCTGAAAGATTTACAGTAATGAAGTTACTTGCCAACTGCACGATAGAGGTAGCAGAATTTGAATTATTTCCTTCTTTTGCTGATCGCTGAGTTATTTGATAGTAGTTAAAATACTCTTGTATATTTTAGCACGAAAGATATAAACATGTTGCTGAACTGTCTAGTAACTTTGTTATGGGTTTGAGTACTGAAACTTAGTTTTTTCTTTAATTTATTGGATTCTTGTTATGCTCCTAAACTATACATTTAACATGGACAGGTTTTTATGCAATTTTTGTGACATTTGCTTGTGTTAAATTTGATAATGGTAGGATTGCTTGAGAAAATAAGGGCCTAAGGCAGTGGCACCCCACTCCAGTAGTCTTGCCTGGAAAATCCCATGGACAGGGGAACCTGGTAGGCTCCAGTCCATTGGGTCGCTAAGAGTCGGACGGGACTGAGCGACTTCACTTTCACTTCTCACTTTCATGCATTGGAGAAGGAAATGGCAACCCACTCCAGTGTTCTTGCCTGGAGAATCCCAGGGACAGGGGAGCCTGGTGGGCTGCCGTCTATGGGGTCGCACAGAGTCGGACACGACTGAAGCGACTTAGCAGCAGCAGCAAGGTAACATAGCAAGTGGGTTGAGAGTGTAAACTCCAGAAATAGATTGCTCCATATTGAGTATTGTCCCTGGACAGATAAGTTGTTTGCCTTCTAAGCCTTAGTTTCGTCATTTGAAAAATGGAGACAAAGATAGATACCTCCTATATCTGTCATTTTAGAATTCAATAAATAATGCATGCAGAGCCTTTAACCAGTGCTTGGTGAAGAGTAACATAATCAATTAACAGAGGTTATTAATCAATTTGAGGAATATATGTGTTAGCATAGTAAACAGTAACAGTTTTTTTCAGTATTCATTCATTTTGATTTTTTTTAATTTATTCATTTTGGTTTTGATTTCATTTAGATTACATTTTGTTTTCCCTATAAATGAGGCAACTTCAATAAAGAAAAACATTTAAATTTGATTTAAACAGTGACAGTTGACTATTTTTAAATTCAAATTATCACTTTGTTTTATGACTGGACTTTTTTTTTGTTTATAACTTGTTAATTGTAATATTTCTTTTGTAACACTTCCCTTAAGGTCATTTTGTTCTTTAAGTACAATCTGTATTTCATATGTTTTAATTTTTCTGTTTAAGTAAAACCATTATTTAATAATTAAAAGTGATCTATTTTGCCACGTCTCAAATTTGATGTGTATATTTCATTATTTTAAAAATAGTTTGTCATAGTTTGGATTAAATAACTACTCAGGAAGTATTTTGTTAATTTTCATATTTCTGCTCCCTATATTTCAGATTTATTAATTTTTTTAGGACTAGATGCGATTTTGCAGTCTTACATATATTGGCAGTTTATTAATGGAAAAATCTCTATATATAATTTTTTATAAGCTATCAACCCACTTAGGTATGTGCCCAGAAATATTTTCCCTATTTCTTTCCAACCATTGCATACATTCAAATCACTAAATCTGTGGTTTGAAGATCTGCTATGTTTCAGACAGTTTTCCCAGGAGCCACCTGCCAATACACAAGATGCAGGAAATGTGGATTCTATCCCTGGATCAGGAGGATTCCCTGAAGGAGGAAATGGTGACCCACTCCAGTGTTCTTGCCTGGAAAATTCCATGGGCAAAGGAGCCTGGTGGGCTACAGCCCATATGGGGGTGCAAAGAGGACATGACTGAGCACGCACACATGCATGAGTGTTCCAGGGGCTGTGATAAACACTGGGAATCTAGACTCAAATAAGACCCATCTTATACCCTCAAAGAATTAAAATACTTTGTTGAAATCAAGTTAAAACATATCTACAGAATTTCCCAATTTCTAATTTAATTACTAGAAAAGGATATTTACAATTGGTTTCTCATGAAAAATGCATTTCCTTAAAAGTTTTCAAAACGTTTATCTAGGGCTAGCAAATCTTTTGCCCTTTGGCTACAATTTTTAGTTTCTAAACATTTATATTTTCCTTTTTTGTGAACATTAAAGTAGCATTTTCCCATCTCCAGTGATAGCATTTTAATATTGAACATTGTTTTCTCAAAGAATGACAGAAATGCATTAATTATGACTAAACTTTCTTTCAGTTCAGTTCAGTCACTCAGTCATGTCCCAGTCTTTATGACCCCTGAACCACAGCACACCAGGCCTCCCTGTCCATCACCAGCTCCTGGAGTCTACCCAAACCCATGTCCATTGAGTTTTGAAAAAGTTTTGAAAAATTTTGAAAAATTTTTTTTGTTTGTTTCCTGTGCCTTTGACATCATGTCCAAGAAATCATTGCCAGATCCGGTGTCATGAAGCTTTTCCCATGTTTTCTTATAAGAATTTTATAGTTTTAGCTCTGATGTTTGAGTCTTTGATCCATATTGTGTTAATTTTTGTATAATAGTGTTATTTAAGGGATCTGACTTCATTTATTTGCATGTGAATATCTAGTTTTTCCAGCATCATTTTTAGAAAAGACTGTTCTTTCCCCTCATTAGACTTATTAGAAAAGACCCTGATGCTGGGAAAGATTGAAGGCAGGAGGAGGAGGAGATGACAGAGGATGAGATGGTTGGATGGCATCACCAGCTTGATGGACCTGAGTTTGAACAAGCTCTGGGAGTTGGTGATGAACAGGGAAGCCTGGCAGCTGCAGTCCATGGGGTCACAGAGTCAGAAACAACCGAGCAACTGAACTGAGCTGTCATTTCCCCTATTGAATGGTAGTGGTGCTCTTGTTGAGGATTATTTGAAGGCCTTTTAAAAAATTTATTTTTGCACTCTCTATTCTATTTCATTGGTCTATATGACATTACCACAGTTTTGATTACTGTCACTTTAGTATTAAGTTTTGAAATCAGGAAGTGTGAGTCCTTCAACTTTGTTCTTCTTTTTCAAGATTATTTTCCCTGTTTGTTTATGGTGTTTCAAAATGTAGACCAACTTGTACAGTCACATTTTCTTATTTATTGAAAGCATTTGTGCTTGATAAACAAGATTAATATCTTTAGTTTTCATTTCACCCACTGAACAGATGGGAAAAAATCCATCTTCCTCTGAGTTTTTAGAGTTCTGCTTATCTAAAGTTAAGAGTGTATATATCTAACTATAGTCAACATTTACTTAACTAATGTGAACCCCAAGATGACATTGTCAATCTTTCTTTGTTAATTTCTGTGTTTTCAACCAGTTTTTCATTTTACTCAAAGTGAGGTCCAGAGTAGCAGTTCTGTTTACTGCCTTTGTCTTTATGAATGATTCTTGAGAGATGCTAACTACTTTAGTTGAACCTTTGCTCCTGGACTTTTTTCATTTAAACTTTACTGATCTTTTTTGTCCCTTTGATTTAGTGTCCTGCTTTTTTCTTGTTTTTCCTGGATTCCCTAATTTGGAACCAAATTAGAAAGCTATTGCAAAGAATTGGGTAAAAAACTTAGAAAACTTTTTTTTCATGTCAATTACTTTTATTGTGCTACTGGCACAAAAGAATGAAATTGTTTCTGAATTATGTTTAGGTCTTTAAATTACTCATTTAACAAGTTCATTTAAATAAATAACTTAGAAAACTTTGAATGAAGTATTCCCCTACAAAATACTCTGGTAAAATAACATGATAATTTTTACTTACTAAATTAGATTTTTGATAGACTATTAAATACAAATATCTTACAAATCTTTTACCTGGTATTACTGTAAATATAAAATTGTTCATAAGCATTTAAACTAGGGTTTAATTTTAACCGATTTTCAGAATGTTGAATCTGTTACAAAGCAAGCTATATAGTAGCATAAGAATAGGGAACCAGAAATGTATAATTTGGTGTTTGTATAATTGATTTCAGTATAATAAACACATTTAGAAAGGCTGAGCTAATGGATAATTGATGGCCTAGAGTTGGCAGAAGTATATAGAAAAAACAATCATTCTTGGATTGTTGTTTTATTACAGAATAGTATTATACCTGTCCTTTTGAACATTTAAGTTTCATTTTTACCTTATGATTTTGTTTTATTTACAGGTCCTCCTCCTATCCCTGCAGAACCTATTGTTTCACCTGAACCAGTATATGTTTCAAAAGTACATTATGGTAGGAAAGCCCTTTATGATAATTTTTAAAAGAAGATTAACCCAATTAAAAATTATAACAGCATACAATTAAAATATGCAGAGGTATGAAAATGTGCATTAGTAATTTATTATTCAAACCTGTCACACTTCTACAAAGATGAGTATTTCCTTCCATACTCTGCTAAAAATTAGACAAATAATAAAATTGGAGAGGAACAATTGAAGAAGTGGCTTTTTTCCTATGAAGAGATGACTTATCAACATCATGTAACTGCTTTTTTGAAAATTCTGTGCTTTGGTGGGCTGGTCATTAATGAAATCCAGTGGCTTTCTGGTACTTGATGGTTGGGATAGTCATTTCAATCTGTTCACTTTCTTTTAATGGTAGTTGTTACTCAAGCTCAAGAAAACTGTAACTGCAATTAAAGTTACTAATTGTGTGACCTAGAACCACTTACTTCTCTCTGTACACCTTAATTTCTCTACCTGTAAAATGGCTACAATAATAACTGCCTCATAGGGTTATTGTGAGGTTTAAATTAATTTATGCATGTACAAAATCTTGATCAGTGCCTGGCCCACAGTAGGTGCTCACTAAATAGTAACTGCTATTATTTTATTGTAGTATTTATTCTATTCAACACTATATGGTGATTGTTGTATACTTTTCCCATTAGATTGTTAATCTCCTGAAAGGCAGGAAATTATCCTTAATTTCTACATTGCCTACATAGTAGTAACACTTCAGACTTTAAAATTTAGAGTATTTGCAGAACTAAAATGAAGAAGGGCATTTCTTTCTTTGTCCTTTCCAGGTCTGAGGATTAGGATTTGAAAACACTTTTCAGGCTTGGTTTTCCATGGTCTTTCTGAGACAGAAAAAGGCTCTGTACATTTGTGTGCTTGTTTCAAGTAAAAGGACTAGACCAGGGGAAATAGGCACATTCAAAAGGCAAAATCAACCAATAGTTAAATATATTCAGTCAAATATTGTCACTTGATCTAATGATCATAGGAATTGATGAACAGAAGGACAGTGAGTGATCATTTCAACAGGAATGATCTCTTAATATTGAAAGGGGCTCTAGTCTTTTCACCTTCAATGGACATTTTTAATGAATAGTAGAAAGAATCTTAGGTTGATGATGGGCAGATAATACAGATTACTGGTACCCTGAGTATGTGGTTAACAATGTGTTTACAAAAATACATGAGTAGAGTCAGGTTTGGTAGGCTCAGGTAAGGAGTTAAAAAATTAAAAATTAACAGTTCTCTGTTAGGAAAGGGAGGGACAAATATCATTCTTCAGGCTTATGTGTAAACACAGGAGTTGAATATTATCACTTTGAAGAACAGATTTGAGATACATAAATATCTCCTGAACAGCTCCTTTTGGGCCAGTTTTGGAAGGTATCATTTTTTCACAGCCTGTCTACTTTGCCATATTTTTACTGGACTATATCTTCACTTAATATAACCATATTTTGGTTCTGAAGATAGATTCAGGTTCCTTATGATACTAAGGATCACTTGAAATTAGCAGCTGGAAATCAAGGAAATGGTGTTAACATCATATATGTAATGCTTTATCTCATCCTTCATGTCCAGTGATTTGTGAGAACATTTTATTTCCTCAGCAAGCAGCACACATGTATAGGAAAAATGGTATTGCTCCTTATTCATATGCATGCTAATAAGAGATCCATTCAGTAGCAAAGATTTGTTTATATTCACAGGATTCATTATTTCCTTCAACAGCCAGTTAAGATCAAGAGCTTTATCAGCATGTTGTTAACTTCTAAATGTTCTTCATAATATTTAGGTGCAACCTTTTTTATATGCAGCGAAACATTGTCCTGCCATACACATAATTCTTACTCTGTCAGTATTAATTGCAGTGTATTTTTCTGTTCTGTGTCATTGCACA
Source organism: Bubalus kerabau (assembly GCF_029407905.1). Taxonomy (NCBI): domain Eukaryota; kingdom Metazoa; phylum Chordata; class Mammalia; order Artiodactyla; family Bovidae; genus Bubalus; species Bubalus kerabau. The sequence goes on along the minus strand of NC_073639.1, from coordinate 39,362,695 downwards.
AAATAATTGCTAACTATATAGTCAAAGTGAAAGTCACTGAGTCTTGTCCGACTCTTTGCGACCCCATGAACTATGCAGTCTGTGGAATTCTCCAGGCCAGAATACTGGAGTGGGTAGCCTTTCCCTTCTCCAGGGTTTCTTCCCCACACAGGGATCAAACCCAGGTCTCTTGCATTGCAGGCAGATTCTGTACCAGCTGAGCCACAAGGGAAGCCCAACCATATAGGATGTGATGAAGCAAATTACATTCATTCTTTGGAACCATTAAGAAGGAGGGTAGCATTAATGTCTACCTTTGAATGATGCCCAAGACCAGTTGCAGAGTGGATTTTAGCATGCCCAGTTTTTATTTTTTAAAGTAGTATATGTTTTTATTTGTTTATATTTTTGTTCATCAAAGTATCCATCCTGATAATAGTGGTTGCATTTGGAGAGGAAGACTTCTGAATGTACACCTTTTATATTGCTGTTGGAGTGAAAAAAAGGTTTCATTTTAAAATATCATTAAATGAGTATGCTTCTCCTGTATCATAAGATTTTGGTGATAAGCAGAGCCAAGTTGCTGAATACTTCTCATTCATATTTTTACTATACACTATACATTTTTACCAACACCAAAAACTAATTTTTATGCCACACAATGGTTTTGCAAATTTAAATGAAATATATGCTAGCAGGCAATTGTAATAATTTACACCTTCACACATTGTGGTTAGATAAAAGAATATAACCAGTAGTTCATTCTTCTTTCCCTCAGAATTTCATTTTATGATTTTATTTATGAAGTTCTTTAACTCTTTTTGATGTGACTTTACCTGTTTTTGCTAAGAAAGCATTGACAATATTAACAAACAAAAATTCAAGTTTGACAAATATAAATAAAAACTTGTAAATGGCCTGAGATTAGTTGTATTAACTAAGGCTAATAATGTTAAAATTTTTTATCATTTGTTTGCCTTTTTAATATATTTATTAAGCAGGTAAGAAAAGAATTTCTATGAAAGTAGATTTCTATGTTTCACATATGTGCAATGCATGAGAGCAAAATTGTGTCATTACTTTTTTCCTCTGAAGATATCATGGACTGCAGACCATTTGATAAGACTACTTAGCAGCCATCATGGAACATCAGGAACTTTCAGTGGCTTAGTAAACAAGTAAACTTTGAGAAATACTCTATTAGGTGATTCTGCAACCTCTCATTCTCTAGAATAATGATTCTTCCCTGGGGATACACAAGCATATATACACAAAGCAATAGGTGGCCAAGGTCCTATCTCAGAACCTCAAAACTTTCATATTTTTTAAAAAGTCCATGGGTAAGTTTTGATATATATTCTTGGTTATAACTATTCTGTAGTAATCCTAATTACTTTAAGCTACCTTTATCTCCTTTCAAAGTCTGGGTTTTTTCTCTTTTTTTGTAGGAACATGGAACAATAGCAAGAGTTTAAGTATTTAGTGCTTTTTAGTGGTTCTCAGTGGGGCAAATACTAAGGAGTATATTTTGATTATCACAGTGATTAGGGAAGACTATTGGTTTTCACTGAGATCGTGCTCGTCAGGCAATGTGGGACAGTCCCTTATAACAGAGAATTGTCTTGTGTCCTGTATGACTTTTCAATATTTTATCAAATACAAATCAGTAATCTTATAATTTGTAATACTTGCGCTTCTTTTTTTAAACAAAAATCTATCCAACAGCTCAATAACTTCCAACAGCTCAATAACTTCTATACTTTTAGAATGGAATGCTTTAAAATCTCAGTCATGACATAAATTATAAATTTGCTTACATACCTCTGAAAATTAACTCATTTAGTTGAAAGGTTATTCTGGCCTCTGGAATAAAGCACAGTATTCTTCAAATTCATGTTGCATTTGATTTTTTTTTTTCTAGAAGGGAGACATATTCAGTTTGCAAAGATTTCACAGATTGTTAAAGAAACATTTAGTCAACTAATTTCTAGTCAATCAGACTATCTGAAATGTAGCAACTCATTAGCTGCTTTTATAATTGAAAGAGGTAAGTGTGAGTATTTGCTATGTGTTTATAGAAAAACTATTAAGTAACTTAATGATACTGCAGTAGTATTTAATTAACTTTCTTTGCCCGTATTGATAGTGGTGCTGCATTAATTTGAAATAGCCTTTTCTAGTAGGTGTGGGTTGTTAAAATATACGGAACAGGAACCAATAGAGAACTGCAGAATGGTAAAATACTTAACATTTTAATCAGTAACTATGTTGGAATCACTACCGACTTGAAATCTAACCTCATTATAACAAACATTGAGGACTCTATAAAAATGAACATTTTCTTCACTATCAAGTAATAAAAGATTAAAAAATGAAAAATCATGAATCTCTGGTTTTTCCTGTAATTATTATAATGTGATTTCAATTACATTTTATCTTTTATCCTTTAATGTTCTATATTGATATTAAAAGCATTTGAATTTTATATTCATCTCTGAATAAGACACTGTAGATGATAAAAAAAAAATTTCATATTTGGTTCCTATTCTTAAGGATTTTTTTTAACCTAGATAGGAAGAGAAGATATATATGATTATTCAAGGGTCAACTTAGTTTGAAATCATGGAGCATACCTCCATGCTTTTTTTTTTCTCTCTAGAGATTGCTTTGGTTATTTGGGTGTTTTTATGTTTCCATACAGATTTTACAGTTTGTTCCTGTTCTGTGAAAAATGCTCTTGGTATTTTAATAGGGATTGCACTAAACCTGCAGATTGCCTTGGACAGTAGTATGGTCATTTAAAAAAAATGATTTATTTATTTTAATTGGAGGCTAAAGTAATTACTTTACAATATTGTGGTGTTTTTTGCCATACACTGACATGAATCAGCTCTGGGTGTACATGTGTCACCACGTCCTGAACCCCCCTCCCACTTCCCTCCGCATCCCATCCCTCTGGGTTGTACCAGTGCACCGGCTTAGAGTGCCCTGCTTCATGCATCAAACTTGGTTTGGTCGTCTGTTTCACATATGGTAATATACATGTTTCAGTGCTGTTCTCTCAAGTCATCCCACCCTCACCTTCTCACATAGAGCCCAAAGTTTGTCCTTTACATCTGTGTCTCTTTTGCTGTCTTGCATATAGGGTCGTCATTACCATCTTAATTTCTTCCAGTCTTTGAGCATGGTGTATCTTTCCATTTGTTTGTTGTCATCTTCAGTTCCTTGTCAGTATGATACAGTTTTCTAAGTACAAGTCTTTCCCAAAACTCCTTGGTTAGATTTATTCCTATGTATTTTATTCATTCTGATATAATTTTAAGTGGTATTGCTTTCTTAATTTGTCTTTTTTGATAGTTCATTATTAGTATATAGAAATGCAGAAATTTTCTGTATATTAGTTTCATATCATATAACTTTACTGAATTCATGTATTAGTTGTAATAGTTTTTTGGTGGAGTCTTTAAGAATTTCTGTATATAGTATATCATGGGTGGCAGTTTTACTTCTTTCCATTCAAATTGTATTTCTTTTATTTATTTTTTAATCTGATTACCATGGCTTGGACTTCCAATACTATGTTGAATAAAAGTAGTGAGGGTGAATATCTTTGTCTTAATCCTCTTAAGAGGACATTGCTTTCAGCTTTTCACCATTGAGTATGATGTTGGCTGTGATTTGTCGTATATGGCCTTTATTATGTTGAGGTATGTTCTATCTCTACCCACTTTGTTGAGAGTTTTTTGTTTTTAATCATAAAAGCATGTTAAATTTTGCTGAAAGCTTTTTCTTCATCTATTGAGATAATGTACTTTTTAGTTTTCAGTTGTTTATATGGTGTGTCACATTGATTGATTTGTGGATATTAAACCATCCTAGCATGCCTTGAATAAATCTCACTTGATTATGGTATATGATCTTTCTGTTAATGTATTGTTGAATTTGGTTTGCTAATAATTTGCTGAAGATTTTTTTGCATATGTGTTCTTCAAGCATATTGATCTGTAATTTTTTTTTTTGTGGTATCTTTCTATGGTTTTGGTATCAGCATAATGCTGGCCTTGTAAAGTGAGTTTGAAAGTGACCTTTCCTCTTTAATTTTTTGGAATAGTTTAAGAAGGATGGGTATTAACTCTTCTCTAAATGTTTGGTAGAAGTCACCTGTGAAGCCATCTAGTTCTGGACTTTTGTTTGTTGGGAGTTTTTATATTACTGATTCAATTTCATTACTGGTGATTAATCTGTTCATATTTTCTGTTTCTGCCTGGTGGGTCTTTGGAGATTGTATGTTTCTAGGTATTTATTACTGCTTGTCCATTTTATTGGCAAATTATGGTTCATAGTAATCTCTCATATTTCTTTATATTTCTGTGGCATCAGTTGTAATTTAACCTTTTTCATTTCTGATTTTATTTATGTGGCTTGTCTTTTTTTTTTATGTATCTGGCTAAAGGTTATAAATTTTGTTTCTTTTCAAAGAACCAACTGTTTTTTCCATTGATCTTTTTTGTTTTCTTCAGTCTCTATTTTATTCATTTCCATTGTTATCTTTATGATTTTTACTAACCTTTGTTGTTCCGTCGCTCAGTCATGTCTGACTCTCTGCAGCCCCATGGACTGCAATATGCCAGGCTTCCCTGTTCTTCACAATCTCCTGGAATTTGCTCAAAATTCTAACTTTAGTTTTTGTTTCTTCTTATATTCTAGTTCCTTTAGATATAAGGTTGGATGACTTGTTTGAAAATTTTCTTCTTTCCTGAAGTAGACTTATTTATTTTATTTTGGCTGTGCTGCATCTTCATTGCTGCACTGGCTTTTTCTCTAGTTGCTGTGAGAAGGGGCTACTCTCTAGTTTGACCGTGTGGTCTCAGTAGTTGCAGTGCACCAGCTTAATTGCTCCCTGGCATGTGAGACCTTCCCAGTCAGTCAGTCAGTCAGTTCAGTCACTCAGTCGTGTCCAACTCTTTGCCAGACCAGGGGTCAAACCCTTGTTCTCTGCATTGGCAGGCAGATTCTTAACCACCGGACCACCTGGGAAGTCCCTAGACTTGTTTTAATTTCAGTCTTAGATCTGCTTTTGCTACATCCCATAGATTTTGGGTCATTGTATTTGCATTTTCATTTGTGTCTAGATATTTTTTTTAATTTCCTCTTTGATTTCTTCAGTGATCCATTGATTGTTTAGTACCGTGTTGTTTAAAATACATGTGTTTGTGTTTATGTTTCTTTTCTTGTAATTGATTTCCACATTCATAGCATTGTGGTCAGAAAAGATGCTTTATATTAATATGATTTCAGTCTTCTTAAATTTATTGAGACTTATTTTGTGTCATAGCATGTGATCTGTCCTGGAGACTGTTTCACATACACTTGAAAAGAATGTATATTCTGCTATTTTGATGAAATGTTCCATATATGTTCAATTCTGTCTGGTCTGGTGTGTCATCTAAGACCAGTGTTTTCAAATTAATTTTATGTCTGGATGGTCTGGCTATTGATGTGAATGGGGTGTAGCCCCCTACTATTGTATTATTGTCAATTTCTCCCATTATGTTTATTAATACATTCTTTATGTATCTGGATTCTCCTATGTTGAATGCTTTACATTTACACTCGCTATGTGTTCTTTTCAGATTGACCCTTTATCATTGTATAGTGCTCTTTTTTATCTTTTTACTGTCTTTTTCTTCCATTTGCATGAAAAATCTTTGTCCCTTTCACTTTCAACCTGTATGTTTTTGTAGATCTGAAGTGAGTCTCTTGCAGGCAGTAATGTGTATCTTGTTTTCTATTCATTCAGCTACTTCATGTCTTTTTTATTGGAGCTTTTAGTCCATTTACATTTGAAGTAATTACTGACAGGTTAATACTTATTGACATTTTGTTACTTGTTTTCAGCTTATTTTTATAGTTCTCTTTTGTTCCTTTTTTCTTTTGCTGTCTTTTGTGATTTGATGACCATCTGTAGTAGTTGAGTTTGGATTCCTTTCTCTTTTTTGTGTGCATCTCTATTATAGATTTTTGGTTTATGCCTACCATGAGGTTCATATATTAATATAACTATATACATGAGTGATTATTTTACGTTGATGATCTCAAACTGAGAAGGACAGGGTTATAGAAAGTCCACATAAATAGGAGGTAAAAAGAAAAATGAATGGTATCTTCTGAACATAGGGTTTCAAATCTCAAATGGGGTACAGCAAAAAGTTATTCTGTTGCCTTTATTCATAAAAGGCAAAAATTTAGACAAAGTATAATGTAAAACATCTGCCTTTTAAATTGAGATATTACTGAAGTATTTTTAAAACTTTGCTTCTTAGGAGACTCTCAAACTTTTTTTTAAACTTTTTATTTTGCACTGTAGTATAGCCAATTGACAATGTTGTGATAGTTTCAGGTGAACAGTGAAGGGACTCAGCCGTGCATGTACATGTATCCATTCTCCCCCAAACCCCCTCCCGTCCAGGCTGCCATATAAAATTGAGCAGAGTTTCATGTCCTATACAATAGGTCCTTGTTGGTTGTCCATTTTAAATATAACGTGTGTACCTGACCATCCCCACCTCCCTAACTGTCCCTTCCCTTCAGCAACCATAGTTTGCTTTCTAAGTCTGTGAGCCTCTCTCTGTTTTGTAAGTAAGTTCATTTGTGGAAGACTCTCAAACTCTTATTTGAAGGTGTGGAATTATTGATATTTTTCCATATTTTTGGTCAATGTTTTTGCTAACTTTAAAATGATAAAATAGAATTTTTCATTGAATTATAGGCCTAATTCACTCACTTAACCTAATCTCTTTTTATATTAATACCTGGCATTTATTGGGTTGGCCAAAAAGTGCCTTTCGTTTTTAAGTAAGAGACAGATTTTTTATTTTCACCAAGAATGTTGATGATGTTGTTTAGTCACTAAGCAATGTCTGACTCTTTGTGACCCCATGGACCGTAGCACACCAAGCTCCTCTGTTCTCTACTATTTCATGGAGTTTGCCCAGATTCATGTCAGTTGAGTTGGTGATGCTCTCTAACCATATCAAACTCTGCCACCCCCTTCTCCACCTGTTCTCAGTTTTTCCCAGGTCCAGGGTCTTTTGCAGTGAGTCAACTCTTAGCATCAGGTGACCAGTGTATTAGAGCTTCAGGAACAGTCCTTCCAATGAATATCCAGGGTTGATTTCCTTTAGGATTGACTGGTTTGATCTCCTTGCAGTCTAAGGGACTCTGAAGACTCTTTTCCAGCATCACAATTCAAAAGGATCAATTCTTTGGAGCTCAGCCTTCTTTATGGTCCAGCTCTCACATCCATACATGACTACTGGGAAAACCGTAGTTTTGGCTATACATACCTTTGTCAGCAATGTGATGTTTCTGCTTTGTAATATACTGTCTAGGTTTGTCATAGCTTTCCTTCCAAGGAGCAGGTGTCTTTTAATTTTATGGCTGCAGTCACCATCAACAGTAATTTTGGAGCCCAAGAAAATAAAATCTGTCACTGTTCCCACTTTTTATCCCATCTATTTGCCATGAAATGATGGGACCAGATGCTATGATCTTGGTTTTTTGAATGTTAAGTTTTAAGCCAGGTTTTTCACTCTCCTCTTTTACTTTCATCAAGAGGCTCTTTAGTTGCTCTTCACTTTCTGCCATTACACTGGTAACATCTGCATATCTGAGGTTATTGATATTTGTACCAGAAGTCTTGATTCCAGCTTGCAAATCATCTAGCCTGGCAATCCACATAATGTACTCTGAATATAAGTTAAATAAACAGGGTGACAATATACAGCCTTGTCGTACTCCTTTCCCAACTTTGAACCACTCCATTGGTTCCATGGAACAAACCAGTCTGTTTTCCATGTCCAGTTATAACTGTTGCTTCCTGACCCACATACAGGTTTTTTTAGGAGACAGGTGTAAGGTGATTTGGTATTCCATGGACATCAGACCCTGCCTGGGCTACAGTCCATGAGATAGCAAAAAGTCAGATGTAACTGAGAGACTAACACACAAGGTGGTCTGGTATTTACAGCTATTTAAGAATTTTTCAGTTTGTTGTGATCAACAGTCAAAGGCTTTAGCATAGTCAATGAAGCAGAAGTAGATGATTTTCTGGAACTTGCTTGCTTTCTCCATGATCCAATGAATTTTAGCAGTTTGATCTCTGGCTCTGCTGCCTCTTTGAAACCTGGCTCATGCATCTGGAAGTTCTCAGTTTACACACTGCTAAAGCCTCGCTTGAAGGATTTTGAGCAATAACCTTGCTAGCATGTGAAGTAACCACAGTAGTATGGTAGTTTGAACATTCTTTGGCATTGACCTTCTTTAGTATTAGAATGAAAACTGACCTTTTCCAGTCCTGTGGCCACTGCTGAGTTTTCCAAATTTGCTGACAGTAATTACTGAGTGCAGCACTTTAACAGCATCATCTTTTAGGATTTGAAATAGCTCAGTTGGAATTCTGTCACCTCCATAGCTTTGTAATAATGCTTCCTATGGCCCACTTGACTTCACAATCCAGGATATCTGAATCTAGGTAAGTGACCACATCATCATGGTTATCTGGATCATTAAGACCTTTTTTGTATAGTAGTTCTATATTCTTGCCACCTCTTCTTAATCTATTTTAGGTCCTTACCATTTCTGTCATTTATTATGCCAATTCTTACATGAAATGTTCCCTTGCTATCTGCAGTTTTCTTGAAGAGATCTCTATAGTCTTTCCCATTCTATTGTTTTCCTGTTTCTTTGCATTGTTTATGTAAGAAGGCCTTCTCTCTCCTTACTATTCTCTGAAACTCTGCATTCAGTTGAGTTTGTCTTTCCCTTTCTCCCTTGACTTTGATTTGTCCTCTTTCCTCAGCTGTTTATAAAGTCTCCTCAGACAACCACTTTGCCTTCTTGCATTTCTTTATATTGAGGATGGTTTTGGCGACTGTCTACTGTACAGTGTTGTGAACCTTCATTCTGTAGCTCTTTAGGCATTCTATCTACCAGATCTGATCTCTTGAATCTATTCATCACCTCTACTGTATAATCATAAGGGATTTTATTTAGGTTGTACCTAAATGGCCTAGAGGTTTTCCCTAGTTTCTTCAGTGTAAGCTTAAATTTTGCATTAAGATGCTTATGATCTAAGCCTCAGTCAGCTCTTGTTTTTACTGACTGTATAGAGCTTCTCCATCTTTGGCTACAAAGAATATAATCAATCTGATTTTGGTATTGACCATCTGGTGATGTCCATGTGTAGAGTCATCTCTTGTGTTGTTGTTAGAGGGTGTTTGCTATGACCAGTACATTCTCTGTCTCAGAGAAGGCAATGGCACCCCACTCCAGGACTTTTGCCTAGAAAATCCCATGGACGGAGGACCCTGGTAGGCTGCAGCCCATGGGGTTGCTAGAGTTGGACACAACTAAGCAACTTCACTTTGACTTTTCACTTTCATGCATTGGAGAAGGAAATGGCAACCCACTCCAGTGTTCTTGCCTGGAGAATCCCAGGGACGGGGGAGCCTGGTGGGCTGCCGTCTATGTGGTCGCACAGAGTCGGACACGACTGAAGTGACTTAGCAGTAGCATCAGTAGCAGTACATTCTCTTGACATAATTCATCAGCCTTTGCCCTGCTTCATTTTGTTCTCCAAGGCCAAACTTGCCTGTTACTCCAGGTATTTCTTGACTTCCTAATTTGCACTCCAGTCCCCTATCATGACATCTTTTATGGATATTGGTTCTAGAAGGTGTTGTAGGTCTTCATAGAACTGGTCAGCTTCAACTTCTTTGGCATCAGTGGTCAGGGCATAGACTTGGATTACTGGATGTTGAATGGTTTGCCTTGGAAACAAACAGAGATCATTCTGTCGTTTTTGAGCTCACACCCAAGTAATGCATTTCAGACTCTTTTGTTGACTGTGAGGACTGCTCTGTGTCTTCTAAGGGATTCTCTCCCATAGTAGTAGATATAATGGTCATATGAATTAAGTTCTCCCATTCCCGTCCATTTTAGTTCACTGATTCTTAAGATGTCAGTGTTCAATCTTGCCGTCTCCTACCTGACCATGTCCAATTTTCCTCGATTCATGGACATAACATTCCAGATTCCTATACAATGTTGTTCTTGACAGCTTCAGACTTTACTTTGACCACCAGACACACAGCTGATCTGCTTTGGCCCACCTGCTTCATTCTTACTAGTTGTTCAGTCCCTCAGTCATGTTCAACATTTTGCGACCCAAAGAACTGCAGCATGCCAGGCTTCCATGTCCCTTCACCATCTCCCAGACCTTGTTCAAACTCATGTTCATTGAGTCAGTGATGCCATCCAACCATCTTGTCCTCTGTCATCCCCTTCTCCTGCCTTCAGTCTTTCCCAGCATCAGGGTATTTTCCAGTGAGTCAGCTCTTCACAACAGGTGGCCAAAGTACTGGAGCTTCAGCATCAGTCCTTCCAGTTCAGGGTTGATTTCCTTTAGGGTTGACTGGTTTGATCTCCTTGCAGTCCAAGGGACTCTCAAGACTTCTCAAACATCACAGTTCAAAAGCATCAATTCTTTGACTCTCAGCCTTCTTTATGGTCCAACTCTCACATCCATACATGACTACTGGAAAAACCATAGCTTTGACTATACATTCCTTTGTCAGCAAAGTAATGTCTATGCTTTTTAATACACTGTCCAGGCTTTTGATAGCTTTGATCCAAGGAGTGAGCATCTTTTAATTTCATGGCTTCAGTCACCGCAGTGATTTTGGAGCCAAAGAAGATAAAAGTTTGTCACTGTTTTCATTGTTTCTCCATCTGTTTGCCATAGGTGATGAAACTTGATGCCATGATATTAATTTTTTGAATGTTGAGTTTTTTTGTTTTTTTTTTGTAGTGATAAAATTTTATTATTTACTGTATATAAATTATATTTCTGAACTCCCATATTCATTTCTCTGAAGTAATAGGGTAAACCAAGTCAGAGGTTCCTGGCTGCATAGCAGAATCACTTGGGAAGCTTTTAAAAGCACTGATATTCAGAAAAAAAGTACTAATATTTGGTTTACATGCCCAAAAATTGTCATTTTAATTTCCTCGGTTTGGGGCTTAAGCACTGTCATTTTCTTCAGAAACTTTTTAACTATTTCTTTTTTTTTTTTAATTTATTTTATTTTTAAACTTTACATAATTGTATTAGTTTTGCCAAATAACAAAATGAATCCGCCACAGGTATACATGTGTTCCCCATCCTGAACCCTCCTCCCTCCTCCCTCCCCATTCCATCCCTCTGGGTTGTCCCAGTGCACCAGCCCCAAGCATCCAGTATCGTGCATTGAACCTGGACTGGCAACTCATTTCATACATGATACTTTACATGTTTCAATGCCATTCTCCCAAATCTTCCCACCCTCTCCCTCTCTCACAGAGTCCATAAGACTGTTCTATACATCAGTGTCTCTTTTGCTGTCTCGTACACAGGGTTATTGTTACCATCTTTCTAAATTCCATATATATGCGTTAGTATACTGTATTGGTGTTTTTCTTTCTGGCTTACTTCACTCTGTATAATAGGCTCCAGTTTCATCCACCTCATTAGAACTGATTCAAATGTATTCTTTTTAATGGCTGAGTAATACTCCATTGTGTATATGTACCACCGCTTTCTTATCCATTCATCTCCTGATGGACATCTAGGTTGCTTCCATGTCCTGGCTATTATAAACAGTGCTGCGATGAACATTGGGGTACACGTGTCTCTTTCCCTTCTGGTTTCCTCAGTATGTATGCCCAGCAGTGGGATTGCTGGATCATAAGGCAGTTCTATTCCCAGTTTTTTAAAGAATTCCACACTGTTCTCCATAGTGGCTGTACTAGTTTGCATTCCCACCAACAGTGTAAGAGGGTTCCCTTTTCTCCACACCCTCTCCAGCATTTATTGCTTGTAGACTTTTGGATCGCAGCCATTCTGACTGGTGTGAAATGGTACCTCATAGTGGTTTTGATTTGCATTTCTCTGATAATGAGTGATGTTGAGCATCTTTTCATGTGTTTGTTAGCCATCTGGATGTCTTCTTTGGAGAAATGTCTATTTAGTTCTTTGGCCCATTTTTTGATTGGGTCATTTATTTTTCTGGAGTTGAGCTGTAGGAGTTGCTTGTATATTCTCGAGATTAGTTGTTTGTCAGTTGCTTCATTTGCTATTATCTTCTCCCATTCTGAAGGCTGTCTTTTCACCTTGCTAATAGTTTCCTTTGATGTGCAGAAGCTTTTAAGGTTAATTAGGTCCCATTTGTTTATTTTTGCTTTTATTTCCAATATTCTGGGAGGTGGGTCATAGAGGATCCTGCTGTGATGTATGTCAGACAGTGTTTTGCCTATGTTCTCCTCTAGGAGTTTTATAGTTTCTGGTCTTACGTTTAGATCTTTAATCCATTTTGAGTTTATTTTTGTGTATGGTGTTAGAAAGTGTTCTAGTTTCATTCTTTTACAAGTGGTTGACCAGATTTCCCAGCACCACTTGTTAAAGAGATTGTCTTTAATCCATTGTATATTCTTGCCTCCTTTGTCAAAGATAAGGTGTCCATATGTGCGTGGATTTATCTCTGGGCTTTCTATTTTGTTCCATTGATCTATATTTCTGTCTTTGTGCCAGTACCATACTGTCTTGATAACTGTGGCTTTGTAGTAGAGCCTGAAGTCAGGTAGGTTGATTCCTCCAGTTCCATTCTTCTTTCTCAAGATCAATTTGGCTATTCGAGGTTTTTTGTATTTCCATACAAATTGTGAAATTATTTGTTCTAGCTCTGTGAAGAATGCTGTTGGAAGCTTGATAGGGATTGCATTGAATCTATAAATTGCTTTGGGTAGTATACTCATTTTCACTATATTGATTCTTCCAATCCATGAGCGTGGTATATTTCTCCATCTGTTAGTGTCCTCTTTGATTTCTTTCACCAGTGTTTTATAGTTTTCTATATATAGGTCTTTAGTTTCTTTAGGTAGATATATTCCTAAGTATTTTATTCTTTCCGTTGCAATGGTGAATGGAATTGTTTCCTTAATTTCTCTTTCTGTTTTCTCATTATTAGTGTATAGGAATGCAAGGGATTTCTGGGTGTTGATTTTTTTTTTTTAATATACCTCAATTTATCTTTTTTTTTTTAATTTTATTTTATTTTTAAACTTTACATAACTGTATTAGATTTGCCAAATATCAAAATGAATCCGCCACAGGTATACATGTCTGGGTGTTGATTTTATATCCTGCAACTTTACTATAGTCATTGATTAGTTCTAGTAATTTTCTGGTGGAGTCTTTAGGGTTTTCTATGTAGAGGATCATGTCATCTGCAAACAGTGAGAGCTTTACTTCTTCTTTTCCAATTTGGAGTCCTTTTATTTCTTTTTCTGCTCTGATTGCTGTGGCCAAAACTTCCAAAACTATGTTGAATAGTAATGGTGAAAGTGGGCACCCTTGTCTTGTTCCTGACTTGAGAGGAAATGCTTTCAATTTTTCACCATTGAGGATAATGTTTGCTGTGGGTTTGTCATATATAGCTTTGATTATGTTGAGGTATGTTCCTTCTATTCCTTCTTTCTGGAGAGTTTTTATCATAAATGGATGTTGAATTTTGTCAAAGGCTTTCTCTGCATCTATTGAGATAATCATATGGTTTTTATTTTTCAATTTGTTAATGTGGTGTATTACATTGATTGATTTGCGGATATTGAAGAATCCTTGCATCCCTGGGATAAAGCCCACTTGGTCATGGTGTATGATCTTTTTAATGTGTTGTTGGATTCTGATTGCTAGAATTTTGTTAAGGATTTTTGCATCTATGTTCATCAGTGATATTGGCCTGTAGTTTTCTTTTTTTGTGGGATCTTTGTCAGGTTTTGGTATTAGGGTGATGGTGGCCTCATAGAATGAGTTTGGAAGTTTACCATCCTCTGCGATTTTCTGGAAGAGTTTGAGCAGGATAGGTGTTAGCTCTTCTCTAAATTTTTGGTAGAATTCAGCTGTGAAGCCGTCTGGACCTGGGCTTTTGTTTGCTGGAAGATTTTTGATTACAGTTTCAATTTCCGTGCTTGTGATGGGTCTGTTAAGATTTTCTATTTCTTCCTGATCGAGTTTTGGAAAGTTGTACTTTTCTAAGAATTTGTCCATTTCTTCCACGTTGTCCATTTTATTGGCATATAATTGTTGATAGTAGTCTCTTATGATCCTTTGTATTTCTGTGTTGTCTGTTGTGATCTCTCCATTTTCATTTCTAATTTTATTGATTTGAGTTTTCTCCCTTTGTTTCTTGATGAGTCTGGCTAATGGTTTGTCAATTTTATTTATCCTTTCAAAAAAACAGCTTTTGGTTTTGTTGATTTTTGCTATGATCTCTTTTGTTTCTTTTGCATTTATTTCTGCTCTAAGTTTTAAGATTTCTTTCCTTCTACTAACCCTGGGGTTCTTCATTTCCTCCTTTTCTAGTTGCTTTAGTTGTAGAGTTAGGTTATTTATTTGACTTTTTTCTTGTTTCTTGAGGTGTGCCTGTATTGCTATGAACTTTCCCCTTAGGACTGCTTTTACCGTGTCCCACAGGTTTTGGGTTGTTGTGTTTTCATTTTCATTCGTTTCTATACAAATTTTGATTTCTTTTTTGATTTCTTCTGTGATTTGTTGGTTATTCAGCAGCGTGTTGTTCAGCCTCCATATGTTGGAATTTTTAATAGTTTTTCTCCTGTAATTGAGATCTAATCTTACTGCATTGTGGTCAGAAAAGATGCTTGGAATGATTTCTATTTTTTTGAATTTACCAAGGCTAGCTTTATGGCCCAGGATGTGATCTATCCTGGAGAAGGTTCCATGTGCAAAAAAAAAAAGGTGAAATTCATTGTTTGGGGATGAAATGTCATATAGATATCAATTAGGTCTAACTGGTCTATTGTATCATTTAAAGTTTGTGTTTCCTTGTTAATTTTCTGTTTAGTTGATCTATCCATAGGTGTGAGTGGGGTATTAAAGTCTCCTACTATTATTGTGTTATTGTTAATTTCTCCTTTCATACTTGTTAGCATTTGTCTTACATACTGCGGTGCTCCTGTGTTGGGTGCATATATATTTATAATTGTTATATCTTCTTCTTGGATTGATCCTTTGATCATTATGTAGTGACCATCTTTGTCTCTTTTCACAGCCTTTGTTTTAAAGTCTATTTTATCTGATATGAGTATTGCTACTCCTGCTTTCTTTTGGTCCCTATTTGCATGGAAAATCTTTTTCCAGCCCTTCACTTTCAATCTGTATGTGTCCCCTGTTTTGAGGTGGGTCTCTTGTAGACAACATATGTAGGGGTCTTGTTTTTGTATCCATTCAGCCAGTCTTTGTCTTTTGGTTGGGGCATTCAACCCATTTACGTTTACGGTAATTACTGATAAGTATGATCCTGTTGCCATTTACTTTATTGTTTTGGGTTCGAATTTATACACCGTTTTTGTGTTTCCTGTCTAGAGAATATCCTTTAGTATTTGTTGGAGAGCTGGTTTGGTGGTGCAGAATTCTCTCAGCTTTTGCTAGTCTGAAAAGCTTTTGATTTCTCCATCATACTTGAATGAGATCCTGGCTGGGTACAATAATCTGGGCTGTAGGTTATTTTCTTTCATCATTTTAAGTATGTCTTGCCATTCCCCCCTGGCTTGGAGAGTTTCTATGGAAAGATCAGCTGTTATCCTTATGGGTATTCCCTTGTGTGTTATTTGTTGTTTTTCCCTTGCTGCTTTTAATATTTGTTCTTTGTGTTTGATCTTTGTTAATTTGATTAATATGTGTCTTGGGTGTTTCGCCTTGGGTTTATCCTGTTTGGGACTCTCTGTGTTTCTTGGACTTGGGTGATTATTTCCTTCCCTGAATGTTGAGTTTTAACCCAGCTTTTTTTCTCTTCTCTTTCACCTTCATCAAGGAGCTCTTTAGCTCCTCTTCACTTTCTGCCATAAAGACGGTGTCATCTGCGTATCTGAGGTTATTAATATTTTTCCCCGCAGTCTTGATTCCAGCTTGTGCTTCATCTAGCCTGGAATTTCACATGATGTACTCTGCATAGAAGTTAAGTAAGCAGGGTGACAACATACAACCTAGACACACTCCTTTCCCAATTTGGAACCACTCTGTTGTTCCATGTACTGTTCTACCTGTTGCTTCTTGACCTGCATACAGGTTTCTCAGGATTGCCCTTCACTCTTGCCCAGTAGCATATTTGACACCTTCCAACCTGTGGTGGGGGGCTCATTTTCCAGTGTCATATCTTTTTATCTTTCCATACTATCAATGGGGTTCTCCTGACAAGAATACAAGAGTGAATTGCCATTTCTTTTTCCAATGGATCCTGTTTTTTCAGAACTCTTCACTATGACCCATCCGTTTTTGGTGGCCCTGCATGGCATGGCTCATAGCTTCAGAGTTACACAAGCCCCTTTGCCACAATAAGGCTGTAATCCATGAAGGGCACTGAGAACTTTATTGAGGAACCTATTCATCATTTTGCTATACTACCTTCAGCCATTTTTCAGGCAATTTTATAATTCCATCTTCCCAAAGCTTTTTTTTCTTTTTGAGCAAAGAACTATTCCAGGTGCTGTATACAGTCTTCCAAGGAATTGAAATTTTTTCCATTAAGAGAATTGAAGTTGCAGTATCTCATAAATACAGTGGGTGAATCAAAACTTCCCAGCCAAGCTGTTACAGTTTTTTCCTGGTTGTCAAATAAACATGTGATCTAGCATCATCCTGATGGAAGATAATGCATTTTTCTGTTTACTAATTCTGGATGCTTTTCATCAAGTGATACTTTCAGTTGGTCTAGTTGGGAGCAGTAGTGTTGGAATTGTTTGGTTTTCTGGAAGGAACTCAGAATAGAGGAGTCCCATCATGTTCATAAAATCACCTTCTTTCAGTGAAGACTGGCCTTTGGTGGGGTTGGTCATGGTTCACTTCACTTGCCGCATGATTTCTTCTGTTCTACATTATTGTACGGTGTCTACTTTTCATTGCCCATCACAATTTGTTTTAAAAATGGAATGTTTTCATTATGTTTAAGTAGAGAATCACATGTGGAAATACTGTCAGGAAGATTTTCTTCTCTTAATTTATGCTGACCCAAACATCAGAATGATGACCATAACCAAGCTGGTGCAAATGATTTTCAACACTAGATCTCGATATTTTGAATATGTTGGCTATTTCCCATGTGACATAATGTTGATTTTTCTCAGTTAATGTCTGATTTGATCACTATCATCTTCAACTGGTCTACTTGACCATGGAGAATTGTCCAGCAAAAAATCTTCAGCATGAAACTTTGCAAACCACTTTTGACTTCCTCGATCAGCCACAGCACCTTCTCCATATATGGGAGAAATAATTTTTTACATTTCAGTTGTGTTTTTATCTTTCTTGAAACAATAAAACATAATATGCCAAAAATGTTGGTGTTTTTCTTCCATCTTCAGTATTAAAGTGGCTACACAAAGATTTACCAATTTGGATAAATTTTTTTAAATGCATGCTGATAGGATAGGTGTCACAATACAATCCTAACAGTTGTGTCAAATGAAATTAAAGGCAACTAAGTACTGCTAGTGCCACCTTACAGGAAAAAAAAAAAAAAAAACGAACAAACTTTTTGGCCAATCCAGTAAATAGATGCTTAAATAACAGTTTGTTGAATATAAATATAAAAAGATGGTAAAGTAGAGGTGGAGGTTGAACATAGAGAAGGAGGAGGTCAAAATAATCTGCTTCTGTTAACCTTTTCTTTTCAGCTGGACAGCACGAAGTTGTAGCTATAGGCACAGGTGAATACAATTACAGTCAGTGCATTAAGCCAAATGGAAGAGTGTTGCATGATACTCATGCTGTTGTTACAGCAAGGAGATCTCTCCTTAGGTAAGGTAACAAATACATTTAATGCCATCAAATATTAATGCTCTTATATTAATATTAGCCTAAAGTAATCACATAGGCATGTTATTATTTACAAGTGGAGTTTTACTCATCACTAAGCCAAGGATACGGTATTGTCTTACTTACCTAAGCCGTCTTATATTTTCATGTTACTTTTAGAAATATTAACTGCACTGTTTAGTCTGTGAATTTTAGTGTCTTCTATTATCACGACCTTATGAACTAAATTTTAAAAGCCATGCAACCTGTTTTTAAAGATAAAATATGTCTTCATTACTGATTAATGTAATCTGAGAGTATAGCATTAGATCTGGACCAAGTAGGCTTAGTAATACTTCACCCCTGAATTAGCCATACTTATCCAAAGGCAGAAATCAATGAGTTTCCACTCATGAAGTCTGTACAAAGTCTACCATATGGTAGAATATCAGTAAAGTATTTTTTTAGACCGGCAGATCTCAGAGAGAAGGGGGGCTGAGATAAGCATGCCTAGTTTCTTTTTTCAAATTTATCATTAACTGCTCCTTATAAAAGGAAGGAGTATCTGATAATGGAGAAAGAAACCAGGAATTTTACTCTTTGGAGTTTCTTTTCTGTGAAACCACAAAAAGTGGGAAATAAGCATTATTTCCTGTAGTATTCAGCTTTTGTTCTCTTACGTCACTGAATTTACTTTTCAGAAAACCTTTCTTAATGGAATTTTTCAAACACAGGTGAGACTCAGAAAATTAATACCTTCATTCAGTTATCAGCATTCTGATACAAGTATCCAATGTTCATATCCAATTATTAGTGTATCCTGCTATATTAGGATTTTGTTCTTATTTAATTATGCATTCTCACTTTTTGTTGGTGGTGATTTCTTTAAAATGTAAAAAACATTTAGGCATACTGTCCTTTCTGAAAATCTTAAGTATGTATCTCTAATAATAAGAAAAAGAATCCTATAGTCTTAAAAGGAAAGCTATTGGGAAGTCCAAGAAAGTAATACAGCTCACTGAAAACTACCTCTTTTGTGTTTATTTCTAGCCATCCTTGGCACTGTCAGATATACTGATGATTAATTTTTATTACATATTTCTGATGATAGGATTAAAATTATTTTTTTTTTTTGAGTAAGCAAAATAGTATTTGTCCCCTTGAGTTGTCTTTCAGGGAATCTGTTTCACTTCTAAATTCAGTTTATGGGCTTCATTATGTTATTCCTATACTCTTAAATTTTTGTCTTCAGAACCACTACGTAACAGGAACCATAATTGTTTGTCTATGTGTTTGGGGAAGATAAAATAGAAATAATGCAGAAAATTGATACTCCTAGGAGGCTGGGAGCAGAGATGTCTTGAGAAAAAGGAGGAATCAATAGAGAAATGGGTCTTTTGCAAGAAATGATAGTTGAGTACTTTTGAGTGGAGTGGTAGTCGAGGAATGATGCTTTAAGGCAGGTCACAGGGTAAACTGGGCTGTAGCTGAAGACTTCTCAAGGGACTTACATCTTCATTAAGTAAGACTAAGATTATTTTATAATAAAACTTGATTTATAGGAACATTGCTCATGACATGAATATAATGTTTAAGATACTTCATTTTTAAACATTCTTACTCAATAAAGCTCTTTTATTTTAGATACTTTTATAGACAACTTCTACTCTACTATAGCAAAAATCCTGCTATGATGGAAAAATCAATATTTTGTACAGAACCAGCTTCTGATCTACTCACCCTCAAGCAGAATATCAACATTTACCTCTATATGAACCAGTTGCCTAAAGGATCAGCCCAGATTAAGTCACAATTGTAAGTATATAGAAGCTGTTAAAAGCAACTAGGATGACCATTTATACATTCTGAATCCATATATCAAAAGAACAAGTAAATTCAAATCCATCCATATTTTCCTTCCAGCCTTCAGAGGTTATTTGTAGGCTGCAAGAGACCACAAATTCATTCTCCCTCCCCTGCACTGTCTTACCTATTACTATTACTTAAATAGTCCACATACTTCACTACTTTCTTTTACATGCTGTTGAAAATCTACTCCTTTCTGGTTGTAAGACTTTTTATAAACTTTAGGAAGTATGGATTATATACTCTTCACATACTAACACAGGAGTTAAGGAATGCAGTCTATTCTATAGTCAGAACTTTATTGTCTTGATGAATGGGTAGCATCAGTAGCATGATATTTGAACAACACAGACACAAAAAGAAAGTAAAATTTACTTTAAGTCTGACCATCTAGAAATAATCATGGTTTATAGTTTGTTTAAAAGCCTTCCAGTAACACCTTTGAAAACAAGGGTGAGTGTTCCTGTAGAGAAACCTCAAGAAAAATAATTTTAGATTTTTACTGTTTTTTTATATTTTATTGGAAGTCAATCTTAAATATAAATTGTCGGTTTTCTTTTTTCATTCTCTAGTTTTGTCATTATTAAAAAATTTTCATTTGGAGAAAGGAAATAACTCAAAAATTATGATGGGGCAATAATCAGATTTTTATTTGATTTTAAGGGACATAAAAATGGCAATAATATGAAATTTATCCTTGTGGGAGCTCTAAATAGGGTTAATTTCCACTTGGTTTTAATCTTGTGGAACAAAGTCATCCCATCCTGGCTTGCTTTGGGTTTGCCTCTATTTCTGTTACTGAAATTAAGTGTAACTGGCAAGTTACAATTCTTAGGTATATGCAGATTTTACTTTGTTGGCTTTGATTTTTAAAGGAAGAAACTTTCTTTTCTTTCTCTAGGCGTCTTAATCCACGTTCTATATCTGCATTTGAAGCCAATGAAGAACTAAGTCTCCATGTGGCTGTTGAAGGCAAAATTTATCTGACTGTCTACTGTCCTGCAGATGTTGTTAATAGAATAAGCAGTATGTCCTCAAGTGACAAGTTGACAAGATGGGAAGTGCTTGGTGTACAGGGAGCATTGCTCAGTCACTTTATACAGCCAGTTTATATCAATAGTATTCTTGTTGGTGAGTGAGATTTCAGTACCTCTTGGCCTCTTTCACTAAGTAATTACACTTTATTTATCAGTGTAAAATCAAATTTTGCATGCATGAAGCTTTACTTAAGGTAAAATTCAGATCCATTATTGTTGAGGTTTTCATTTCATGGTAACTTGTAATCACACTTAGTATAATATGACTTTTATGATCTTGTGAGAAGTCTAAGAATATTTTAAGTTAGGCAATTATATGTATTCTGGCTTGAACATATGCTTTTGTTTGCACAATATCCAATGTTTCTCTTTCTTTTAGAAGAAGGTGCTTTTTTGAACTTCTCAGGTAAGCTTATATTTAGTTATTCCTGAAATAAAAAATATTAAATGCCCATTTTGGTTCTTTGCTACTTTTATACTTTTAAAAATATATTTGGTTATGAATTGGATTCTTCTGGTTTGTGAAGTAAGTAGGAAGTAAACAGAATACAAAATAAATGACATGAACTGATAATTAACTTCTTCCTTTGGTATTTATATTTGAATGGGTTTTCAGGTATTATCTCCTCAACAGACATTTTGGACACTCAGTTTTGTAGTTTTCGCAAAGCCCTGAGAGTTACAAAGCTTTAATTACCCTTGGGAAACAATTTAAATTCCATTACTTGACTCTTCTTTGTTTACTGTTAATTTTTGGTAATGATTGTTCACATAAAAACTTTAGCTCATAATTTGTTTCTTGTTTCCTTTCTAAAGATGGTTTATGTTTATACTTTTTTAAAATTTTACACCAATGAGATAATACAGTTCACACTTTTCTGCATCCTACTCTTTACATTTAATAATGTATCTTGGAAATTTTTCCCTATGAAGACTTTTTTCATTATTATTCATAACTCTCTTATGGTATTTCTTTGTATAAACATACTATAATTTATTTAACCAGTTGTGGATTGATAGAACTTTAGATTGTTTCTAATCTTTTGCAGCTACCAAATGCTACAGTGAACCTTGACCTTTTCATGTTTGTCATTGACACAAAAGTAAAATATATGTAAATGTAAAATGAATTCCTAGAAGTAGAATTGCAGGTCAGAAATACATGAATTTCCAGTTTTGAAAATTATTGCCAAGTTACTCTCCAAATTATATTCTCACTAGCAATATATGAGAGTACCTCTTTGAAGTTACTTCTTTTTTTTCCAAATATATATTCTTATAGATGATTTATTTCTTAAATTTAAATTGGATACCAGAATTATTCTGTTTTCTTTAGCCAAAAAATTCTCTCAGACACTTCAATTTTTTCTCAATCTTCTTAAGAAAGGCTATTTTCTTGATAAATGTCTACAGAATGTCTAATAAATGTCTATACATTCTCTAGAGTCACAACTTTGAAATGCAAGGCTTTGACTCTTGTGAAGAAAGATATTTTACAGTCTGTCATTTGTATAACATAACTTCAAAATATTTTAGTCTCTTAAAAGGATGGACTCAAATAGATTATTTTGAAATTATGTAGTATTTAGTGGTTTGGACTGGGGCTTAACAATTAGATCTCATAATTTGACTACCATCTTGTACATGAGAATGGGAACACCAGGAAGCAATAAAAATACTATAATACTTTGTAAAATTTCTCCTGATCTCTCTTCTTTGCGTCTTTATGGGACATATCTAGAGTTAATTAACTGGTGTTCTGTCTGAGAAAGCCGAAACAGATTTTAATGTTTGTTTAAAATGCAGATTTCTCAGCCTCTTAAGATCTCTACTCTCTCTCTGGGGGATAGCCCCAGGAATATACATTTTAAAAGGGCACCACCAGTGATTCTGATATAGATGATATGAATGGCTCATTGAGAAATACTTGCTGTATTTAAAAGTGTGATATGTACAGTTAAATGAATCTTAAGAGTTATTGAACTTAAGCTTCTCATTATTATATAAATTCTTTTTATGCCATTTCTGATTATCTAACTCTAGTTTAAAAGGATCCAGTAATGTGGGATTTAATGACAATCTGTTCCATTAATTGGGTGCTCCAATTGATTTTAAAAATTACTCTTTAGGATTGAAATTTGCTTCCCTTTCACTTTGAACTAAATGACAATACAGATTAAATCTCGATTATTTGATGATAATGACCTTGTCCCTTTTTCTCTTGTCTTATGAAATCTTTTGCAGTTCTTTATTTTGATTCTTAAAAATGTAAGTTTTTTTTATCAATAATAGATCCGTTACAGGTGGAAAGAGAATTATATTTGAAGACTTCATTTTACTTTCAAAAAGTTTTCAGAGACTAATTTCATACTTTAGATGTTTTCAGATACTCATTTTGTCTGTGGTAATATTCTTTCCTTTTTTAAGAAAAAAATCTTAAGCTTGCTTTTTTAAAAGGCACTATTATTTTAATAGAAAATAAAAAGACCATATATATGTGTTAGTTAGTTTACTGTAACCCTGTATGAGAGACAGCAAAAGAGACACAGATATATAGAACAGTCTTTTGGACTCTGTGGGGGGGGGGGGGATGATTTGGGAGAATGGCATTGAAACATGTATAATATCATATAAGAAACAAATCGCCAGTCCAGGTTCGATGCAGGATACAGGATGCTTGGGGCTGGTGCACTCTGGGATGATCCAGAGGGATGATACGGGGAGGGAGGTGGGAGGGGGGTTCAGGACGGGGAGCACGTGTACACCTGTGGCAGATTCATGTTGATGTATAGCAAAACCAGTACAATATTGTAAAGTCAAAAAAAAAAAAAAGACAAGATGCTTTTTCCTTTATGTATTTTCCTACCTAGCCATCACTTGTGTTACATATGATTTGTTTTCTCCAGATGTTCTGTAATATGTAGGTGATAGTGTCAAAATGTAATGCCTTAGACTAAATACAGTGTTTCAGATATGGTATGAGCACTGTATAGTTCTGTAATAATGCTGTATTCTTTGATTTAGACACTGTTTTTATTAATGCAGCTTCAGTTTCTATGGGCATACCTCAAAGATAGTGTGGGTTCAGTTCCAGACCACCACAATAAAATGAATATCACAATAAAGTGAGTCACACGAATATTTTGGTTTCCCAGTTTATATAAAAGTTGTGTTTAAACTATACTGTAGTCTGTTAAGTATACCGTAATTAAAAAACTGCTTTATTGCTAAAAAAAAAAAAAAAGGCTAAACGTCATCTGACAACATGGGTTGCCAGACTTTTGATATGTATCTCTGAAGTGCAGTAAAGCAAAGTGTAATAAAGTGAGGTATGCCTGCATTACATACTTCAGCATCTGTTTCTGTTGACTTATATTTGTTTTGTTTGAGTATGTATTGTTTTTTTTGTTTTTTTTTTTGCTTTCTAGGTGATGGGAATTGCAGTGATACTAGAGGCTTAGAAATTGCTATAAAGCAACGTGTTGATGATGCGCTCACTTCCAAACTTCCAATGTTTTACTTGGTCAACAGACCTCATATTAGTTTAGTACCTTCTGCATATCCATTTCAAACAAACTTGGAATATAAATTCCTGAGTCTGAATTGGGCACAAGGGGACATTTCTTTGGAGATTGTGGATGGCCTAAGTGGAAAGATCACGGAAAGGTTAGCATTACTAATTTCTTCAAATATCACATATTACTTAAGTGAAAGAATGTATTTTAGTACAATTTATAAAAACTATTTTAACATTTTTGAATACAGTTTTTTGAATTCTGAATAATGATTAAAATAGTTATTGGGTGTGACAATTGATGCTTTTGAACCGTGGTGTTGGAGAAGACTCTTGAGAGTCCCTTGGACTGCAAGGAGATCCAACCAGTCCATTCTAAAGGAGATCAGCCCTGGGATTTCTTTGGAAGGAATGATGCTAAAGCTGAAACTCCAGTACTTTGGCCACCTCATGCGAAGAGTTGACTCATTGGAAAAGACTCTGATGCTGGGAGGGATTGGGGGCAAGAGGAGAAGGGGACAACAGAGGATGAGATGGCTAGATGGCATCACTGACTCGATGGACGTGAGTCTGAGTGAACTCTGGGAGTTGATAATGGACAGGGAGGCCTGGTGTACTGCAATTCATGGGGTCGCAAAGAGTCGGACACGACTGAGCGACTGATCTGATCTGATCTGATGTTGCAGCTGCTGCTGCTAAGTGGCTTCAGTCATGTCAGACTCTGTGCGACCCCATAGACGACAGCCCACCAGTCTCCCCCGTCCCTGGGATTCTCCAGGCAAGAACACTGGAGTGGGTTACCATTTCCTTCTCCAGTGCATGAAAGTGAAAAGTGAAAGTGAAGCCGCTCAGTTGTGTCTGACTCTGTGCGACCCCATGGACTGTAGCCCACCAGGCTCCTCCATCCATGGGATTTTTTCCATGCAAGAGTACTGGAGTGGGGTGCCATTGCCTTCTCCATGTTGCAGACATTATACTAATTTTAAAGCTTTTTTTTCCTAATGAGAAGACAGGCCTAGAGAGGTTATGTAACTTATTGAAGTTACTTAGTAAGTGGTGGAACCAGCATTTGAAGTCAGTTTCCAGAACTTTTATTTCTCTAGTGATCATTATCATTAGAATTATGTAATGTATTTGTTTTAAAAATTGGCTTTTCCCACTGAATCTGAATATCTGAATTTAGGGCTCAGAAATCTGTATTTTTGACAACTTTCCCAAATATTATTTATGTACACTTGAGTGTGAGAACTATTGTACAGTCCTATACTGATTTCTTGGAAAAACCCTGTTTTCCTGGTTTTTGGTTTTTGTTTTTTCTTTTTACAGATAAAGAGACTGAGATTCAAGCTAGGTTAAATATCTTTCTTAAAATCACCCAGCTATTAAGTTAAACAGCTAGGATTCTGATCTGGGTATTTTATTTCTAAAGCCTTTGTTCTTCTCCATAATACATTATGCCTTTTACATATACCTTTGTAATATCCCTAACATTGATTATCAAGTAAAACTAAAATCCTTCTTTTATGTGAACATACATTTATAATGGACTAATGAATAATGTTAAAAGTTTAAGTGCCTAAATTTGCTTTCTTTGTGAGAAACGGATTTAAATTAAGATCCCATACAAATGTTTCTTCAGTCAAGTATGAACTATTGACTATTTTAACTAGTATAAATTATACTGTTTATGCTTTGAATCAGCATAAAGAAGTGTATCTCTGTTAATAACATACAAACAAAGCAGATCTTCTATGAAAGACACTGAAAACAGTTTACTGAAAACATACTTTTAAAACAAAATTGAAATTAATGTAAAATGAGCTTAACTCATTTTTTATAGCCAAATGCTTGCTAGGTGATTGCAAACACAGAGAAAACAGATATGATCTAGTTATTCAACCCCAAAGTATTACATAAGGCAAAAAGCACTTTAGCAATATAATCCACAAGGAAGAACAGTTCTGAGTAATTGTGCAACAAATAACATGACGTGTCAACATTCATAAAGTAGAAATTACAATAAGATGATAAATAGAAATATACTATTATTTAGTGGAGGCAATAATTCACCTCTTTCAGTTAGTGGTAGATTGAATAGACAGAATAATAAGAATATATCAGTCAATATTATAGATTTGATTAATCTATAATTAATCTATTAATCTTTAAAATTCTACACCATAAAAATATAAAATATACATGCTTTTCAGGAACCTGCAGAACATTAACAAAAATTGACCATACGTTAGGCCACAAAGAATGTCTCAAATTCTGAAAAGTATAAGTGATGTAGACAGTATTCTCTGATTGTGATGCAATAAAAGTGTAAATCACATAAAGTCAGAATACTTAGAAACTCCTTTCATTGGGCAAAAGAAGTTCTCTAACTTTTGACTCAGAGAGGGAATATAAAATGAAACCATAACATATTTAGAAAACAGGATGTTTAATACATTGCATTTCAGAACTTTAAGTTATATAGCTAAAGCAAAGCTGAATGGAAAAGCCAGTTATTTGGATGTTTATATCAACAAATAAAATAGAGTGAAAATTTTTATAATACTAGAAATGTAAAATAGAGAACAGATGAAGTTAAAAATGATCATAAAAACTGATTCTGTGGGAGGGAAAAAAGCACTGTCTAATCTCATATAAAATAATGATGAAGGAGTTATCACAGAGAAAATTTAAAGAAATTATAGGAAACTTCACTGATCACCATGCAAATATATTTGAAAATATGGGTGAAATGCATACATTTCGAGGAAAAGTTATTTCTAAAATTGGTACACAAGAGGAGAAAATCTTACATTATTTTCTTGAGAAAGCTACCAAGAAGATGCCCTACCTCTTTTTCAAAGAAAGCAACATTCTGAGGTGGTTCAGAGGAATGTTATAAACCTTTAAATAGCAGAAACTTCCAATGCTATCTGAAAAGATGGAAAAGATTCAAATGCTTTTCTGAGGCATCATTGATCGTGTATGCATGCTCAGTCATATCTGACTCTTTGTGACCCCATGAAATGTAACCCACCAGGCTCCTATCCATGGTGTTTTTCAGGCAAGAATACTGGACTGGGTTGCCATTTCCTTCTCTAGGGGATCTTATTGACCCAGGGATTGAACCCACATCTCCTGCATCTCTCGCATTGTCAGGCAGATTCTTTACTGCTGAGCCACCTGGGAAGCCCTATATCATTGGTGCTTAAGCTTGATGGAAGATTTCACGCCCACCCCCAAAAGTTATAGACCAAACTCACTTTTATATCCAAGCAAAATTGCTAAATAAAATATTAGGAAACAGAACCTTAAAATAATATATTTTATGCAGTACTAAGTGGAAATTTTTCTAGAACTGTAAAGAAAATAACATAATAAAAATACCAAATTAGAAACTCTTATTAATAAATTTGTTATATTAATTGATGTAGGGGAAAACACCATATTTCATCTTTATAAATTCCAAGAAGACATACAGTATAGCTCTACAACTATTCTTGATAAAAGATACCCAATAAGAAAGTAATAGAGATTTTTGTTAAGAATAAAATGTATCTCTTATTTGTCCAAAAGTGTCATCATGATTCATGATGAAATCTCAGAGTCATTTCTACTAGCATCCAAAATAGGACATTATTGTTTACTGTTATTGTTGTTATTTAAGATGTTGTTTAATGCATTTAACAAAAGAAAGGAGAGACACATAATATTGGAAAGGAGGAGGTAAAATGACTGTTTCCATTTGATATCATTTTATACCTGAAAAATCCAAGAGAATCATCTGAAAAAACACCACAAAAAAACGTATCATGGTGGAAAATTAATATATAGAGATTAGTACATTTTGTTAACAAGAGTGTGTGTTAACTATTGCTGCATATACTATTGTTTTAGAGGCTTAAAACACCAACCACTTTTTACTGCTCCCAAGTCCTTAGGTCAGCTGAGCTAGATTTGGTCAAGCTCTCCCATGTGTGTGGGGTCAGCTGTAGGTCAACTGTAAGGCAGCTTAGCTGATCTTAGAGGGACAGCTGGGCTCTCATCTTCTAGTGGATCAATCTCAGCAGGTTCATATGGTAGAGGAAGGAGTGCCAAGGCATAGAAACAAACTGCTTGCAGCCCAGGCTTGCAACTGGCACAGAGTATTTTATTGACCAAAACAAGTTACAAGGCCAGTCCAAATTCAAGGGGAGGAAGAATAAGCTGTAGTTGTTGATGGAAGAATCTGAAAAATTATATTGTAAAGAGCATACAAACAAGAATAAAGGATTTTGGCAGTTTTTGCAGTCTATCACAAAAACAACTAATGAGAATATATAATGAAGGGAAAGAGTTACAGAAGCAATAAAGCTATAATATGTGAACCTATTTTTATTAGAAACATAGAAAAATATATATTTACATGTGTACACATATGCACATATATATATATGAAGGGTGATGGAGTACATATATTTTACTTTTTTAAGGAGTCAAATTGTACATTAAAATGTATAATTTCATGAGTTTACATATACACACACACATATATATTTGTGTATGTATATATACACACCTGTGTAACCATTACCCCAGTCAAAATTCAGGATGCTTTCTTCATCTCAAAAAAGATTTCTATTCCCTCATTTAGTCAATCCCTGGTAGAACCACTATCTTAATTTGTATCACTATAGATTAATTTTGCCTCAAACAGTAGAAATGTTCCAAATATCCATCTTTTGCTTTAATTCTTAATGTAATATTCTGATAACATACACTAATTTTATAAAAGAAATTAGCTTCAGAAAACAGTTAATATTCAGAATAATTTTATATAGAAAATTTCACTATCTTCTCTGTGCATAATTGAGATAAATATACATTTTGTATTGATTTTAATCCCTGTAAGTGCTAACATAAATCATTAAATAATGATTAATGATTGTTTCATTCTTTTCTACTTTAGTTCCCCATTTAAAAGTGGTGTGTCAATGGCAAGTCGGCTTTGTAAGGCTGCAATGTTAAGTCGATTTAACCTGCTTGCCAAAGAAGCTAAAAAAGAAGATATACTTGAAGCTAGTACATATCATGCAGCTAAGGTAAGTCTTTAAAAGAGTGAAATTGATCATTGAAATAAAAATTTTAAGAAAATAGTACTGTGGTAATTTGATGATGATACATAGCAAAATAATGGTTAAATAATTCTGATATTGCCATGTAGTGGTAAAATTAGATTTTAAATGGATATGTTGGAAATTGGATATGTGAATAAGTTTTACCACTTTTAGTAGCTTCCTCAGTATGGTATGTACCAACCTTGCAATATTGCTAAAAACCTGCTGGTTATACCCAGAAAAACAAAAAGGTAATAAAATCTCTTTTGTGTATGATATTAACTATTTTAACTATAGTATTTAAGTATTCTAAAATAATGAATTACTATATTCATATAAATTACTTTGCTTATCTTCCTAAGTTGTGAAACACCTTTGAGTTTGTGATTTGGGGTTAAGTGATATATAGAGACCCTTTTATATCTTTAAAAATACACTTTTTTAGTATTACAAACATAATGCATATTTGAGTAGAGATCTTGGAAATCTTTCTTAAATGCAGATGGGAAATATAGCTTGTAATCCTACCTACTATTCCAGTATGATACTCCTAATCTTATAAGCATGTTATTTCATTTTCTTGTCATCTATTTATATTTTTTGTGTATGTGTGCATGTGTACACTAAGTCACTTCGGTTGTGTCTGACTTTTTGTGACCTCATAGACTATAACCCAACAGGCTCTGCTGTTCATGGGATTTCCCAGGCAAGAATACTGGAGTGGGTTGCCATTTCCTTCTCCAGGCAATCTTCCCAACCCAGGGATTGAAGTCACATCTTCTGCTTGGCAGGCAGATTCTTTACCTCTGAGCCACCTGGGAAGCTATGCTCATACTTGATGTGCTTTTTAGTTAACTCTTTTTATTCAGTATACTATGAACCGAGCCATGTCATAATATGAAATATCCATGTTTTCAAGTTATGAAATACATATTGTTTTTGATAATTTCCTTTTCAGTAACAATATAGTATTGTATGAAAGTCTTAATTTCATCAATATCTTAATTTAATCAATATCTTAATTTCATCAGTATCTTAATGCTCAAACTGTATAATGCTCAAACCTGTAAAGCAATGAATATTAATGGTAGTTAGTTTGTATATACACACATTTTTAAGTATAAAAGCTTACCCTAGACAATTTCTGACTTTGGCTGCATAAAAAGGTTTCAAGTCATCTCTGTAAAAAAAACAGAGATTATCTCTGTGATAAAATTGGACAAATCAGTCAAGATAAAAACCCTTTTCACAACTCTGGAAATTGACTAAAGGCAGAAAACACATTGGAAATTGTATATTCTTGTAAAACTTAGAACTCTGGGAACTAACAGCCGGAATTTGTGAAACCTTTGCCCAAAGGTGTTCCTGTTCTCTCTCCTCTCTCTCTGCTAGTTTGAATGGCAAGAACTATAGTTTTATGAGATTGAAAATGCCACCAAAAGTAGTAGATTTTCTGGACTTGATTTTGGGCAAGAGGGTGAGCATTCGTCACTTTTTCAAGTAAATGTGCCAAACCTGGTAGGGAGAAAAATGGCAAAAATCAATAACTGATTCAAGGTTGCAGTCCTAGTTGGAGCAAGTGGTATACAAAAGAGTAACTTAACAGGTAGATATTGGAAATGAAAGAGCCATGGAAGAGTTGAAAGAAATTCTCTATATATCCTTGGTTGACCAAGAAATTACACTCAGGTGCAAGTGAGACTCAAGAGAACCCAGAAAAGAGTTAAAAGTGTGAAATAGAACTGCCTGCAACATTAAATACACTGTACCACCCATCCCTCCCCAAATTACTTGATCAGAAGAAGGTAGACGTCTTATAAGTTTAAGGTGTTGAGTGTAATGCCTGCTGAAATCATTTGCTTATCACTAAGCTTTGCAGTTTATCACAATAGAACTGGACATGGAACAACAGACTGGTTCCAAAGAGGAAAAGGAGTACGTCAAGGCTGTATATTGTCACCCTGTTTATTTAACTTAAATGCAGAGTACATCATGAGAAACGCTGGGCTGGAGGAAGCACAAGCTGGAATCAAGATTGCTGAGAGAAATATCAATAACCTTAGATATGCAGATGACACCACCCTTATGGCAAAAAGTGAAGAACTAAAGAGCCTCTTGATGAAAGTGAAAGAGGAGAGAGAAAAAGTTTGCTTAAAGCTCAACCTTCAGAAAACTAAGATCATGGCATCTGGTCCCATCACTTCATGGGAAATAGATGGGGAAACAGTGGAAACAATGTCTGACTTTTTTTTTTCTGGGCTCCAAATCACTGCAGATGGTGATTGCAGCCATGAAATTAAAAGATGCTTACTCCTTGGAAGAAAAGTTATGATCAACCTAGATAGCATATTAAAAAGCAGAGACATTACTTTGCCAACAAAGGTCCATCTAGTCAAGGCTATGGTTTTTCCAGTGGTTATGTATAGATGTGAGAGTTGGATTATAAAGAAAGCTGAGCGCCGAAGAATTGATGCTTTTGAACTGCGTTGTTGGAGAAGACTCTTGAGAGTCCCTTGGACTGCAAGGAGAGCCAACCAGTCCATCCTAAAGGAGATCAGTCCTGGGTGTTCATTGGAAGGACTGATGCTGAAGCTGAAACACCAATACTTTGGTCACCTGATGCGAAGAGCTGACTCATTTGAAAAGACCCTGATGCTGGGAAAGATTGAGGGCAGGAGGAGAAGGGGACGACAGAGGGTGAGATGGTTGGATGGCATCACTGACTCGATGGACATGGCTTTGGATGGGCTCTGGGAGTTGGTGATGGACAGGGAGGCCTGGCGTGCTGTGATTCATGGGGTCGCAAAGAGTCGGACACGACTGGGCGACTGAACTGAACTGAAGCTTTGCAGATACATGGTAACTACTAGGAAACCAGGCTAAAACAGAAACTGGAAAGAGACAGTACACACCATAGGTGAAAACAGAGCTTACGATTTCAACATGCAAAAAACAAAAACAAAACCTTGTAGAAAAATAGAATCCAGAGTTTCTATATTATCCAAAAAGTCTCTTTCACCCAAAAATTTTGAGATATGTAAAAACAGGAAAGTAAAATAAAATCTATACTTAGGAAGAGTAACATTCAAAAGAAACTGGTTCTGAGAGGATTCCAATTTTGAACACAGCAAAGTCTTCAAAGCAACTGTTATAAATATGTTAAAGTTATTAAAGAAAAGTGTAACAATGTTTCAGTAAACAGGTAATTTCAGCAGAGAAATAGAAGCTCAAAAAACAGAAAAGGCAAAAATCAAAAAACTCAAAACTCCTAAAAAAAACCCAGATGAATATTCCAGGACTGAAACAATAAATAACAAGTGAAATGAATAATTCTCTAGATGGACTCAACAGTACATGTGAGATTGCAGAAAAATATCAATGGGCTTTGAAGATAGATCAAAATAATTTTAAAGGACAGATGAAGCCAATAAAAGACAATTTTACAGAGCTTCAGAGATTTGTGGAACAATATTAAGTCTACCAACTTATGTTTACTAGAAATTCTAGAGAAAAAGTGAAAAGGATCAACAAAATATTTGAAGAAATTACTGAAAAAATTCCCATATTTGATGAAAAACATTAGCAGGCCCAAGATGCTCAAAAAAATCCCAAGAAAGAAAAAAAAAAAAGATTCACATCTACATACATCACAGGCAAGCTGACTAAGATCAGGACAAAGAGAAAATCTTGAGTTTTTGTGTATTACCAGGATTATGTCAGTATCAATCTGAAGTAAACTATGGTAAGAAAAAGAAGCATATTGTAATTCCTAAAGTAGTCATGAAAACAATAACTTGAAAGCTATTGCTAAAATATCAGCAGAGGAATTAAAATACTGTCCTAAAAAATGCATTTTTAAAAAGACTAGAAGGCAGTAAAGCAGCAAAGAAATAAAAGACCCAGGACTTGGAAAATAAGTAGTGAAATGGCAGACATAAATCCACTTATCAATAATTATTAAAACATTAAATTTGAATATTCTAAAATCTCAAAAATGACAGAATAATCTCAGTTTCTTTCTAAGGCAAACCACTCGCTATCACAGTAATCCAAGTCTATGCCCCAACCACTAATGCCGAAGAAGCTGAATGTTTCTATGAACGCCTACAAGACCTTCTAGAACTAACACCAAGAAAAGATGTCCTTTTCATCATAGGGGATGAAAATGCAAAAGTAGGAACTCAGGAGATACCTGGAGTGACAGACATGTTTGGCCTTGGAGTACAAAATGAAGCAGGGCAAACACTAACAGTTTTGCCAAGAGAATGCACTGGTCATAGAAAACACCCTCTTATAATAACACAAGAGATGACTACCCATGTGGTCAATACTGAAATCAGATTGATTATATTCTTTGGAGCCAAAGATGGAGAAGCTCCATACAGTCAGCAAAAACAGGACCTAGAACTGACTGTGGCTCAGATTGTGAGCTCCTTATTGCAAAATTCAGACTCAAATTGAAAAAAGTAGGGAAAACCACTCAGTTATTAGGTATGACCTAAATCAAATACCTTTTGATTATACAACAGGCTTCCCTGGTGGCTCAGAGGTTAAAGCATCTGCCTCCAGTGCGGGAGACCCAGGTTCGATCCCTGGGTAGGGAAGATCCCCTGTAGAAGGAAATGGCACCCCACTCCAGTATTCCTGCCTGGAGAATCCCAAGGTTGGTGGAGCCTGGTAGGCTACAGTCCACAGGGTCGCAAAGAGTCAGACACGACTGAGTGACTTCACTTTCACTTATGATTATACAGTGGAAGTGATGATTAAATCTGATAGAGTGCCTAAAGAACTATGGATGGATGTTTGTAACATTGTACAGGAGGCAGTGACCAAAACCATCCCAAAGGAAAAGAACTGCAAGAAAGCAAAGTTATCTGAGGAGGCTTAACAAACAGCTGAGGAAAGAAGACAAGCAAAAGGCAAGGGAGAAAGGGAACGATATACCCAGCTGAGTGCAGAGTTCCAGAGAATAGCAGAGAGAGATAAGAAAGGCTTCTTCAGTGAACAATGCAAAAAAAAAAAATAGAGGAAAACAATAGAATTTGAAAGACTAGAGATCTCTTCAAGAAAATTTTCGAGATACTAAGGGAACATTTTGTGCAAGGATGGACACAATAAAGGACAGAAACAGGAAAGACCTAACAGAAGCAGAAGAGATTAAGAAGAGGTGGGAAAAATACACAGAAGAACTATACGAAAAAGGTCTTAATGACCCAGAAAACCATGATAGTGTGGTCATTCTCCGAGGGCCAGACATTCTAGAGTGTGAATTCAGGGGGGTCTTAGAAAGCATTATGATGAACAAAGCTAGTGGAGGTGATGGAATTCCAGCTGAACTATTTGAAATCGTAAAATATGATGATGTTAAAGAAAAAGTAAAAGAATTCCAGAAAAACACCACTTCTGCCTCATTGATTACATTGATTACACTAAAGCCTTTGACCGGGTGGATCACAACAAACTGTGGAAAATTCTTAAAGAGATGACAATACCAGACCATCTTACCTGCCTCCTGAGAAACCTGTATGCAGGTCAAGAAACAACAGTTAGGACTGGACATGGAACAATGGGTTGGTTCAAAATTGGGAAAGGAATAGGTCAAGGCTGTATATTGCCACCCTGCTTATTTAACTGATATGCAGAATACATCATGAGAAATGCAGGGCTGGATGACTCACCACCTGGAATTAAGATTGCTGAGATATAACTGCATATCAACAACCTCAGATATGCAGATGATACCAGTCTAATGGCAGAAAGTGAAAAGGAACTAAAGAGCCTCCTGATGTGGATGAAATAGAGTAAAAAAGCTAGCTTAAAACTCAGCATTCAAAAAGCTAAGATCATGGCATTCGGTCCCATCACTTCATGGCAAATAGATGGGGAAACAGTGGAAACAGTGACAGGCTTTATTTTCTTGGGCTCCAAAATCACTGCAGATGGTGACTGCAGCCATGAAATTAAAAGACACTTGCTCCTTAGAAGAAAGGACAAACCTATACAGCATTATTACAAAGCAGAGACATCACTTTGCCGACAAAGTTATATATAGTCAAAGCTGTGG
This sequence comes from Bubalus kerabau, assembly GCF_029407905.1. NCBI lineage: Eukaryota > Metazoa > Chordata > Mammalia > Artiodactyla > Bovidae > Bubalus > Bubalus kerabau. The sequence goes on along the minus strand of NC_073639.1, from coordinate 39,327,237 downwards.
TTTTTCCAGTAGTCATGTATGGATGTGAGAGCTGGATCATAAATAAGGCTGAGCACTGAAGAATTGATGCTTTTAAACTGTGGTATTAGAAACTCTTGAGAGTCTCTTGGATTGCAAGGAAATCAAACCAGTCAGTCCTGAAGGAAATCAACCCTGAATATTCATTAGAAAGACTGATGCTGAGGCTGAAGCTACAATCCCTTGGCCATCTGATGTGAAGAGCTGACTCATTGGAAAAGACCCTGATGCTGGGAAAGATGGAGGGCAGGAGGAGAAGGGGGTGCCAGAGGATGAGATTGTTGGATGGCATCACGGACTCGATGGACGTGAATTTGAGCAAGCTCCATGAGATATTGAAGGACAGGGAAGTCTGGCAATGCTGCAGTTCATGGGGTTGTAAAGAACTGAATACAATTTAGGCACTGAACAACAACAAAATGCCCTAGAAAAGACAGAGATTGTCATATTGGGCAAAATGCAAAATCCAGGTATATGGTCTCTGCAAGAGACACATTTAAAAAATACAAGTAGATTGAAAATATAGGATGAAAAAAAAGACATACCATGCAAACAATAGCAATAAATTAGCTGGAGTCTGTATATTAATGTCAAACACACATCAAGTTAAGAAATAATATGAGAAACAAAGAGTAACATTTTAGTGGTAATACACTACTGTTGTTCCAGATGTTGTTAGTATACAACAGGTAAGTATTGCTATGTGGGTATAACAGTGGAACCTCAAAATGTATAAGCAAAACCTGTAGCATTTAAAGGTTAAAAGGACAGTTCTACAGTTATAGTTGGAGGTTTTAATTAATATTCTTATCTTAGTAATTGATAGTACAACTAGAGAGAAAATCAGTAAGAATATAGAAGGCTTGGAATACTGCAGTCCAACCAAACCAAACACTATTTTCTGCACAACAGCAGAATATACCTTCTTTTCAAATACACATGGAGCATTCTCCACTACAGACCATGTAGGCCGTAAAGCAAGTCCCAATAAGTTTAAAAGTGTTGAAATCATAAAACGTATGCTGTAACTACTGTACAGTTAAATTAGAAATCAACAAGGATAAAAATTAAAATTTAGAGAATATAAGAAGTATTTAGAAATACATAGCCTTAAGTGCTTATATTAGGAAGAGAACCATAAAAATCAGTTATTTAAGCTTCCACCTAAAGAAGTTAGAAGAAGAGTGTATTTTAAGAGTGCTTGCTTTGGCAGCACATATACTAAAATTGAAACGATACAGAGAAGACTAACAACATACATGGCCCCTGTGCAAGGATGACATGCAAATTCATGAAGTGTTAAGTATTTTAAAAAGAGATGAAATAATAATAGGATAGGTTGGAAATTAGGTAAAACAGAAAAGGAAAACATACAGAAAAATCAGTGAACTCAAAAGTTGGTTCATTGAGAAAAATCAGCACAGTTGATAATCCTTTAGACTGAGAAATAAGAGCACAAATGATCAAAATCTTGAAGGAAAGAAGGGTCATCACTGAAGAGCCCAAAGAGCTAAAAAAAAATTATAAGGAAATATTACAAACAACTTTTGTCAACAAATTAGACAAGTTAAATGAAATGAGCACATTCCTAGAAAGACAAATTACAAAACTTAACTAAGAGAACATATAAATTGAACTAATATAAAGAGATTAAATTATTAATTAAAATTCTTTAAAGAAAAGTGAAAGTGCAGTTATGAATTCACTTGTGAATTTTATCAAATGTAAAAGCAAAAATTAACATAAATCATACAAAAAATATTAAAGAAGCAGCGAGTGCTTCCCAACTCATTTTATAAGGCAGTATTAAAAACCCTGATACCAGAAGTGGGCAGAAACATTATAAGAAGTGAAAACTATAAATCAGAATCTCTTAGGAACATAAATGTAAAAATTCTTTATAAGATATTGACAAACCAAATCCAGCAACATACAGAAAGGATTATATACAAAGGAGGTTTATTCCAGGAATGCAAGGGTGATTTAACACCAGAAAATCATTTGATATATTACGTGAATATTTTTAAGTTCAAAACCTGTTTGTTTATCTCAATAGACGTACATAATGCATTTGACAAAATTTAACACCTATTCACAGTAGAAACACTGAATAAATAAGAAATAGAACTTCCTCTACTAGATAAAGGGCATCAGTGAAAATCTGCAGTTTACATGACAGTGCTGAAGGCTGAATACTCTTTCCCTTTGCTCTCACCACTTCTAGTCAACATTGATCTGTAGGTTCTAGCCAATGCAGTAAGGCAAGAGAAAGAAAGAAAAGGCATCCAAACTGGAAAGGAAGTAGAAAAACTGTCCTTATTCCTAAATAATCTTGTATATAAAATATCCTATGGAATCGACCAAAAACAAACAGCTATATCATGTGTGAATTTAACACGCAGTATAAGAACAACATGGAAGAATAAATTGTATATCTATATGTTAAGAATGAACATTCTAAAATTAGACTGGAAAAAATAGTTTTATCCGTAACAGTGTGTAAAAAAATTAGGAATAAATTTAACAAAAGAACTTTAAGACCTGTACATGAAAAATAATGAAACATTGCTGAGAGAAACTTGTAAAGACCTAAATAAATGGAGAAATGTACCATTTCATAGATTGGAAAACTCTATTTTTAGAATGTCAGTTCTCTCCTAAATAATCTGTTGATTCAAGGCAAGCTCTTATCAAAATCTCAGTAAGCTTTTGTATAGAAGTTGACAAGCTGATTATAGAATTTATATATAAACCCAAAGGACATAGAACCAAAAAATTTTTTAAAAAGGAAGCAAAATCATAGAGTTACCCTACCTAGTTTCCACAATTTAACATAAAGCCACAGTAATCAAGAAAATGTATTGATTTAGAAATAGACATAAAGATCAATAAACAGAGTAAGAGACCAGAGATAAACCCACACACTTACAATCAATTGATTTTGTGCAAAAGTGTCAAGGGAATTTAGTGGGAGAGAGGACAGTCTTTTCAACAAATGGTAATAGAACGGTTGAGTATTTGAGAACAAATTAACCTAGACTTATATCAGTTATACAAAAACCTCAAAATGGATCATAGAACTAAGAGAGCTAAAAACTATACAACTTGCAAAGAAAATGTGGGAAAATATTTTATTTTCTTGGGCTCTAAAATTACTCCAAAATGACTGCAACCATGAACTTAAAAGTCACTTGCTCCATGGAAGGCAAGCTATGACAAACCTAGACAGTGTGTTAAAAAGCAGAGATGTCACTTTGCCAACAGAGGTCCATATAGTCAAAGGTATGGTTTATACATGTATAAACAATGTACAAACTACATGTACATGTAGTAGTCATGTACAGCTAGGAGAGTTGGACCATAAAGAAGGGTAGGCATCGAAGAATTAATGCTTTTGAATTGTGGTGCTGGAGAAGACTTTTGAAAGTCCCTTGGAGAGCAAGATCAAAACAGTCAATCCTAAAGGAAATCAACCCTGAATATTCATTAGATGGGCTGATGCTGAAGCTCCAAAACTTTGGCCACCTGATGTGAAGAACCAACTCATTGGAAAAGACTCTGATGCTGGGAAAGATTCACAGCAAAAGGAGAAGGGAGCAGCAGAGGATGAAATGGTTAGATGGCATCACTGACTCAATGGACATAAGTTTGGACAAACTTTGGAAGGTAGTAAAGGACAGAGGAGCCTGGCGTGCTGCTGTCCATGGGGTTGCAAAGAGTCGGACACAACTTAGCAACTGAACAACAACAACAACAAAATTTGTCTTCCTGCGTTAGGCAAATTTTTCTTAGATATGGCATCAAACATATAATCCATAAAAGAAAAAATGGATGGAGTCCAGAATTTAAAACTTGCATTTCAAAAGTCATCATTAAGAAAATGAAAACGTAAGCCACAGAATGGAACAAAATACTTAAAATCATACATTTGACAAAGGTCTTGGATCTAGAATAAAGAACTCTTACAAATCATCAAGTGGACAAACCACTCAACTTTTCCAAGTGGTAAAGAATATATGTGAATGGCTAATACACATATAAAGGTGTTCATCCTGATTAGTCATTAGAGAAATGCAAAACCAAACCACAGTGAGATACCACTTCACACCTACTAAAATCCAAAAGTCTGGCTGTACTGCATGTTGTTGCGGAGAAACTAGAAACCTCTTTCACTGCTGATGGGAATGTAAAAGGTTTTAAAATACTTTGGAAAACAGTTTGGCAGTTTGTTTTGTATACTTTGCATGTGATCCAGCACTCCCACTGATATTTATAGGAGAAGCAAAAACTTATATCCACCAAAGACTGGTACATAAATGTTTACAGCATCATTATTTATAGTAGCCAAGCCCTGGAAACAACACAAATGTTCATCAGCTGGTGACTGCATAAGCAATGTGATATATCAATTTGATGGAATACCAATCAGCAATAAAGAACAAACTGATACATCAGACAACAGGAATGAATCCGAAAATGGTATGATAATTTAAAGAAACCTGACACAGAAGAGTACATGCTATGTTAATCACTTTCTATGAAATTTCTACGAAAAGCAAAATTCTGGAGACAGAAAGTAGATTCATGATTGCCTGAGACTGGGGCTTAGAAGTACAGATTGACTGTATATGAGCACAGTGGAACTTTTTACATGTAATGAAATTATTTTAAAACTGGACTGTGATGGTTGCACACCTATATCAATTTCATAAAAATACATCAAACTGAACACTTACCAATGGGTGAATTTACCAGTGGGTGAATTTATGGTATACAAATTTTACCTAAATAAAGCTGGTTTTTCTTTTTTAAAGTTTATCAGTATGTTTATTTAAAAAGTAAAAGGAAATAAGCCAAAATATTCTAGTTATCTATAGTTTGGGAATTATAAGCGAGTTTTTTTTACTTCTTTGTATATTCTTTTTCAAGTTTTCTGTAATGAGTATCATTACTCTTTTAATTGCAAATATTAAAAAAGAAGGAAAATTATCTCTTAGGAGTGTTGAGAAGGAGAATTTTTAGTTTCAGAAACAATACTGAAGAAAATGGAAATTCAGAAAGATTTTTCATAATGTTTATAATGTCAAACTAAAGAAAGATGATTAAGGCTAATTAATTTCTTTTCATAAGCCAAATTCTGCCTATATTCTGTAATTTACTATTTTTTCTTTCTGTAGCGTATGTCTGGATCCTATCAAGAAGCTAAAACTTTGTTGAAATCCTACTTACAGCAACATGGCTATGGCTCCTGGATTGTGAAATCTCCCTGTATAGAGCAATTTAGTATGTGAATTAAGCAATCCATTGTCATATTAAAAATCTTTTTTGTGTGTGCTTTGACTACTAAATATTGGTGGTTTTCAGCTTTCAAAATCAGTCTTGCTATAGCAGTGTTCAGAGATTGCTAAAAATTGGTAAATATTTATGTCAATTTACGTTGAAACATTTGAACTTTTTTTTAATAATTACCTGCTTCATTATGTAGCTATTTTGTATTTTTTATAGACATTACAAAGCCATTACCATTTTGTAATTTAAAAGAAAATTTCTTTTAATTTTTGTACTTTAAAGTCACTTGTTCAGCAAAGATATTCACTGTGTCCTGGTGTCTCACTCAAAAATTTTTTTAATTAAAAATTGGAATCCAAGAATACAAATAATAATTCTTACTCATTTGTTGATTAAAGCAACAGACACTTGAATGTCTAATATTTGCCAATAATCATAGTAAAAAATAGTAATTAAAACATCATTTCTCATGTCAGAGAAATTTATGAAATCAAATTGAACATAAAAATTCAGAGAAATGTTAACCATGTTAGGGAGTACTTTGATAAATTATTCTGATTAGTAAAGGATTATTATAAATGTTTTAAGATTACCTATTTTCAGGTCTTCTGTAAGATCCATTCAAATGTTATTCTTTATAATTTAGATTAGTAAGAATTTCTAATAATAGGTCAATAAAATATTGTTTAGCTTTATATTTGTATTTGTTTATATAGCTAGATTAAAAGAGAAAGTTTAGTTACTCTTGGTTAGGATATATATCTTTAGTGAAATTGAGTTTGTTTTCTTAAAATCTCTTCCTTAGATTAAATCACAGATGGATTAAACATTGACTCTCAAGACTTTGTTCCCCTTAGCTTGGATCTTTATCAAACTACTAGGTCTCACTCCAACTCTAGCCAAGATGAACTATTATAATTTCTGATAAGATTAATGTAGGGCTTCTTGTTGTTTTTTAGTTTTGGGGTTTGTTTTTTGTCTATTCTAAAAGTATAATAGAGCTTAGTTGATGAACATTGAAGTCATCCTGGATGGAAAGACATACATGTCTTTCAGTAGACTGGATTCTGTATTTATTAATAGATTGAATCACGTGAAATTGCCATTTCAGGGGAGAGGGTAGGTAAAAAACGATCAAATATGAGCAATTTCATGTCAGCATACATATACTATTATTAATAATAAGTTTAATTTCCATCAAATAGATGATATTTAGTGTTTTTTTCTGAATTGATATTTCCTTATTAAGTCTTCTCAGTTTCTTGTCTTGGTTGATTCCTTCCACAGCTAATTTACAGCCTTAATTTCTATTACTTTAACCTCTCTTTGATAGTAAATTTCCTGTGAATATACAGTATGTTTCATCTTTTCTTGGCTCTTCACATCTGTGGATATTTTGCTTTTGTCTAAATTAGGAAAAGCACAAAATGGGTAACATTTGCCTAAATAGTGAAAGATCATGTTAGACAATTTATTTCCTCAAGAAAAATGTTTAATTTTAAGGGTTAGGTAAAACATATACCCAGCTATTTTACAGACAGGATCCAGTAAGGACTACTGATTTCTTCAACAAGTTGTCACTGAGTGTCTCTGTACATTATGTCTACTTAATTTATATATGGTATTTTGAAGTGGAGAAAGATTGTATCTCAAGAGGGATAAGCTAGATAAAGAATAAAGGAGATGACGTTTAGTAGAAGGCAGTCATTTAGCAGAAAGGGTAGGATACAGATGTGAAACCCAACATTGGCTATTATGACTCTGACAGTTGTAGATTATTTAATCTTTTGTAGCTCAGGTTTTTTTCTTTGCAAGGATGAAATTGGTTCTAGTGGTTGTTATTCTTTGTTCAGGGATGGAAGCTTGACAGGGCTTCAGGGTTCATCAAAAGTGGAAATGCTTATTGTTTTTTCTCTGTAATATGTATTGGGTTGTACAAAATGTTTTGTTTGAAGAAAAGCAAGCTTCTTTTCTAACATAAATCATAAGTAACATTTAGTTTATAAGCATTCTGAGCACAGTATTTAATTTATAAGCACAATAAAATATTTGTGGCAGATATTTGTCAAAGATTTATATTGAAAAGTTGATAATTATGAAATACATTTATGCAGCAGGATCAGGGTTAAGCTATTCTTCAATACAGAAAGAAAATTTTCTGTAAAATTCATTTGTTTTAAATGTTCAGTTGGGAAAAGTAAAGCTAGACTTCTAAACCTCTACTTCTAAAGTTGCTCAAAACCCATTAAACTAATTGCATCTAAGTTAAGGTCCTCTTTTTAGCTCTAAGGTTCTGTTATCTGAGGCAAACATTGAAGGATGGGTAAAATTTAGAAGGCTGAAATTAAAGAGAGTGCATTCCACTTGGAAATGATAAAGCGAAGATTAGAAGGATAATGTTAACAGTGTTTGAGTCTAGAATTTAGAACACAGGATGGAAGATGTTGAGAGATGAATCTAGAAGATGTTCTCAGTTTGGTAGGCAGAGGGAGTTCATGAAAGATTTCTTATAGGGAAGTGACCTACACTGAAACACAATTTCACAATGTCTTCTTTGCTTATTATGGAAATTTTCAGAGATACAAAAATAGAAAGTAGCACCCATCACACCAGCTTATTAAAGCATGGCAATCTCATTCCATATATACCTCCCAAAGATAGATTATATTAGAATAGATATCAGACATTCATCTGTAAATACTTTGATATGTATCTGTAAACTATGAACACTTTTTAATACAAAATTCAATTAGTATACCTTAAAAATTAATAGTAATTCTCCATCTCATAAATGTTGTATATATTTTTGGAATCAGAATCAAAATTACCTCCATGTATTGGAATTTAAATTTTTGTTAAATATCTACTAATCTACAGATTTCTTCTCATTATTTTTTTCTTTTAACTTAGTTCTTGAAAAAACTGGGTCCTTTGCAGAGTTTCTCACAATCTTATTTTTGCTGCTTTTATCTCCTTGGTATCGTTTAACATTTGTCTGTCCTCTGTATTTCCAGAAAACAGTAAATTCAGGTTTAATTTTTTAGCAAAAATACTTCACAGGCAGTATTGTGTGCTTTCTGTTAGAAAGCTTTCTGGGTTGTCTATCTTTTGTGATGTAGCCATCATTGATGAGTCTTGTCTAAATCCATTATTAGGGATTGCGGATTATACTCAAATTGTCTCATTACCTGGAATGCTTTGACTTTAAAAATGTCCACTTCTCAGTTATTTAATTACTGAGGTATAGTTGGTACAGAAAAGAATGGATTATTTCTCTTTCTTTATGTTTTTTGAATAGTTCTCTGTCATCCTTTAAAGTTGACCAAACAGTGCTTTTTAGTATCATTATGAATTTAAACATGTCTCCTAGTCTATCCACAGTGTTGTAAATAGCATTTTCATTCTTTTTTTATTGCTGAGTAGCATTTGATTTTTTACTGCTGAGCAGTACTCAGATTGCCTGGCACCCCACTCCAGTACTCTTGCCTGGAAAATCCCATGGATGGAGGGGCCTGGTAGGCTGCAGTCCATGGGGTCGCTAAGAGTCAGATACGACTGAGCGACTTCACTTTCACTTTTCACTTTCATGCATTGGAGAAGGAAATGGCAACCCACTCCAGTGTTCTTGCCTGGAGAATCCCAGAGACGGGGGAGCCTGGTGAGCTGCTGTCTATGGGGTCACACAGAGTTGGACACGACTGAAGTGACTTAGCAGCAGCAGCAAATTGCCAACATCTGTTGGAGCTTAGAAAAAAGCAAGAGAATTCCAGAAAAACACCCACTCTTGCTTTATTGACTATGCTAAAGCCTTTGACTGTGTGGGTCACAACAAACTGGAAAATTCTTAAACAGATGGGAATACCAGACTACCTTATCTGCCTCCTGGGAAACCTGTATGCAGGTCAAGAAGCAACAGTTAGAACTGGACATGGAATAATGGACTGGTTCCTAAATGGGAAAGGAGTACAATAAGGCTGTATATTGTCACCCTTCTTAATTAACTTATATACAGAATACATCATGAGAAATGCTGGACTGGATGAAACAAGTTGGACTCAAGATTGCCAGGAGAATCAAGATTGCTGGGAGAAATATCAATAACCTCAGATATGTAGATGACACTACCTTTATGGCAGAAAGCAAAGAGAAACTGAAGAGCTTCTTGATGAAAGTGAAAGAGAATGAAAAAGCTGGCTTAAAACTCAACATTCAAAAAACGAAGATCATGGCATCCAGTCCATCACTTCATGGCAAATAGATCAGGAAACAATGGAAACAGTGGCAGACTTGATGTTCTTGGGCTCCAGAATCACTGCAGATGGTGACTACAGCCATGATATTAAAGGACACTTGCTCCTTGGAAGAAGAGCTATGACAAACAGCATATTAAAAAGCAGAGACATTGTTGCTGACAAAGGTCCATCTAGTCAAAGCTATGGTTTTTCCAGTAGTCATGCATGGATGTGAGAGTTGGACCATAAAGAAAACAGCACCGAAGAGTCAATCCTTTTGAACTGTGGTGCTGAAGAAAACTCTTCCACAGTCCCTTAGACTGCAAGGAGATCAAACCAGCCAATCCTAAAGGAAATCAGTCATGAATATTCATTGGAAGGACTGGTGCTGAAGCTGAAACTCCAGTACTTTGGCCACCTGATGCAAAGAACTGACTCCTTAGAAAAGACCCTGATGGCTGGGAAGGACTGAAGGAAGGAGAAGGGGACAACAGAGGATGAGATGGTTGGAGAGCATCACCAATTCAATGAACATGAGTTTGAGCAAACTCCAGGAGTTGCTGATGGACAGGGAAGCCTGGCGTGCTGCAGTCCATAGGGTCACAAAGAATCAGACACGATTGTGTGACTAAACTGAACTGATTCTTTTGGGGCTTCTCTGGTGGCTCATATGGTAAAGAATCTGCCTGCATTGCAGGAGACTGGGTTCGATTCCTGGGTCAGGAAGATCTCCTGGAAATAGGAATGGCTACCCACTCCAGTATTGTTGCCTGGAGAATTTCATGGATGGAGAAGCCTAGTGATGGGGGTTACAAAGAGTATTCTACTTGTGCATGTGTATACACATCACATCTTTTTTATCCATTCATCTGTCGATTGACATTTAGGTTGGTTCCATATCTTGACAATTATATATAATGCTGCTATGAATACTGGGGTACATGCCTCCATACTCTTTTCCCAGTGGCTGCACCAGTTTGCATTCCTACCAATGGTATATGGGAGTTCCCTTTTCTCCACATCCTAACCACTGTTTGTTATTTGTGTGCTTTTTAAAAAATATTTATTTATTTGGCTACACTGGGTCTCCATTGCTCTGTGAGGGCTTTCTCCAGTTGTGACAAGCAAGGCCTACTCTTTGCTGTAGTGCACGGGCTTCTCCTTATGATGGCTTCTCTTGTTGTGGAACATGAGCCCTAGGGTGCATGGGCTTCAGTGTCTATCCCACAGCATGTGGGATAGTCCCAGATGGAACCTGTGTCCCCTGCACTGGCAGGTGGATTCTTAACCACTGGACCACCAGGGAAAGTCTCTATTTGTGTGGTTTTTGGCGATAGCCATTTTGACAGGTGTGGAGTGATAGCACATTGTGGTTTTGATTTGCATTTCTCAAATGGCTAGCAATGTTGAGCAACTTTTCATATGCCTATTGGCCATCTGTATATCTTCTTTGGAGAAATACCTATTCAGGTCTTCTGCCCATTTTTTGATCAGGTTGTTGTTTTGATGTTGAGTTGTAAAGAGTTTATTTATTTTGCATATTAACCTCTGTGGGTCATACTATTTGCAAATATTTTCCCCCATTCATCAATGTCTTATAGTTTGCCACATACAGGTCTTTGTCCTCCTTAGGTAGGTTTATTCCTTGGTATTTTACTCTTTTTGATATGATAAGTGGTATTTTTTCCTTAGCTTCTGTTTCTTGTTTGTGTGTAGAAATATAACCAATTTCTGTATATTAATTTTGTATCCTGCAACTTGATCAAATTCATTGATGAGCTCTAGTTGTTTTCTAATGGCGTCTTTAGGATTTTTGATGTACTATATAGTATCATGTTATCTGCAGACAGTGACAGTTTTACTTCTGCCTTTCTAATTTGGGTAATTTTTATTTCTTTTCTGATTATTGTGGCTAGGATTTCTGATACTATATTGAATAAATGTGGCAGGAATGGGCATGCATGTCTTGTTCCTAATCTTAGAGGAAACGCTTTCAGCTTTACACCCTTGATAGTGATGTTGGCTATCAGTTTGTTTTATATGGGATTTATTATGTTGAAGTATGTGCCTTTTATAACCATTTTGTTGAGAAAACTTATAAATGTGTGCTGAGCTTTGTCATAAGAGATTTTTGCAGTATTGAGATAGATGATCATATGATTTTTATTCTTCATTTTACTAATATAGTGCATCACATTGTTTGATTTGTCGTTATTGAACCATCTTTGCATCCCTGGTAAAATTCTGTTTGATCAAGGTGGTATGATCTTTCTAAAGTGCTTATGGATTCAGTTGGCTAATATTTTGCTGAGAATCTATGTTTATCAGTGATATTGGCCTATAATTTTCTTTTATTGTAATATCTTTGATTTTGGTATCAGGGTGATACTGATCTCATAGAAAGAGTTAGCAAGTGTTCCTTCCTCTCCTGTTTTTTGAAATAGTTTGAGAAGGATAGGTGTTAACCCCTCTCTGAATATTTGGTAGAAGTTAACTGAAGCCGTCTGGGCCTGGGCTTTTACTTATTGGAGTTTTTAAATTGCTGATTCAGTTTCAGTATGGTAATTATTCTATTCATATTTTGTATTTCTTCCTGGTTCAGTTCTGGAAGATTGTAACTTTCTAAGAAATTTCCCATTTCTTATAGATTGTCCATTTTGTTAGCATTTGGTTATTCCTGGTAGTCTTTTATGATCTTTTGTATTTCTAAGGTATTGGTTGTAACCTTCCCTTTTTTATTTATGATTTTATTGATTTGGGTTCTCTCCCCCTTTTTTCTTGGTAAGTCTGGCTAAGGGTTTATCAATTTTATTTATCTTTTCAAAGCACCAGCTTTTAGTTTCATTGATCTTTTATTTTCTAGTCTCTGTTTTTATTTGTGCTCTGAACTCTGTGACTTCTTCCCTTCTACTGATTTTGTGTTTTATTTGTTTTTTTTCTTCTTTTCCTTTAAGTTTAAAGTTATGTTGTTTATTTGAGATTTTTGTTGTTCTCTGAGGTAAGCTTGTATCACTAAACTTCCCTCTTACAACTGTTTAAGCTGTGTCCCATGAGTTTTGGATCATCATGTTTTTGTTTTCATTTGTTTCTAGGTATTTTTTAATTTCCTCTTTGATTTCTTCAATGATCCATTGGTCATTTAGTAGCATATTGTTTATCCTCCATGTCTTTTGTGTTTTTTTCAGGTTTTTTTTTCACTTGTAGTTGATTTCTAGTTTCATAGCATTATAGTCAGAAAAGATGCTTGATATGATGTCAATTTTCTTAAATTTACCTATGCTGCTTTTGCAGCTTAGTATGTGATCTCTCCTGGAGAATGTTCCATATGCACTTTAAATTTGTATTCTGTTGCTTTTGGATGGAATGTTCTGTTTATATCTAATGTTCATTTGGTCTGATGTGTCATTTAAGGACAGAGTTTACTTATTGATTTTCTGTCTGGATGATCTGTCCATTGATGTAAGTGGGGTGCTGAAGTCTCCTACTATTACTCTGTTCCTGTCGATTTTTTTTCCCTTGTACTTGTTCTTATTTGCTTTATGTATTTAGGTGCTCCTATGTTGAGTGCATATATATTTACAGTTATATCATCTTCTTGGATTGATCCTTTGATCATTATGTAGTGTCCTTCTTTGTCTCTTGTAATAGTCTTTATTGTAAAGTCAGTTTTGTCTGATATAAGTATTGCCACCCTGTATTATTCCCTAAGTATTTTTTTAATTATCATTTGCATAGAATAATACCTTTTTACATTGCCTCACTCTCAGTCCGTCTGTGTCTTTAGATCAGAAGTGAGTCTTTTATAAGCAATATATAAATGGGTCATGTTTTTTTTTTATCTGTTCAGCCACTCTTTTCTGGGGTGTGTGTGGGATACTTAGCAGCATGTGGGATCTTAATCCCCTGATCAATGATTGAACCTATGCCACCTGCATTGGAAGTACAGAATCTCAACCACAGGACAAGGGAAGTCCCAGCCACTCTGTGTCTTGATTGAGCATTTAGTCTATTTACATTTAAGGTAATTATTTCCCTGGTGACTCAGGTGGTAAAGAATCTGCCTGCAATGCAGGAGACCCAGGTTCAATCCCTGGGTCAGGAAGATCCCCTGGAGAAGGGAGCAACTACCTACTCTAGTATTCTTACCTGGAGAACTTCATGGACAGAGGAGCCAGCCAGCCAGTTATGGCTGGCTACAGTCCGTGGAGTCACAGAGTCAGACAAGACTGAGAAACTAGCACTTCACTTCATGCCATTATTTTAGTTGTTTGTGGTCTTTTTTTTTTCTTTTTTTTTTTTTTTTTTTTTCATTCTCGTGATTTGATGGCTATCTTTAGTGTTATTTTTGAATTCCTTTTCCTTTTTGTGTGTGTATCTATTACAGATTTTTGGTTTATGATTACCATGAAGTTTTTATATAGAAGTTTTATGTACATGTATATGATGGCTTTAAGTTGCTGGTCTCTTAATTTTAAATGCACTTTTTTAGCCCTGCATTTGTACTCACCTCCCGTTATGATTACTATATTTATATCATATTTTACTTCTGAAATACATGTGTATCCTTTAGCTGCTTATTGTGGATGTATATGATTTTACTGTTTTTGTCTTTTAACCTGTCTACTAGCTTTGTGTGTGTGATTTCCTAGATTTACTGTATGTTTGCCTTTACTGATGAGTTTTATTGTTTCTTAATGTTCATGCTTCTAGCTCTCCTTTTCCTTTTCACTTAGAGAAATACCTTTACCAATTCTTGTAAAGCTGGTTTGGTGGTAGTGAATTCTTTTACCTCTTTCTTATCTGTTAAACTTTTGATATCTCCATTACATGTGGGTAAGAGCTTTGCCAGGTAAAGTTTTCTTGGTTGTAGGTTCTGTCCTTTTATCACTAAGTATATTGTGCCAGTCCCTTCCAACCTACAGGGTTTCTGCTAAAATGTCAGCTGATAGCCTTATACAAGTTCCCTTATATGTTATTTGTTGCTTTTCCCTTGATGCTTTTAATCTTTATTTTTTGTCATTTTAATGACAGAATATGTCTTGGTGTGTTCACCTTTGGGTTATTCCTGTGTGGGGTGGGACACCATGCTTTCTGGACTTGAATGTCTGTTTCCTTTCCCAGATTAGTGAGTTTTCGACTATTATGTCTTTATATATATGTTCTCAGCTTTGTTCTCTCTTTTTTCTTCTTTCGTGACCCCTGTAATGTGAATATTAGTGTGCTTGATGTTGTCCCAGAGGTCTCTTAAGATGTCCTTATTTTTTTCCTTCTATTTTCTTTTTTCTGTTCAATATCAAATGATCCGTGATTTCTTACTGCTGTCTTCTAGCTTGCTGATCTGTTCCTCTGTATCATTAATCAACTATTGATTCTTTCTAGTGTATTTTTCATTTCAGTTGTTATGTTATTCTCTTTTTGATGGTTCTTTATATTTTCTAACTCTAAAAACTTGTAACTTCTTGTTCTACATATCCATTCTTCTCCCAAGTTCTTTGATCATCTTTATGATCACTACCCTGAGTTAGGTTGCCTAACTCCACTTCACTTAGTTCTTCTTCTAGGGCTTTATCTTGTTCCTTCATCTGGAACATCTTCCTCTGTCACCACATTTTGCCTACATTTTTATTTTATACAAATAAGAACTTATGTATCTGTTAGGTTAGTTATGTTTCCTGACTTTGGAGAAGTTGCCTCCTATGCATCCCAGCAGCACACCACCTCTGATCATCTGAACTGTCTTCCCTCTGAGGGCTGCAGGGCCCTTCTGTTGTGGTGGGCTGACTATGTGGGTAGTCTTGTGGGCTTAATTGGTCACTAGCCCAGTTGATTGCCAGGTCAGGCCTTGTACACAGGCTGCTGGCTTCTGGTTGGTGGGGCTGGGTCACATGGTGGCTGACTCCAGAACCCCAGGGGGCCTTGGGGCTAGTGCTGGCTCCCTGGTGGGCAGAGACAGGGTCCAGAAAACTCCAAAGCTGTTGCCTGCCCACTAGTGGGTGAAACCACATTCTGAAGTTAGTGAAGGACTACTGACATGCAAAGCTAGGTCCTGGAGTCTGGTTGCAGGACCTAGGAGTCCCTGGACCCAGGAGACCCAGGACCTAGGTATTAGATTGTTGTTGGGGTGACTGGTTCCTGACTCAGTTTGGTAAGGGGTCCGGGGTGTTCCAAAACTTGTGCTGGCCTATTAGTGGGCAGGGCTGTTGCCTAGATGGTGTTTTTGGGCAGAGTCTGGCCTGCTGAGTCCAGAAGACTTGAGTCCACAGGCTGTGGGATTGTGGTTTTATTGTGTCTAATGTCTACCCCTGAGTAGATGAGGCTGGCCTAGAAGCTAGAGCAGGCTTCCTGGGAGCAGAACTGGGGCCCAGGAGATTTGGGGGCTGGTGCCAACCCACTAGTAGGAGGAGCTGTGTTTGGGGCTTGTGTGCTGGTCCATGACCAGAGACTGCTGTGGGCTCTTTGGGTCTTAAGGCAGCCTGTTTAGTGCTAGGTAGAGCTGTATCCCTCCCCACTTAGCAGCTAGCCCTGAAGCGTGCCAGCACTGGTACCTACAAGATATTGGGCCAGGGCAGGGCTGGGTTCTGGGGCTAATATGCTAGAGAGATGATTCCACAATGGCACCTGTCAGCACCAGTATCCCACTTGGTAGAAGGCACTCTTAGGCTTGCCTGTTGCCAGCATCTGTGTCCCCAGTGTGAGCCATACATGTCTCCTGCATCTCTGCAGACTCTCCAAGAGCAGCAGGTAGGTCTGACCCAGGCTTCTGTCAAATTGCTGCTTTTGTCCTGGGCCCCAGAGTGTGTGAGATTTCCTGTGTGCTGTAAGAGTGAAATCTGTTTTCCCCAGTCCTCTTGTACTCTTGAAACTCAAGCCAAATCCTCTAGGGGCTCGTCTTCCTGGTGCAGGATTGCTGGGTCAGGGTGTTTGATGTGAGTCTCAGACCTCCCACTCCTGTGGGAGAACCTGTGCAACAATCTGGATTCCCCACCTGGGGCATTGGACTTGACTCTATTGAAAATCCTCCCCTCCTACTCATCTTGTTCCTTCTGTATGTCTTAAGTTGTAGAAGATCTTTTCTGGTAGGTTCCAGTCTTTTTCATCAGTGATTGCTGTGTAAATAGTTATGATTTTGGTGTGCTCATGAGAGGAATTGACCTCAGGTCCAGTGACAGCTGAAGCCTGGACAGTTGACTCTGTCCTTAGTCAGCCCATTATTTACTCTCATGTTCAGTAACACCAGTTTTTTATCTGTGCCATGGTATGAAAAAGTTAAAAAGCAGTATTCTAAACATTTTAATTTAAAAAGTGTATTGATCATATATTAAGTAATTGCCTATTAAGGTAGAACAGACATTTAATTATATGTTACAGAAACTTACAATTTTTTAGTTGGGAAGTATTTTTAGATAATTATATTTCATTTTGCACATGAGGTAAAGTGAGCATTATTTTAAGAAAACCTTAGATGAAATTTGTGAAAAATAATTTTAGGATAATATGTACATGTAATAGGTAATAAATACTTTAAAAATATTGATGGGGACTGGATATGAATGTTGTCCAGCTTCACTTCATAATAACAGTTAATGAAGGATCACTGTGACTTTCAAATGCAAGTTTATTTTCTTTGAGAATGAGCTGAAATTGATGGTTCCTAGATAAGATGACTATTCTTTGATGTGAGAAAGGAGAAAGAATATTGTTAAGTAAACAGGAAGCATGAGAATTTCCTCTTTAGAAATCTTTTGACCCTGATACCATACTATAAATTAAGTTGATTTAAAGTACACGTTTCTACTCTGTCACTTCTTGTGTTATAATGTATGTCAAAAATATTTTTGTTTAGCTTAATAGTTTTAGTAGTACCAAAAGAACGTCCTGACTACCAGAACAGTATTTGTTTCTACAAATAACATGCATGTTTCTGTTGATAAAAATTCTCCTGAGCCTGAAATCCCTTTCTTTATGGTATTTTAAATCGGGATTATTTTCTAAGCTATAATTTATATTGTTACATGATGGTAGAGCTTAAAAAGATGTACTATTTCTAGAAAGTTGATATTGCCATTTAAGATCTTTGAATTACTTTGAGTAGTAATTTAAATTGCACTGCATATATTAATTTGTAATGTTAGTTTTGATCATCCAAGAAGCCTTTTTTAATACATCCCAGTAAATGGGAGTATACCAAGATTGGGTGTCCCAAAGTGGGAGATCTCAGGGCATAGAATCTAGGCTGATTGTAATCCAAAGCCTCAAACAGCAGCAGTTAAAGTATACAAATATATATAGTTTTGTGGGACCCTAAGCCCTACTGACCCCCCAAGGTCCAGACAATCTGGAGATGTCCCCTGGGCAGCATTAATAAAAATCAGGGCTCCAGACGAGTATATAAGCTCCTTTCTAGGGAGATACCGTTGAACTGTAGCAGGGCTGTGGGAGAGTACAAAGGTGAATTTCTCTGACCTTCATTTCCTGAGAGCACCTTCATATCCTGTTGATCAGTGGTCCCCATCCTTTTTGGCACTAGGAACTGGTTTCATGAAAGACATTTTTTCCATGGATGGTGGTGGTGGGGTGAGGGATGTTTCAGGCAGTAAGCAGATAGTTGAGGCAATAATGTGAGTTCAATTCAGTTCAATTCAGTCATTCAGTCATGTCCTACTCTTTGCGACCCTATGGACTGCAGCACGCCAGTCCTCCCTGTCCATCACCAATTCCTAGAGCTTACCCAAACTCATGTCCATTGAGTTGGTGATGCCATCCAACCATCTCATCCTCTGCCGTCCCCTTCTCCTCCTGCCTTCAATCTTTCCCAGCGACAGGGTCTTTTCAAATGAGGCAGCTCTTCGCATCAGGTGACCAAAGTATTGGAGTTTCAGCTTCAACAGCAGTCCTTCCAGTAATGTGAATGATGGGGAGCAAAAGATGAAGCTTCAATCTCCCACCACTCACCTTCTGCTATGCAACCCAGTTCCTAACAGGCTGCAGCAGGTGTGGCGGAAGCAGGTGTTGGGGACTCCTGCTAGAAGTGTGCCAAACCCAAAGCCTATACCTAAGGCCAAAAGTCCAGGACTAGCAAGTAGGCATCTTTCACAGGAAGTCTGGGGCTATATTTCAGTCTTCTTTCTGTGTAGTGCCTCGGGAGTGGGCTGCCATGAATTGTCTCTCCAATGTTACAGTCCTGTGGTACCCAAGAATGCAAGCCTGCCTCCAATCTCACCCCACTCCCACATTCAGACAATCAAGGGTGGCAGCTGCAAAAACCAGAGCATTAGAGAAGGTTATGAGCTCCCTTTTCTAAGATATGAGTGAGTTGAATTGAGGCAGAGGGAGAGCATGAAGATTGCATCCATTGGCGTTCCCTGAGAACACCTCTGTAGATCCCTATAAGTGTGTCAAACCAGAAGCCTTCTCCTGAGACCAGAGTTCATGGACAAGGGAATGGGCCTCTTTGTCAGAAAGACTGAGTATTTATTTCAGTCTGAAACATGTCCAGTGCCCTGTGTGATAGATGCCTAGTCTCTAGAGATAGGTGGTCAAAGGGTATCCCCTGTGTGGGAGCCATGAAAATTGGGTCACCAGATATAAAAATCCCAGGGCAGCAGGTGTGTATGGAATCTCCCCTCCAGGAGATACTGGCATTCTGAAGCACAGCAGAGGGAGGGTGAGTGGTGTCCTCTGGCTTTAGCAAATCAGAATGGAAGCAGGAAAATGGTTCCCACCAGCCTCTGTTCCTGGAAAAGTATCTTAACAGGGCCCTCCCCCTCAGACCAGTGCTTTAAAATTAGGACATGAATCTCATTTATGTAGAGTCTAGGCACTTTGCAAAGGACTGCTTCTGCACTGGGCCTTGGAGTAGGTGAATCTGTACAGAAGCCCACATTTTGCCACAACTCGAGTCTCATGGGTACAAGCACCATTGTTTTCAAATGTTTGAAGGTCTGTTTCAGGTATTCGAAGAACTCAAAACCCTGGTGCTGGTCTTAAAAGTTGCAGCATCCAGTATGGGGTATGAACCCTCTGCTGCTCAGTGAGAAGCTTCAGGTTTTTTAGTTCCCTCCTGGTTGTTGATCACCTCACAATAGATGGAAGCTGTGGTAAAATTATGTCTTCATTTTTCCTACCCACTTTGATGTGACATCCCTCTCATTTACCTAATGTGAAGGGCAAAATCGTTTTGCTGATTTTTAGTTTTGTTTCCAGAGGAAATTTTTCTGTTATAGCTGTAGATTAGGACTGTCCATGGGAGAAGGTAAGTTCAGGAATTTCCTGCATTGCCATCTTGAAGATGCATTTCTCCATCTTTTTTCAAATTCTTCCTGTCAGTGCACAAATTGTGGGAATCAGTTTCTCCACATTCTGTCAATACTTATTATTTTCCCTTTTTTCGGACATAATACTTACGGATTTTAAAAATATGTATGTATCCAGTTAGTCTAGTAGCATTTATTGAAGACTATTCTTTCCCCACTGAGTTAAGTTGTACATTTGATATAACCTTATATGCTGCTGCCAAGTGGCTTCAGTCATGTCCGACTCTGTGAGACCCCATGGACTGCAGCCTACCAGGCTTCTCTGTCCATGGGATTCTCCAGGCAAGAACACTGGAGTGGGTTGCCATTTTCTTCTCCAATGCATGAAAGTGGAAAGTGAAAGTGAAGTCACTCAGTCATGTCTGACTCTTAGCGACCCCATGGACTGCAGCCTACCAGGCTCCTCCATCCATGGGATTTTCCAGGCAACAGTACTGGAGTGGGGTGCCACTGCCTTCTCCCATAACCTTATATATGTTGGTATTATTCTTTTCTGCTGCTCTGTCCAACTATGCTTAATTATTATGAGCTTTTTAATGTCTTGTTATTTGGTAATACAAGCCCTCCAGCTTTGGTTTTCTTCAAGAATGTCTTGGCTATTTTACACTCTTTGTATTTCCATATAAATTTAAGCTTTACATTTTTGGTTTCATACCATCCCCTCCACCACAAACATATTGCATTAACTCTGAAGATAAAATTAGGAAGAATTAATAGTCTTAAATTCATGAACACGGTAGATCCTTTCATTTATCTAAGTCTTAATTTCTCATATTTCTTTTCAAGATATATATATATTATAACATTTATTCTCAGTCATTTGATATTGTTTGGTGCTATTGCAAATGGCACTGTTTTAAAATATTCTCTGATTCTGGCATATAACACTACAGTTGACATTTTTGTATACTAAGCTCGTTACTAGTAATCTTACTATGTTCGCCCATTAATTCTAATATATGTAGTTTCAGATCCTTTTGGACATTCTATTTTTACAATCACATCTATGAAAAATGCTAATTTTACTTCTTCTTCTCTTTTACTTCTCTTCCTTGTCTTACTACATGTATTAGAACCTCCACCATACCATTTGGAGAAGGCAGTGGCAATCCACTCCAGTACTCTTGCCTGGAAAATCCCATGGACGGAGGAGCCTAGTAGGCTGCAGTCCATGGGGTCGCACAGAGTCAGACACAACTGAAGTGACTTAGCAGCAGCAGCAGCCACTATACCATTGAATAGAAATAGTAATGGGCACCCTTGTCTTAGTCCTAAACTTAGGAGGAAAGTGGTCCATTTTTCATCATTAACATATTGTCTCTAGTTTTGTGATAAAGGTATTCAGTTAAGGAAATTATCTTCTTAGTTTTCTGAGCACTGTTATTTTTATTTTGATTTCCTTAACTGATTTTTATGCATCAATTGCATTGATTCATGTAATCTATATGAATTTCTCTTTTTTTCTGTATGTGATGAATTATATATTTTTTTAAAAAATATCAAATCAACTTTATATTCCTGGCATAAATCCAATGTAGTCACATATATTACCTTTTATATATAATATTTATTTTTGTTAATGTTTTGTTAAAGGTTTTTGCATTTGTGTTTAGCAGAGTTATTGGCTTCTGTTTGCTGTTTCTTAAAATATTCCAGTAGTCATGTATGGATGTGAGAGTTGGACTACAAAGAAAGCTGAGCACCAAAGAATTGATGCTTTTGAGCTGTGGTGTTGGAGAAGACTCTTGAGAGTCCCTTGGACTGCAAGGAGATCCAACCAGTCCATCCTAAAGGAAGTCAGTCCTGAGTATTCATTGGAAGGACTGATGCTGAAGCTTAAACCAATACTTTGGCCACCTGATGTGAAGAACTGACTCATTTGAAAAGACCCTGATGCTGGGAAAGGTTGAAGGTGGGAGGAGAAGGAGATGACAGAGGATGAGATGGTTGGATGGCCTCACAGACTCAATGGACATGAATTTGAGTAAACTCCAGGAGTTGGTGATGGACAAGGACGCCTGGTGTGCTGCAGTTGATGGGGTCACAAAGAGTTGGACATGACTGAGAGACTGAAATTGAACTGAACTGAAAATGTTAGCTTGGTGTCAAGATTTGCTGGCTTAATAGAGTGATTTTTGAAGTAATTTTAGAAAAGACCCCAATGCTGGGAAAGATTGAAGGCAGGAAGAGAAGGGGACAACAGAGGATGAGATGGTTGGATGGAATCACCAACTCGATGGACAGGAGTTTGAGCAGACTCTGGGAGATGGTAAAGGACAGGGAGCACTGGTGTGCTGCAGTCCATGGGGTTGCGAAGAGTCAGATAGGACTGACCGACTGAACAACAACAACAACAAAAATAGAGTGATTTTTGAAGCGTCCCTTCTTTTTCTATACTTTCACATTGCTTATATAATATTGTTAGTATTTTTTTTTAATATATAAAAGAATGTAACAGAAAGGCTGTTTAGGCCTGGAGTTTCTTTATGAGAATGTTTTAAATTACAGACTCAATTTCCATTGTTTTGTACCATCTTTACAGGAATGTTTAAATTATAGATTCAATTTCCATTGCTTTGGACCATTACTTCTTCAAAATATGTTTCCGTCCTCTTTTTCTGGTACTTCTATTTACATATATGTTAAATCACTTGATATTATCCAGTGAATCATTGAGTTTACTTTTTTCTTTGTTCTTTGTTCTGATAGTTTATCTAGGATAATGTGTTTAAGTTCATTGAACTTCTTCAGTGTCTAATTTCTTGTTAAGTCTACCTGGTGAATTTTTAAATTTCATGTTTTTTTTCAGTTCTAACATTTCTGTTTTAGGACTTTGGTTCATTTTTGAAGGTTTTTTTTAAATAGTTTTCATTTTTATAGTTTCCGCTTCTGTTGGATTCCCTATTTGTCCCCTCATTGTGTTCAACTTGAGTTTTAAATCTTGAACATATTTATAATAGCTAATTCCATCACCTCTGTCATTTTTTTTTTTTTCTGCTTCTATTGAGCTAT
Source organism: Bubalus kerabau (assembly GCF_029407905.1). Lineage (NCBI taxonomy): Eukaryota > Metazoa > Chordata > Mammalia > Artiodactyla > Bovidae > Bubalus > Bubalus kerabau. The sequence goes on along the minus strand of NC_073639.1, from coordinate 39,304,373 downwards.
TTTTCTCTTGGTTATAGGTCACGTTTTCCTTCAGTATTGCTTTATGCTGGATATTATTGAAGCTGCATTGTTGACTTTCTGTGTTTTGTTGGCTTATTTTAGACAATGTTTAATTTTGTTTTGGAATGGAATTAATTTATTTGTGAATAACCTTTCAAGGCTTGCTTTTAAGCCTTCTAGAAATTAGTCCAACTTCTAAGGTACTTTCTAGGGCTTCTACGAAATTCCCAAGTTGTTCAACAAGTTTCTCTAGTCTGGCTTGTTGGAAATGGAGCTTATTCTAATTCTATGGAAGTTTCAGTGCTTGTTTAGGTCAGTTTTTCAGTATACATTCTTTGCTTGTTAGCTTCTCTTTGTCTAGTCTTGTGGACTCTCACTACTAAAATAGACACAGCTTAGTATTCAACAAAATAATGAACAAATGAGTGAATGAATTTTCTATACATACTTCTGTAGCACCTTCTCTGTACCACTATCTTATATTTCCAGTATGTTGTGCCACAGATTTCACTTGCTTCAGTAACCTTGAAATTCTCTGATTCTTGAGCTCCATGAGGCTGCTATGATCTGTGTAAGGCTCAACTTTATGTCTGGTTTCTTAGGCATCACATTTTCTGCTGCTTGTTCTTTGATGCTCTACTTTAATAGTTATTTATAAGAGAAAGATTAGTCTGGTACTAATTGCTCTGTCAAGACTGGAAGCAGAAGTCTTCTATACGTTTTGAAACCGTGGAGTTACCTGATGAATCAGATTTAGAATTACTAAATCTTCTTGTGGAATGAAGTCTTGTATCATTATGAAATTCTTCTCTTTATCTCTGATTATAAATCTTGTTTAATGTCCCCTTCTTAAAATTAATAAAGCTAGCTCTATATTTCAGGGGATTTTTAAATTTGTTTTTGAGTAGTGTTTGCATTATATATCCTTATCATCCTTATACATTTAACCTTTTTTTGTCTTTTTATTTGAAGTATTTTTTTTAATAAACTGTATATTTGGGATTGGTTTATTTTAAACCAATCTGTATATTTAGGATTGGTTTGTTTTAAACTGGTAGTCAATAGATGTTTGTTAAAATGATTACTTTTATATCTTTTTAAAAAATGTAATAGGATCAACTTTTTTTACATTATTTTTCATATTCTTTTCCATTATGGTTTATCACAGGATATTGAATATAGGTCCCTGTGCTACACAGTAGGACTTTGTTATCCATTCTATATATATAATAGTTTGCATCTCTAACTCCAAACTTCCAATACATTTGTTAGGATTGGTTTTTATTTTAAATTGTAATCTTTTTTTTTTTTAATCGGAGATTTTAGTTTATTTATATTTAATAAGATTATTGATAGAATTTTATTTAAATCTTTTTTCTTGCTATTTGTTTTCTATTTGTCTCATTTATTCTTTGTTCCTATAGTTTCCCTTAATTCCTTTTTTCTTATCTTTTTAAGGTATATTTTTAATATTATACTTTCTCCTTTATTACTTTTTAGTATACTGTTCTTCTAGAGGTTACCATATATTTTAGTATACAAACTTGACTTACTACAGTCTACCTAAACTTCATTCTTTTAGCACCTCCCAAATAATACAAGTTTTTAATATAACATTTTAATGCCATTATTTTATCTTTTGCCCTTAGTTATTTTGTTGTCAAATATTTCACTTGTGCATGTGTTAAAATGCCACTCCAGTGTTCTTGCCTGGAGAATCCCAGGGACGGGGGAGCCTGGTGGGCTGCCGTCTAGGTGGTCGCACAGAGTCGGACACGACCTTTGTCGGCAAAGCTTTTTAATATGCTAAGTTTGTCATAACTTTTCTTCCAAGGAGCAGGTGTCTTAAATTCATGGCTGCAGTCACCATCTGCAGTGATTTTGGATCCCAAGAATATAAAGTCTATGACTCTTTTCCCCATCTATTTGCCATTAAGTGATGGGACCAGATGCCATGATCTTAGTTTTCTGAGTGTTGAGTATTAAGCCAGATTTTTCACACTCCTCTTTTAATTTCATCAAAAGGCTCTTTAGTATCTCTTTGCTTTTTGTCATAAGGGTGGTATCATCTGCATATCAGGTTATTGATATTTTTCCCAGCAATCTTGATTGCAGCTTGTGCTTCATATGACAGTCCAGCATTTCCCATGATGTACTCTGCATATAAGTTAAATAAGCAGGGTGACAGTATACAGCCTTGATGTACTCCTTTGCCAGTTTGGAATTAGTCCATTGTTTCATATCCAGTTCTAACAGTTGCTTCTTGACCTGCATACAGATTTCTCAGGAGGCAGGTAAGGTGGTCTGGTATTCCCATCTCTTTAAGAATTTTCCACAGTTTGTTGTGATCCACACAAGTCAGGACTTTGGCATAGTCAGTAAAGCAAAAGTAGATATTTTTCTGAAATTCTATTGCTTTTTACATGATACAACAAATGTTGGCAATTTGATATCTGGTTCCTCTGCCTCTTCTAAATCCAGCTTGAACATATGGAAGTTTTCAGTTCACAAACTGTTGAAGCCTAGCTTGGAGAATTTTGAGCATTACTTTGCTAACCTGTGAGATGAGTACAATTGTGCAGTAGTTTGAACATTCTTTAGCATTCATTGCCTTTCTTTGGGATTGAAATGACAACTGACCTTTTCCAGTCCTGTGGCCACTGCTGACTTTTCCAAATTTGTTTGCATATTCAGTGCAGGACTTTCAGAGCATCATCTTTTAGGATTTGAAATAGCTCAGCTGGATTTCCTTCACCTCCACTAACTTTGTTCGTAGTGATGCTTCCCAGGGTCCACTTGACTTCATACTCCAGAATGTCTGGCTTCAGGTGAGTGATCTCACTATCATGATTATCTGGATCATTAAGATAATTTTTGTATAATTCTTCTGTGTATTCTTGCCACCTCTTCTTAGTATCTTCTGCTTCTGCAGGTCCATACTGTTTCTGTCCTTTATTGTGCCCATCTTTGCATGAAATACTCCCTTGGTATCTCTGATTTTCTTGAAGAGATCTCTAGTCTTTCCCATTCTATTGTTTTCCTCTATTTCTTTCCTTTGATCACTGAGGAAGGCTTTCTTATCTCTCCTTATTATTCTTTGGAACTCTGTTTTCTGATGGGTATATCTTTCCTTTCTCCTTTGCCTTTTGCGTTTTTTCTTTTTTGAGTTATTTGTAAGACCTCCTTGGACAATCATTTTTCCTTTTTCCATTTCTTTTTCTTGGGGATAGTTTTGAGCACCACCTCTTCTACAGTGTCCCGAACCTCCATCCATAGTTCTTCAGGCACTCTGTCTATCAGATCTAATCCCTTGAATCTATTTGTCACTTCCACTGTTTAATCATAAGGGATGATATAGGTCATACCTGAATGTTTTAGTGGTTTTCCCTACTTTCTTCAATTTAAGCCTGAATTTTGCAATAAGGAGTCAAGATCTGAGCCACAGTTAGCTCCCAATCTTGTTTTGCTGACTTTGTAGAGCTTCTCCATTTTTGGCTGCAAAGAATATAATCAGTCTGATTTCGGTATTGACCATCTGGTGATATCCATGTGTATAGTCATTTCTTGTGTTGTTGGAAGAGAGTGTTTGCTATGACCAGTGTGTTCTCTTGGTACAACTCTGTTAGCCTTCGCCTTGCTTCATTTTGTACTCCAAGGCCAAACTTGCCTGTTACTTCAGTTATCCCTTGACTTCCTACTTATGCATTCCAGTCGCCTATGATGAAAATGACATCTTTTTTTGGTGTTAGTTCTAGAAGGCCTTGTTCACTTCAGTTGCTCAGTCATGTCCGACCCTTTGTGACCCGTGGACTGCAGCACACCAGGCTTCCCTGTCCATCACCAACTCCCAGAGCCTACTCAAACTCATGTCCATCAAGTCCAGGATGCCGTCCAACTATCTCATCCTCTGTCGTCTCCTTCTCCTCCTGCTATCAATCGTTCCCAGCATCAAGGTCTTTTCCAATGAGTCAGTTCTTCGCATCAGGTGGCCAAAGTATTGGAGTTTCAGCTTCAGCATCAGTCCTTCCAATGAATATTCAGGACTGATTTCCTTTAGGATGGACTGGTTGGATCTCCTTGCAGTCCAAGGGACTCTCAAGAGTCTTCTCCAACAGCACAGTTCAAAAGCATCAATTCTTCGGTGCTCATCTTTCTTTATAGTCCAACTCTCACAGCCGTACATGACTACTGGAAAAGCCACAGCTTTGACTAGATGGACCGTTGTCGGCAAAGTAATGTCTCTGCATTTTAATATGTCTAGGTTGGTCATGGCTTTTCTTCCAAGAAGGTCTTGTAGGTCATCATAAAAGCATTCAACTTCAGCTTGTTTGGCATCAGTGGTTGGGGCATAGACTTGGATTACTGTGATATTGAATGGTTTGCCTTGCAAACAAACAGAAATCATTCTGTCATATTTGAGATTGCACCCAAACACTGCATTTCAGACTCTTGCATTGACTATGAGAGCTACTCCATTTCTTCTAAGGGATTCTTGCCCACAGTAGTATATATAATGATCATCTGAATTAAATTTGCCCATTCCAGTCCATTTTAGTTCACTGATTCCTAAAATGTTGATGTTCACTCTTGCCATCTGCTGTTTGGCCACTTCCAATTTACTGTGATTTATGGACCTAACAGTCCAGATTCCAATGCACTATTGTTCTTTACAGCATCAGACTTTACCTCCATCACCAGTCACTTCCACAGCTACGTGTCGTTTTTGCTTTGGCTCTGTCTCTTCATTCTTTCTGGAGCTATTTCTTCATTCTTCTCCAGTAGTATATTGAGCACCTACCGACCTGGGGAGTTCATCTTTCAGTGTCATATCTTTTTGCCTTGCCATACTGTTCATAGGGTTCTCAAGGCAAGAATACTGAAGTTATTTGCCATTCCCTTCTCCAGTGGACCACATTTTTGTCAGAACTCTCCACCATGACCCGTCCATCTTGGGTGGCCCTACACAGCATGGCTCATAGTTTCATTAAGTTAGACAAGGCTGTGATCCATGTGATCAGTTTCGTTAGTTTTCTCTGATTGTGGTTTTCATTCTGTCTGCCCTCTGATGCATAAGGGTAAGAGGCTTGTGGAAGCTCCCTGATGGGAGGAATCTGGGTCTTGTGCTAATGGACAGGACCATGCTCAGTAAATTTTTAATCCAATTTTTTGTTGATGGGGTGAAGCCAAACTACGGGATCACCTTCAAAAAGATTTATGCTAGCACTGTTGTATTCAGTGCCTCTGACCCCGTGGCAGGCCACTACTGATCCACACCTCTGCTCACAGGCAAGTCTGGCTCAGTCTCTTGTGAGGTCACCACTCCTTTCTCCTGGGCCCTGGTGTGCACAAGGTTTCATTTTCGCCCTCCAAAATCTGTTTCCCCAGTTGCGTGGAAGTTCTGTAATCAAATTCCACTGGCCTCCAAAGTCAAATTCCCTGGGGTTTTTCAGTCCCTTTGCTGGATCCCCAGGTTGGGAAATCTATTGTGGCTCCTAGAACTTTCTTAACAGTGCGAGAACTTCTTTGGTATAATTGTTCTCCAGTCTGTAGGTCATCTGCTCAGTGGCTCTATGGTGGGGTTAATGGCAACCTCCTCCAAGGGGACTTAGGCCACATGGCATTCCTTCCAGGTCTGCTGCAGCCAGAGAGCCCCTGTCCCTGCAGCAGGCCACTGGTGGCTGACCCATGCCACCACAGGAGACACTCAAACACTCAAAGGCAGGTCTGGCTCAGCCTTTGTGGGATGAATGAGTCCTGGTGTGCACAAGGTTTTGTTTGAGCCCTCCGAGCATCTCTGGCGGGTATGGGGTTTTCATTCTAAACATGATTTTTCACCTCTTACAATCCTGTTGGGGCTTCTCCTTTGCCCTTGGACATGGGGTACCTTTTTTTGGTGGGGTCCAACATTTTCCTGTTGATGGTTGTTCAGGAGCGAGTTGCAATTTTGGAGTTCTCACGGGAGAAGGTGAGTGCATGTCCTTCTCCACTGTCAGTGTCCTAGAATTCTTTACCTAGTGGTAAACTCCAAATTCTCTATTCTGTGAAATCCAAGTCTTTGGTATTCTTGCATTTTGGGGATCGGTACAATTTTCCACTGACCAGTACAATTGGGAAGTGGAAGTTAAGTGCTGCCCCACTGAGCTTCCAGGGTTCCAAATAGTGTTACCTATTATGTAGCAGCTGCCTTTGTTGTATAGTGGGAAATTGATTTCCTCTTGTCATCAAATCAGTTACTCTGCTAGTCCAATATGTACCTGTTGGTTCAACTGCGTGAAAAGCCCCTAAATGTCCAAAAGGTAGTCTCAGCTCCCATTTAATCAGTTTTCTGATAAAATTTAATATTCCTGCCCTTTTAAGCAGTAGGACCATAAAATCAACTAAGCTAAGATTTCATTAATGGGAGGTAAATAAAATTTTTTTCACATGAGTCATTTAGTATAATAATGAGATGGACTGCTTTTACTTGTACTTTTTTATTCCTAGACCTATGTTCTCTGGCTCTGGGGGAGACTGTAAAATATATTGGCTGCTAATTTAACACTAATAGAGCATTCTTCATTTGATCCTCACAATATTGTTTCCAAGTAGATGTCCTAACTGAATCTTCAACAAGGCATTTCTCTGTCTAACCAAGCCAGCTGCTTCTGAATAATAGAGCCTGTAGAGAGAGCAGTGAAATCCATGGGCTTGATCCTATTGCCACACTTCTTTTGCCATACTATATGATTTGGTTGGAGGCAGTGTTGTGATGGATAAGACATTTTGTAAATCTAACGGTGGTGCTGTAGAACACTTGAGGCAAAAAAGAAAGAAAATCTGTGTTTGAAACATCAATCTGTCCTTTTGAGGACAAAATACTGTTCATGCTATGGTAGGAGAGGTCCAGTATAATCAATCTCAACTGATTCTTTTAGGGAATGGTGCTATACTGAAAACTCAGCATTGACTTTGCTTTGGGGAGCTTGAGTACTCACAGTGGCAGTAGCCAGGTTAGCATTTCTAAGTGAACAACCATGTTATTGAGCTCTTTTTTTATTTCCATACTTGTTACCATAGAATTTTGTTTGTGGACCTATTGAATAAGCACTGGATTGGCCAAGGAAAAAAACTGGCTGACATCCTCAGAAAGGGTCATCTTGTCCACCTGAATAATGAAAGCCTTCATTAATATCTTCAGATCCTCTGCCCATTCAAAGAGAGCCATTACATACCTCTTCTCCAGAACTTCTTGTCACTAATTTTACATTTTTTCTTCATATACCCAGTCATCTGGCAGTCTCATTCATCACTTTCCACAAGTCAGTCTATTCTAGATCCAAACTTCTGTCCATTTCTCCTTAAACATGAAACGGGCAACCAAGTTTGAATAGGGTTATTCTCCTGGGATCATCCATTCTGGCTGACACCAGCATCCAGTACAGATCTGTTTGTGAACCATGCTCTTTTCTCTCTTGTAGAACTCCCCCAAGAAGCCACAGGAGTGGGCTAAGGGAGAGGGGTTAAACCAGGTACTGTGAGAATCTAAACTGCCTCTTTATGAAGTTGACTTGTCCCTCTTGGATCTCTTTAGGCCTACTCACTTGCATTTTATAGTGAAATGCTGCTGTGCTGCCCAGTGTTAAATATTTCAGTCCATCAGTTAATAACTAGTTCATGATGGGCAGTTCAGGTTGCAGAATCATTTGGTGTCCTGTGGTCAGACATTGGTCTCTACCAGGATTTTGCTTTTAAATGGGGAATTATATGCAGAGTAGAGTGTGGTCTCTCTAAAAACTATAGAACTGTGTGGTCATTATCTTTCAGGGACTTTCTAGAGGCTTTTAACAACACCTCTATCACAAACACTTTGAATACCACTGGGTCTTCTGGGTCATATATCTCATGTGGCTGAGGAACTTGAATTGAGGCCTGGACCTGCAATATAGCCCTTTCTTGCTGGGGGCTTTACTGAAAACTGACAGCCTTATAGAGTTACCCTTCAAAAATGGGTCAGTATAGTGTATATAGCACACTTTCAGATTCCAGAGGCCCACCAAGCTGTGTACTTCTTTGCAGTTGGCCTTTCAAGACACAGAATCTTGTCCTCTACTTTAAAGGAAACTCCTAACGTTCAAGACACTACTGGACCCTTAGAAACTTCATTTTTGTGCCACATCCCTGAACTTGTTGCCCTTCTTCTACCCCACATTTGCCTTATTCGTGTACTACTCCTACTTGTTTCTTGTCAGCAAATCCAGTTAACATAACAGCACCAAAGTCATTGACCAGCATGGTATTCTTTGAAATAGTAAGATGATCAAGTACTCTCCAGACTAATGAGGACAGAGAGCAGTAAAACTGATAGATCCCTGGGATGAGACAGTTAAGATATTCTGTTGCCCATGTAATTTAAATGCAAATGGCAGTAGCTAGAGACTGTCAGTCAACTGTGCTCCCTGGAATAGTGCTATGGAGATGTGCTAGGAGGCTTTGTGATCCCTTTGAGCCCTCCGGAGAAGGACTCAAGCTAGTATTTCACCAGGCTAAGTCCCCATTCTGACTGATGACTCACATTGGAGTTTCAGAATTACAGGATCCTTTAGGGTCATTATCTAATAACTTCCCAGAATATCTCAATAATTCTCATTCTTTACTGAATAGGCTTCCACATGAATATCTCTTCCAAAATTGCTTGGGGAAATTTTTACAGTATATACCTGTGGCCATATTACAGGACTTTCCTTATTCTGTGCTATTCCCAGAATGACAAATAATCTGAGTTTGTTTTTATTCATCAACTTTATTAAATAATTTTAGTCAATGACCTGCATAGACATTATATTTAAAAAGTCAATATAAAAATAAATACTTTAGGATAAATAATTTAACTGAATTTTTTAGAGCCCGTAGGGCTTACAAAAAGAATCTTAAAAGATCCATATTTATCATCTTAAGACTAATAGTTACAAAAGGTAGGAAAACATACATCAAAAAATAAATATAAATTTTAAATATTTAAATAAATAGAAAGCCTGATAGTTTAAAATGAGAGGCACTTAGTTATCAAGTCATTGTTGAGTAGATGCTTTGACAAAAGGTAATCCATTTGTTCAGAAATTCTACAGCCTTTACTGTCGCATCATCATATTCACATGTGAATCCTGTTTCAGATCCCTATAAAAGAAAACATTTTAATTTTTAGTTCAAAGTAGTTTACCTTATATACAATTATTTTCAGTTCAAGTCTTATAGAGTTATGGCCTTTATTTTCAAGTATATTAAACATATTAACATTTACATTTTCTTCAAATGACCAAAATTATGTGCCTAAATTAGTGTATGTTGTAATATCCAGATAGTGACATACAAGCTGTAATTTAACTTGTGCTTTTTATTTAGGATGTCTATTAATTAATGAATTTTGTACTTTGACAGATGGATGAGGAAAGAGAGCCATGAATCTCTCACATCGCCCAAGTTCCTTGTATATTTCATGCTTCCTATGTGTTTAAAATTCTTAAGGTCCTGAAAGTGAGTATTACCTCTAAATAAAAAGTTAATTATCTGGTCCATTGGCCATTTTACTGGTTGCCATTTTTTTAAACAAATCTCTTAGTTCTTCTACCAAATGATAGGAAAACCCCATTTAAAAAGTATTTTGGGTAATCAGAATTAGCTATTCTGGAAGATGATCTGAAAAAATTTAAAAATATAGTAGGTCCTAAAAATATAGTAGGTCCCCTACATCCAAATGAGTTCTGTTCCAAGAGCAGGTTTGTAAGTTGAATTTTGTTTGTAAGTCCTACAGAGTTAGCCTAGGTACCCAACTTAACACAGTCAGCTATATACTGCTGCTTTTATACTTGCTTCTAGACATCCTGGGCTTGAAACAAAGATACCCACTACTACTGTACTCTATACAGTACTACACAATAAAGTACACAAAGCACAATCACTTGTAGAGGATGCAGGAAAGTGACAATGTATGCCAGACACGTGCACTAACTTTTATGATTGGACATGTGAATGCACATTCACATCTTTGAAAGTCCACAACTTAAAAATTCATATGTAGAGGACTTACTGTATATAATGACACCTGTCTCCTTTCTTTGAAATTCAATTCAGTATCTTCTCCCAATCCCAGTTTTGTGTTAATGTGAGGGGTGACAAAGTGCATTGGTAGGGGCTTGTCCCTGAGTGGATGGTAGATAGAAGCCCTCTAGCTTACACTTCCAATATCCACAATTTGTCACCTAACATAAAAATGACTTATATTCATAATGGACTTTAAATGCATGAGTACTTCACAAATACAAAATGTTACACAATGTTAAAATGCCCTTCCATTTATTTTATTTCCAGGAGAACAAATATAGTAATATTTTACCTGTAGTTCCAAAACTATTCTCTTGATATTGTCCATTGAATCCTTGATCTCTCTGGGGTTCAGGTTTTTGCTTGGAGCTAAATTTAGCACTTCCTCTAGAAGTTTGAGTTCTTCTAGTAAACACTTAAGATGCTTCAATTCTGTAGCCTTGAATAGTAGTAAAAGTAATTATCAGATCAATTTTCCCTGACTAAAGGTCAGAATCACAAATTAATATCAAAATTTATTTTATTAATAGAGACAGTATATAGTTTGTACCAATTCTGTTTCTCAGCATTACTATAAAGATGGATCAATATAGTTTACGTTATAAGACTGGAAAAATTAGAGTTTAGCTGCCCATAGTTAGCATTAACTGTTAGTTAACAAATAACAAGTCATTAATTTCAGCTTAATTTGGCTTTGCAAAAAAGGCAACATTTCTGCACCCAAATGCAAATTACCAGTATAGGTTGAATTCTTTTCCAGTCTGCTTAGAAGTTATTAGAGCCAAGAGTAGTCATAATTTGGAAGTATAGGTTCACATTCTATGATTCTAATATTTTAATAATGTAAGAGTTATGAATCATAGAATGTTAGGGACAGAGGGAGCTCTTGGATGCAATCTGTCACAATCGCAACATTTTATAGATTAGTTAATTGTGACTACTTACTAATGGCTTGATATAGCAAGGCCCATAAAACTACATCTTAATTTTTTACTTTTCTATAAAAATTATAGTAAGATGCATTGTTAAACATAACATCTCAATCAAATAAAAGCTTAAAGTATTTGAAGGATTTTTGGATAGGCTCCCTGATTTAGACATGTACACACACAAGTACACACATATACATACTCATATATATAATGATAATATTTCATATTTCTATGGTATATTATAATTTCAAAGTGTTTTGTCCTAAATAAGTCCATTTAAGTCTCACAGCCACCTTTTGACATACATAATACACTGTGTTATCACCATGTTACAAATAAGGAAACTAAATCTCAGAATTTAAGTGTCTTCCCCAAGGCCACATGACCAGGTGGTGTGTATGTGTGTGTGTACTCAGTTACATCTGACTCTTTGCGATGCTATGGACCATAGCCCACCAGGCTCCCCTGCCCGTGGGATTATCCAGGAGCCAGAACTAGATGTCAGTTCTTTTTCTTTATAGCATTATCATAACAACTTTTGAATTAAATGTTTTTGTACCTCTCTAAATTCTTTTGCAAACATGGAATAGTTGTAAAATGGAGAAATGAATGGAGTTTATCACATTACTTTTAGTTTCAGATAGATTTTGTGTTGTCATTTAGAAACTGTTAAATTTCAAAGAATTCTGCCACCCTGCACATAATCTGTTACCTCACTTTTAGAGAGAGAGGTAGGAATACACCACGTACATCTTATGACATTTTCATCTAATGCCCTTTCAACTTGCTACTAAAAATTAACAAGTTTAAGGCTTAAGTTTTTGACATGAACTTGGAGCTCTTTCCCTCAAAATAGTCTAGTGTCTTTATGCTAGTGGAAGTAAGAGTTATGTGACTCTGATTAGAGTCATAATAGAGGAGCATCTCTATTTCCTTTTCATCTTTTAAAAGGGCAGTTTGAAAAAAAGGGTGAAGAAAGTGAAAGTGTTAGTCGCTCAGTCATGTCTCTTTGCAACCCCATGGACCTTAGCCCCTCAGGCCCCAGTGTCCATGGGATTCTCCAGGCAAGAATAACTGGAGTGGGTTGCCATGCCCTTATCCAAGGGATCTTCCTGACCTAGGGATTGAACCTAGATCTCCTGCATTGCAGGCAGATTCTTTACCTTCTGAGCCATCAGGGAAGTCTCAAAGGGTAGTCTGATATCTAATTTCCTCAAAGTTGAAAGAGGGTGATCAATGGAAATTCACCCATGACCCTTAAAACACACTTTTCTTATGGGCTATTCACCCAAGGACAAGCTCTTTCCAGGATCAGAGTCTTGGCCATTACCTTTGACTGGCATAACAACTAGGAAACTTGACACACCTAGTATATCTCTAGGAGCTTGGATGATGCTTATCTGTCTGAATCCCCAGACAACCAAATAGAACTTTTAGTCTTGGAATATAAGTCATATAGCATCAGAAGTGTCTAGGTTTATTGACATAAAAGATGTGTAAGTCCCAGTTTTTACTCTATACTCTCCAGGAAGAATTTTGTCCTTATTATTACTTCTAATTGTTACTGCTTATATGGCATTTCTCGTATGCCAGGCACTATTTTGAGTACTTTACATTTATTCCTTAATTCTCACAAAAGTGTATGAAGTATATACAATTATCATTTACATAAGAGACTGTGTCAACAAAGAGAATAGGTAACTTGCTCAAGGTTACAAAAGCTTGGACATGGCAGAGCTGAGATTTCAGGTTAAATAATCTGCCCTAGGATCTGTGCTATGGATTAGTGCTATACTGCCTCTTGAAGGAAGATCCTTAAGAATCCTTCCTAAAACAATAAAGGATTTTTTCAGATGGGCCCTCTGAAATCAGTTTTGCTAATTTGAATGGTAAAGTGATATGCTCAAGTATCTCCAGAGTTTTATATTTTTAAATAAAAAAGTAAGTCAACACAATCTTTTTAAATATCATCCCAGCAATAAAGTGAGAATATTATTCCTTTTTTCCCATTTCCTCTACCCCAAAATATACGTAAGTATATATTTTTAAAAAACTGCAAAGCCATTTTTCAGAAGCCCATTATCAAACTTGAGATTCTTTTTAAAAAGATACTGAAGTTACTATTTCTTCTCCTCAGATGAGGTGCTACTAATCCACTTAGTGTGTAAATTTTCACATTACTTTCAGTTTTATTAAAATTAAATTGAACATAGAAAGTTGTACTTACGTTAACCTTGGGCACGTAAAAGTTAAATGTATGCATCCTGGAGAGCTTGAGGTTCTCAGGATTCTGAGAAAGCATAACAGATTGTTATTTAAAAAGCAGATTCCAGTTAGAAAAATTAAATGTAATAATTTGAGTAAGACAGAAAATAAACTTACTTTAACTTTCTCCAAAAGCAACTGTAAATCCAGCAGCAATGACTTCACTTCTTTCATTGTGTTCCCCGTAGAGCTTGAAGTAGGTGCACCGTTTGCAACGAGTGCAAGAGTTAGTGCAATGCAAGACAAGAGTTGTATCTTGTACATTGTGGCAGGAGTTGAGGTTACTGTGAGTAGTGATTAGAGAGGCAGATAGGAAGTTCTAGAACAAGAGAAGCAATTTATACTTTTAATTCTGGAAAAATATGATGGGGGTGTCAAAATGTTTTACATATTACACATACTTTCAAAGATTCTACCTGTGTGGCAAAAAGCATTACCTTTATTTTTCCTCTTCTGATGACTCTTTGGAATTTCTTTAAACCCCCATAAACTGACTGAATGGATGTAGGTGAAATCCCTCTTGGTTACATTAGCCCACACTTAGGTGGCAGTTCTAATTCATACAACTAACGCCTTCTGTATGAAACAGTTTTTCCTCCCTCTTTCTTTAAGGGGGTGGGGATACAAAAATGGCTCATGAAAAATTTCTCTTTGTCATAAAACTGTGCGGAACATGTGGAGCACCATGTTGTGGTGGACAAGAACAAGAGTAAATAGTTGAAAAGAATAAATTTTTAGATTTGTTGATTAAACAGGAAGAATATTGGTTTCCTGTTCCAGGATGGCTTTACCTTTTTATCTCCACAATGACTGAGCTAATGCATACAATGTGATAGATTACTTCTTACACAATCAGCTAGAGAGGTACTAAAATTAGAATACATAAAATACTGAGTTTGGGGCACTGTTTTATGCTGTTTTAATTTTAATGTGTTTCTTGTGTCTGTTTACATCTCTTAATGTCTGTTGTACTTTTTTTTAATAGTGTGGTGTTTAACAAATACTCAGAAAAGGATTTGCATACAAGAGTACTACTACTGCTAGCTGTGTGTGGGGGTAGGGTATTAGTCATTTTTTTTACAAATTTGTTTTTGCTCCTTTATTATTTTTTATGGGCATTAAGGGAATATAATGACAGTTGGAATGTTGCCAGAATCAAGGATGATTTTTTCTTCCTCTCAGTCTCTCAGGGGCCATTTGAGCTATAAAAGTCTTTCTCCCTCTTCATGCCCATTTCATTTCTTTCTATTTGTTGAATGATTACTTGTATTTCTTTAAATATAAGGAAGAAAATTAGCATAACAATAGGAATCCCCAGGCTTGTTTATAGGAAGCTTACTAACTGGAATTTATGGATACCATTTGTATATTTTTTAGGAGAAAGATAATATGGCTAGCTTGAGGTGTACCAGTACTGGCCTAGTTATTGTGGCTGGGAGTGAGAAAGACAGGGTAATAAGCAGTCCAAAAGGCCATGATGAGCCATGGAATGTGTATGCGTGTATGTGTGTGTGTCCTGTGGATTGAGAGCAATTCTCAGAATAGGGGTATTTGGGCTCAGTTACTCCAACATATGGTGACTGCAACAGATGGTGACTGCAGCCATGAAATTAAAAGATGCTTACTCCTGGAAAGATAAGTTATGACCAACCTAGATAGCATATTGAAAAGCAGAGACATTACTTTGCCAACAAAGGTCCGTCTAGTCAAGGCTATGGTTTTCCCTGTGGTCATGTATGGATGTGAGAGTTGGACTGTGAAGAAGGCTGAGCGCCGAAGAATTGATGCTTTTGAACTGTGGTGTTGGAGAAGACTCTTGAGAGGCCCTTGGACTGCAAGGAGATCCAACCAGTCCATTCTGAAGGAGATCAGCCCTGGGTGTTCTTTGGAAGGAATGATGCTAAAGCTGAAACTCCAGTACTTTGGCCACCTCATGCGAAGAGTTGACTCATTGGAAAAGACTGATGCTGGGAGGGATTGGGGGCAGGAGGAGCAGGGGACGACAGAGGATGAGATGGCTGGATGGCATCACTGACTCGATGGACGTGAGTTTGAGTGAACTCTGGGAGTTGGTGATGGACAGGGAGGCCTGACATGCTGTGATTCATGGCGTCACGAAGAGTTGGACACGACTGAGCGACTGAACTGAACTGAACTGACTCCAACATAACTCTTACAATACAGACGCCAGAACTCTAGCAATAAAAGTTACTAAGAGGGGTATTCATTACAATTCTTGGAGCACCTTTATGAAAAAATAAAGTACTACAAAAAAACTTGTGACTAACAAATACTCAGAAATGAGTTTACATTCAAGGGGTCAATGCTAGTTTTATAGTAGACTTTATATATGCCATGTATAGGGCTTCTCTGATGGCTCAGCGGTGAAGAATCCACCTTTAGTGCAGGAGATGCAGGTTCAATCCATGGGTCAGGAAGACTCCCAGGAGCAGGAAATGTCAAGCTACTCCAATATTCTTGCCTGAAAAATTCCATGGACAGAGGAGCCTGGTGGGGTACATTCCATGGGGGTCACAAAGAGTCAGATGTGACTGAACATGAAAGCGTTCAAAGAGTGCCATGTATAAACCAATCCATAAGTTTCTAGTTTTTATGTTTTCACTCCTTAATAAATTTAGATTTAGCCTCTAAAGCACCTGTGACACTGAGTGTAACAATAATAGTTATAAAATAATACCAGATCAGTATTTTTTAGTCATTAGATCAGGTAGGATACTTGGGATTATGTTCATTAGCACTCAGTACAGTGCACTAACTGCCTGAATGATGGTATAGATATATACTTCTAATTTAAACTGGGAAAATTTGAGGAAATACTTTTCCAAGCCATGTCTTACAACTTCCCCATTTTTACTACCTTATTTATTTTTTTCTATTCTGTAGACAGATATTTCTCTAACTCCTATATACTGTCAGGTATATAGAAAGAAAAAAAGTATGCACAGACACATGATTTCGTTTAAGCCTTACCTGTGAAGTGATGGTACCATTTTGTAGATTAGAAAATTGAACGTCAGAGAAGTTAAATAATTTGTTCTAAGTTATTTAGCCCTTACTTCCAGTTTGAGACAGAACAAGGATTTGAAATCAGAATATTCTTACTCCAGACTCCACACTCTTATCATTTATATTCTTTCTCAAAGGAAACATGTGCAGTAGAAAATTCATAGGTAGACAAGTATAATGCCAGGTAAAAGGTGATTACTGCCTTCAGAAAGGTGGATATAAACAATTTTGAAGAAGAAACATGACTTTAAACTGAATTTTGACAACATGGTTAAAATGTAGATATGTAAATTTAAGATTAAGTTGAGGGTAGGTAGGCAGGAAAGGTTATACATTCTGTGAGCATAATTTTTACTTTTTTTTGTTGGTCACACCACAGGGCATGTGGCCTCTTAGTTCCCTGATACTGGAATAAACCAGTGCCTCCCTTACTGGAAGTACAGAGTCTTAACCACTGGACAACCAGGGAAGTCCAGGTTATACATTCTAAGGAACACAGTGGTACTTAAAAAGAACAGAGAAAAATGGTTCAGTACTTTTTAGATATGCATTAGACAATATTCTGAAGAATATGAAACATCTTCCTAAAATGTAAAAACAAGCATTACAGTTCCTAAAGAGGAAAAAAAGTAAAGAAAAAGCCAGATTATAGGCAAATAACTTTTTCTTTTAGAAAAGATTAGAGACAAATGATCATGCTCTTTTCCTTATTTTATTTTATTTTATTTTTTTTTACTAAAAACTGCGTAATGTCTCTCTGTAGCTTTCAAATCAAAACCACAAATTTAGCATTAGTTCTAAGGGAAAGGCTATTTGGTAATCTGTGTGTCAACTCTGTTATACTTGTTTCACTTCTTTAAAGACTTTGAGTGTCTCTTCCAGCATCATCAGCTCAGGCTTTTACCCTTCCAGAGTGGAAGGATTCACACCCACACTTTTTTTCTGTGTGGGGGCTTTTCCAGCAAGGCCTTTGATGTTCTCAGAGTCTTGATATTTGTATTTCTCCGGCTATTTCCATTAGAGAATAGGTCAGTGTATGGCTGAATTGACAGGACCCTGTAGAAAATTGAATTCCTAAGCCCCTGCCTTGTCCTTATTATTGTGTAACAAAGCATCATTATAGAAGCTTGGGGAGAAAGCTACAGCAAACATACACTGTGGCAAACTTTCACTTTTTAACATGTCTGACACATCAGCTGGTTTCTCTGGCTATAGCAGTAATAGAATCAGTAGTAGACTGCTAACTGCCACGTGTCACATTCCCTATTTCCCCTGTGAAAACTAAATTTCACTATCAATAAGCAGCTATTTTAGTTGCTTAACGTTGTTTGTGAGTCTGTCTCAGAGTCAGGAGTAACCCAGGTCCCTAAAGCTGTCTTCCAAAGAGGTTGGTCACTCAGTTGCATAATTGTCCAGCCATGACTTTCAAGAACTCTGTCTCGTGCAAGAATTTCTTCTTTCTGAGCCTTTTTCACAGCTTTGTAAAACTTTAATTTGGTCTGGAGCTTGATGCCTGTATTAATGTATGTCTTGTTGGTTTCTCTAAAGGTCTCTTGACTTTTCAAGATATAGTTCTCTCCCTTTAGACTATATTGTTGGCTAAGCTCCATACCATCTAGAGAGATTTTTTTACTAGGAACTCTGTTTCCTATGAAAATCCAGATTTCCTCAGGCATAGGATGGTGACCATTCTTTGTCTTTACTAGACCTATGGTCCTCCATAATGTGATACCACTTCTGTAAATATGTCTGTGAATCACAATTAAGTCTTATTTGCATGGGGTCTTCCGAGTGGTAAATTTTAATGGTGTTCACAACCTTTTGGATGAATTATTTCTTGGATACTTTTATTTTTGCAAAGTATTTTAAAATTGATTATTTTATTGAGTCGCATTCTGCTGATAAGAAATTTAACATTTGTAGAGGTTGACTTAGGAGAAGGCAATGGCACCCCACTCCAGTACTCTTGCCTGGCAAATCCCAAGGACAGAGGAGCCTGGTGGGCTGCAGTCCATGGGGTTGCTAAGAGTTGGACATGACTGAGCGACTTCACTTTCACTTTTCACTTTCATGCATTGGAGAAGGAAATGGCAACCCACTCCAGTGTTCTTGCCTGGAGAATCCCAGGGATGGGGGAGCCTGGTGGGCTGCCGTCTTTGGGGTCGCACAGAGTCAGATATGACTGAAGTGACTTAGCAGCAGCAGCAGAGGTTGATTTGCCCAAGACCACATTCCTAAATTAGTGGTGAAGTTAGAGCAAAAGTCAAGGCTTCCTTGTCTCTAATTTCATGCATTTCCCATGTTAAGCAGTGATGCCAAATTCTAGGTCCATTATGCTGCATAGAAAAAGCTGAATTGTGCCCATTTTCCATCTCACTTATTCTCTCAGTAATAGCTGATGAATCAAGTGAGGCATCATCCACTATCCACCTTCATTTAAGCAACACCTTGTCTAAGCAGCTTTAGGATTTCTAAGAATTTAGAGCAGCTGAATTCATATAGTAGCTATAAAAGCTGGGTTTTGCTCACATCTTTTAATCTCTTTCTGGGGTCTTTTAAAAGCACTAGAGCATTTGATATTTCCTAACACTTCTCCCATGTTTAAAGTAAGAAAATGATTGTGTCCAATGTGGATTTAAGCTGCATTGTCCTTTTAGGAGTGCAGTATCCAAGGTTGATATGAAGATATTACACACAAGGCAATTGCATTTGTCAACTAAGAGACAGCTCACACTTAAATGCGATGAGAATAGGAGTATCTTCAAAACCTTTTCTGGAAATTTCCTTTTTGTGTAAATATCCAACCCCTATGACAAATCACACACCACCTGACCTGCCTCTTGAGAAATTTGTATGCAGGTCAGGAAGCAACAGTTAGAACTGGACATGGAACAACAGACTGGTTCCAAATAGGAAAGGGAGTACGTCAAGGCTGTATATTGTCACCCTGCTTATTTAACTTCTATGCAGAGTACATCATAAGAAACACTGGACTGGAAGAAACACAAGCTGGAATCAAGATTGCCGGGAGAAATCTCAATAACCTCAGATATGCAGATGACACCACCCTTATGGCAGAAAGGGAAGAACTAAAAAGCCTGAAGAGGAACTAAAAAGCCTCTTGATGAAAGTGAAAGTGGAGAGTGAAAAAGTTGGCTTAAAGCTCAACATTCAGAAAACGAAGATCATGGTATCCAGTCCCATCACTTCATGGGAAATAGATGGGGAAACAGTGGAAACAGTGTCAGACTTTATTTTTCTGGGCTCCAAAATCACTGCAGATGGTGACTGCAGCCATGAAATTAAAAGATGCTTACTCCTTGGAAGAAAAGTTATGACCAACCTAGATAGCATATTCAAAAGCAGAGACATTACTTTGCAAACAAAGATCCGTCTAGTCAAGGCTATGGTTTTTCCTGTGGTCATGTATGGATGTGAGAGTTGGACTGTGAAGAAGGCTGAGCACCGAAGAATTGATGCTTTTGAACTGTGGTGTTGGAGAAGACTCTTGAGAGGCCCTTGGACTGCAAGGAGATCCAACCAGTCCATTCTAAAGGAGATCAGCCCTGGGATTTCTTTGGAAGGAATGATGCTAAAGCTGAAACTCCAATACTTTGTCCACCTCATGCGAAGAGTTGACTCATTGGAAAAGACTCTGATGCTGGGAGGGATTGGGGGCAGGAGGAGAAGGGGACGACAGAGGATGAGATGGCTGGATGGCATCACTGACTCGATGGACGTGATTCTGAGTGAACTCCGGGAGTTGGTGATGGACAGGGAGGCCTGGCGTGCTGCGATTCATGGGGTCGCAAAGAGTCGGACACGACTGAGAGACTGAACTGAACTGAACTGATGACAAATCACACAACAATGACTAGAGTTAGAACATGACAGTCTTCTGATGGTAATGGTAATAGATCTGTAAAGCACTTCAAATTCATAAAAGTACTTTCATATCCATTTATCTCATTTCACAGCATAAAAAAAAAGGAAAGAAATTTTCTGGCTGTATGTATTTCATGAAGACCTTTATTCTCTTCATACATTAAGAATTAAGCCTTGCAACTTATAAATAAATACTAGCTTTCTCCTCTGTGGAAATAAATGCCTTCATTAAAATCATTGTAAAAATAAAGTTATTATTTATGTTTAAGTTCTCTACTAACCATTGGTTCTGTCCTCTTCTACAGAAGCTTCGGATGCATCATTAACAGTCCATTGTTCCATGATTCCTAATGTTGAAAGATAAACTGAGGCATGCCAAAACTTTTTAAACTTTATTTGAGCAAAAGTCAATCTGAATCAGGCATCATCCAATCTAGCAGACAGAAGGGAACTCTGGGGAGCTGTACAAAATGAAAGACTTTTACAGCTAAGAAGGGAATGGGAACAAGGAAGTTATACTAGACAAAAAAGTGGATTGGTTTTTGCAAGGTTACTTTCCTTTAGGAAATTTCAGGAATGTATCAAGCAGATTACCTAACTAATGCTGATTAGGCAGTTCCCAGTTAGAGTTTCTGAGAGAACCAAAACTGTAATTAAGTCTTGGTTTACTGATGTGGGGCTTAGCATAAGTGATTCCATTTTGGCCTGTTGTTTTTAACACTAGTATATTTTTTAAAGATTGTAGCCTGATTTTTTGTTTAAAAATTATAACATTATATAATTATAAAATAATTCATATTATAGAAAGTTTGGAAGAAAAAAAGTGAAAAAATTTAAAATCAACTATAATCTTACTGGGTAGACATAACTGTTGTTATCACATGCAGTATTTATGTCCATCCAGTCTGTTTTCTTGGTATGGTTTTACATGCTTTTCTCTTAGTCATGTGTTATAAACATCTCACATATTAAGTATTCTTTAATAGTTGCATAGAATTCTGTTGTGTGACTGGAATTATTGGAATTTACATTAATTATGTTCACAATTATGAATAGTGCTGTAATTCACTAAACTATTTTGCATGTAAATATTTGTGCAAATTTCTGGTTTTCCTTTTAGGATAAAACCCTAGAATTGGAATTACTGGATCAAAGAGTTTTAAGGCTTTTGATACTTATTCAAAAAGTTCTTAACAACTTAGCACTCCTTATCAGTGGTATAAGCCTATATTTCTGTACCAATTACATAGTTTCCATATGATCAAATAAGGGTGGAGCAAGAGGGAGAAAGCAGAGATGGTAAAATGTATGCTGATTGCTGGTTATACTAATATATTCAGTTCCATATTTGGAATTGGGAATCAAGTAGACCTGAGTGCCAGTCCTCTTTATCACTCACTGGATGTGTGACCTTGAGCAAATTTCTTATCCTCCATAAGCCTATTGTTTCATTTCTAAAATGACAGTATGGACCTAAGTGGAGTTTTGTGTGAATGACCAATAAAATAGTACATGAAAGCACAAAACACTAATCTAATAACTTTGGATGGCTGAGTAATCCCATGACCTGTTTCTGATATGCTGCTCCCTCTCTGTTTTCTAAGCTATTTTTGTTTAATGATGGCATTTGCTTTGCAAGCTGTTTTGATATCATCCAGGTTTACCTATTTGCCTAATATGAAGGTTGAAAAAGAAATAGGTGGAGATTTTTTTACCATGTCAGCATTGCTCAGGTTAAACTTAGATAAAGTCTAACTAAACCAAATAATTCTTAATCATTCTATAAGGTTACTAGAGGTAAAATATAATGGAGATATTATCCCATAATATATGTCAGTCCCATCTAAGGAAATCTCTCTCCATTGTAGAGGAGGAACAGTCATTTTCCCTTTATACTTCTATGTGCTCTGCTGAGACCCTTCCCCCCACATACACAGACCATACCCCCCCACCACCTCCAGAATAAAAGACAGATTACTAGGAGAAAAAATAAATAATTTTAGGTACATACATATGTACCTACAGGAGCCGTGTAAAGATTTGAGCCTCAAAAGGCAGCCAGATGGTTGAGGCTTAGATACCATCCTAAGCTAAGAAATAGGATAGGGGTCTGGGGCTTCGAGATCTGGGGCTTCAAAGAGGGGAAAGGTGTTTCTTGGGAAAGTGAGAAGAGGAAATGTTTGGTAAGCAAAGGTTGCTCTGCCATGCAGATACATCTCTCGAGTTAAAAAATTATCTTTGTTATGTAATTGCTTTCTTCCTGGTACAGACTCCTCTGGAAAGTAAATGTTCCCTGTAAGTACAGATTTCTCTTATAAAAGGGTAACTTTTACACTGTTTTCAGAAATGTTCCTGTGTCTGCAGTTTCTCAAAATAATCAACTAGAAATAATTCTTACAGCCAAAGAAGCATATTTTGGGGTGGCATATTCTGCTGTGCTTCACCATCAAAATTGACCTATCCTGATCTGAGTTGAAGAACAATCTCATTCCTCTGAAACAACCAAAACTCTGAACATTGACTAATAACCGCCGATGTGCTGAATTATTAACAGTGTCTGCTTGGAGTGCTGTTTTGAGAATAAGTCTGTCCTCAGTGAAGTGCACATGGGTATATGAAGTGCACTGAAGTATATTCAGTCTGCAGTGGGCTCTGGGATGTGGAATAACAGCCTGCACGCCAAGTTTTTAACATTTCTGCTCTATGCTCATGCTTTCTTTAGGCCAAGTTCCAGCAAACTTTGTTATTTGTTTTCAAGAGCAGGATAGATTAGAAGCAATTGTAGGAACTGGGCTGCCTGCAGAATAAATGATTGCCAGTGGTTAAAAGTATTTTAAAAGTGAAGGCGATATGGGGACCAAAGGAAAGCACATTCTTCTGAAACTTTAGTATGTGCTCCAGTAACCCCATGCACGCTAGTAACCATTTATAATAGCAGAATATAATGACTAATATTCACAGTGATGACCTACCTCTTCAAAAAACATTGAAATTATGCTTTGCCTTATTAAAATCTGCTTTGTTTAGGAAGTCAATTTATATGTAATATTTTTATGGAAGATTCTAATACAAATGTTTAAGATAAAAAATCTGATATTTTAGCTAAAGCAAATGAGATCATGTCTTCACATGTCAGCAGACCAAGTCAAAAATAATTTTTTTTATTTAAATTTATTATTTTAATTAGAGGCTAATTACTTAACAATATTGTATTGGTTTTGCCATACAACAACATGAATCCGCCACGGGTGTACACATGTTCCCAATCCTGAAGACAGCAATACTAGAGAAGAGGAGGGAGTCAAACAAATCAACACTCTACTGGGCCTCTCTCATGCAAATCATAGAGAATGGAAGGAGGATCCAGGCTCTTTAAGATGTAACCTTCTGTTGCAGGGAACAGCAGGAAAGCTTCCATACTACCTCACAGTTACTCAGCTTTTTATGCTGGTAGAGCTTCTAGAAGTAGATAGGTGGCTGATTTTAGTCAAACTTGCCTCATATAATTTTTTTAAATGTATGATTATATGCTTTATTCTTAATTCTCTACCTCTGACAATATTAGGCAAATAATTCTGGACTACTCACTGGATGATATTGGGATTCTTGTAGAATTCATTTCACCTCTTAGGCCAAACTTGTCTATAGATTAACCCACATATATTTCTGTGTGTGTACTTGTATGTGCGTATACATATAGATATATCTGTAGTTAATTCCTATTTTTTTGTGAATTTGGACAAATATCCATAGAATTATCCATAGAATGTATTAAGGAACTTACACTGCCAAATCTCTTTCATTTGATTTCATTTTAATTTGATTTCATAAATTGTGAGCCAGAATTATCACCATTTTGTTGCTGTTGTCCAGTTGCTAAGTTGTGTCCAACTCTTTGCAGCCCCATGGACTGCAGCACGCCAGGCTTCCCTGTCCTTCACTATCTCCCAAAGTTTACTCAAATTCATTGAGTTGGTGATGCTCTCTAACCATCTCCTCTGCCGCCCTCTTCTTCTTTTGCCTTTGATCTTTCCCAGCATCAGGGTCTTTTTCCAGTGAGTCGGCTCTTACCATCAATAGATGAGGTTATTTTAACCTAGGAGGAAAATCTTGTAAGTTTGTTGACAGTCATTAAGCTTCTAACCATACTGAAGGTACACAGTCATTGAAAATATTTATATTAATAACACTTTTCTTATGCAGAACTAACATGGAAAATTGAGATTCCTCCCTCGTCTCACCTTTTACATGTTTCTCACATTGTAAGTCAGCAATATAGGACAGTTCTTACAAAACCATTGGGCTAATATTAAAATGTGGAGTGTACCAAAAACCTAGTTATTTCTAGCACCCCTTTCATTCCTAAGCAGAGGGAGTCCTTGGTGCAACCCATGGACCATCTGGAAGGCACCCTAGATGTGGGTATAATGGGCATCTTTAAAGTTGTTTTATTCTGAGTTTGGGTATGTTTGAGGGGAAGCAACACTGAGAAGAATACTCAGAGGTGAATCCTCGCTCAGGTAAGATGCAGGTACAGTTTCTAAAAGAATAGTTGAAGATTGGCTGCTTCATAGACCAGATTGATGGTGAAATGTTTTCAATATAGCAGCTGGTAACATAATAATGCTTAAGAATTTGACTTCTGTAAGTGAGGAATCATTTGATGTAGAACTACCTATAAAATGATAAAAGGCAGCATAAAAGTACAAAAAAGTATTCTTGAGGTGAGGCAAAAGTTAACATGTTTTCTGTGTTGAATATCCAAAAAAACAGTAATTTTATTATACATCACATTGTAGGTAGACTATATAATCCAAGATAATTACACTCTTTGCTCCATTCTATGTTGGCTGTGGTGGTTAAAATTTCAGCTATGAGGAATATTTTTATGTGGCTATAATATCACTGAAAGTTCTATTTACCTGCTCATTTACCACTTAGAAGAATAAATAAAATGAAATCCTAGTATCCCTTAGATTTCAAGATACTAATTCATTGTTCTCTACATTAACGTAGGTTAAGGGGGAATGGAACAAAAAGAATTTGATTAAGCATTAGGGATGATTTAAGTTTGAATTATATGGTACTGTTTCCTAGGGAATATAAATTCAGGTGCCATGTGACAGTAGTGAGGGTAGGACCACATGAGGGTCTCAAGGCCTGGGTAACAGGTCATCTTTCTCCTGAAAGGAGAAAGAACAAACAATCTATTGCAGGCTCATCTCAATCCAGTCCTATCTATATTTGAAAAAATGAAGTTGCACTTTTACTGTCTCAGGAGCAGCTATGAGACACTGGATTACTTTGGAACCTCCTGAATACCTTATTTTCTTCTGATACAAAGGCGTTTTTAAAGGTTACCCTGTTATTTCTGTTGTAGAGAATGCTAATTTCCTACTAATATCTG
Organism: Bubalus kerabau; assembly: GCF_029407905.1. NCBI lineage: Eukaryota > Metazoa > Chordata > Mammalia > Artiodactyla > Bovidae > Bubalus > Bubalus kerabau. The sequence continues at coordinate 39,278,780 of NC_073639.1, read as the reverse complement.
TTCCCTCTTGCTTCGAGAGTGAGGTTCTGAGTTTTAACTGGATACAGTACTGCTCCCTGGTAAAAATCACATTCCCTGGTTTTTCTTTGCAATGAGGTGTGGCCTTGCAGATACAATAACGAGTTCTAGTGACTCTCAGACATAAAGACAGGGTACCACACTGTAGGAATATAAGAGCTGAGAGCTAAGATACCAATACTTTCATGAAATTACCAAATCAACTCTGCCAAGTTCCTGAATTGCTTTTTGTGAGAGCAAAGTAAACATATCTGCTTAAGATACTTTTATTTTGGGTTTCTGATTATATGTCCCTAACAGTACTATATGAGTTCATTAGGCTTTGTTCTTTCTTAAACAATCCTATTTGGTTATTTTGACTGCAAAATATTCAAGGTACATGATTAAACATCATTATGGGCTATGAGGTACAAAAATAAGTTGCCATCCCTAGGCTACAGAATCTTATATTTTAGTAGGTAAATGCATGGAGACAGTAAATGCATGGAGATGGGTAGCTGGTTAATTGCTAACTGTCAAATTTGCTGGCTTCTACTGGTCATGTATGGATGTGAGAGTTGGACTGTGAAGAAAGCTGAGCACCGAAGAATTGATGCTTTTGAACTGTGGTGTTGGAGAAGACTCTTGAGAGGCCCTTGGACTGCAAGGAGATCCAACCAGTCCATCCTAAAGGAGATCGGTCCTGGGTGTTCTTTGGAAGGACTGATGCTGAAGCTGAAACTCCAATACTTTGTCCACCTCATGTGAAGAGTTGACTCATTGGAAAAGACCCTGATGCTGGGAGGGATTGGTGGCAGGATGAGAAGGGGACAGAAGAGGATGGGATGGCTGGATGGCATCACCAACTCAATGGACATGAGTTTGAGTGAACTCCAGGAGTTGGTGATGGACAGGGAGGCCTGGCGTGCTGTGATTCATGGGGTCGCAAAGAGTTGGACACAACTGAGTGACTGAACTGAACTGGTGTAAAAATAGACATGAGATCAATGGACTAGAATTGAGAATTCAGAAATGTACTTTTAATTTTAGTCAATTGATTTTTGACAGGGATGCTAAGATAATTCAATGGAGGAAGAATAATCTTTTCAACAGCTGGTGCTGGGACAACTGAATATCTATATTTGAAAAAATGAAGTTGCACTTTTACTTCACACCATATACAAACATTAACTCAAAATAGACATGAAACTAAATTTTAGACCTAAAATTATGAAACTAATTGAATAAAATATTCTTTGAATTAGATAATGATTTCTTAGCTATGTCTCTAAAAGAAAAATTAACAAAAATAATAAATTATACCTCACCAAAATTTAAAACATTTGTGCTTCAAAGGACACCGTAAAGAAAGTGAAAAAATGATCAACAGAATGGGAGAAAATATTTGCAAATCATATATCCATATAAATTGTTGTTTATATCTAGAATGTGTAAAGAACTCTTGCAACTCTTGCAAAGGACAAATAACCCAGACTTAAAGTGGCCAAATAATTTGATATTTCTCCAAAACAAGATGTATACATGCCACATAAAAAGATGCTCAATATCATTAATCCTTGGGGAAAAGCAAACAAAAACCATTATGAGATTCCTTTGCATACCAGTTGGTATAACTGAAATAAAGACTCTATAATGTGTTTGCAAGGATATGAAGAAATTGGAACAATGATGTGTTGCTAGTGAAAATGAGAAATAATGGTCCAGGTGATTTGTAAAACAGTTTGACAGTTCCTCAAAATATTAAACCTAGAGTACCTTCAGTTAAGTTCAGTCACTCAATTGTGTCTGACTTTTTGTGACCCCATGGACTGCAGCATGCCTGCCCATCACCAACTCCCAGAGCTTGCTCAGACTCATGTCCATCGAGTCCATGATGCCATCCAACCATCTCATCCTCTATCATCCCCTTCTCCTCCTGCTTTCAATCTTTCCCAGCATCAAGGTTTTTTCCAATGAGTCAGTTCTTCTCATCAGGTGGCCAAAGTATTGGCGTTTCAGCTTCAGCATTAGTCCTTCCAAAGAATATTCAGGATTGATTTCCTTTAGGATGGACTGGTTGGATCTCCTTGCAGTCCAAGGGACTCGCAAGAGTCTTCTCCAACACCACAGTTCAAAAGCATCAGTTCTTTAGCACTCAGCTTTTTTATGGTCCAACTCTCACATCTGTACATAACTACTGGAAAAACTATAGCTTTGACCAGACAGACCTTTGTCAGCAAAGTAATAACTCTGCCTTTTAATATGCTGTCTAGGTTGGTCATAACTTTTCTTCCAAGGAGCAAGTGTCTTTTGATTTCATGGCTGCAGTCACCGTCTGCAGTGATTTTGGAGCCCAGAAAAATAAAGTCTGTCACTGTTTCCACTGTTTCCCCATCTATTTGCCATGAAGTGATGGGACTGGATGCCATGATCTTAGTTTCTGAATGTTGAGCTTTAAGCCAACTTTTTCACTCTCCTCTTTCACTTTCATCAAGGGGCTCTTTAGTTCTTCACTTTCTGCCATTAGGGTGGTGTCATCTGCATATCTGAGGTTATTGATATTTCTCCTGGCAATCTTGATTCCAGCTTGTGCTTCATCCAGCCCAGGCATTTTGCCTGATGTATTCTGCATGTAATTTAAGTAAGCAGGGTGATGATATACAGCCTTGACGTACTCTTTTTCCAATTTTGAACCAGTCTGTTGTTCCATGTTTTCTTCTAACCGTTACTTCTTGACCTGCATACAGGTTTCTCAAGAGGCAGGTAAGGTGGTCTGGTATTCCCATCTGTTTCCAAATTTTCCACAGTTTATTGTGATCCACACAGTCAAAGGCTTTGGCATAGTCAATAAAGCAGATGGAGAAGGAAATGGAAACCCACTCCAGTATTCTTGCCTGGAGAATCTCAAGTACAGAGGAAGCTGGCAGGCTACAGACCATGGGGTCGCAAGGGTCGGACACGACTTAACAACTAAACCACCACAACCAACCAACCACATAAAGTAGAAGTAGATGATTTTCTGGAACTCTCTTGCTTTTTCAATGATCCAGCAGATGTTGGCAATTTGATCTCTAGTTCCTCTGCCTTTTCTGAATGCAGCTTGAATACCTGGAAGTTCACAGTTCATGAACTGTTGAAGCCTAGCTTGGAGAATTTTGAGCATTACTTTGCTAGCATGTGAGATGAGTACAATTGTGCAGTAGTTTGAACATTCTTTGGCATTGGAATGAAAACACCTTTTCCAGTCCGTGGCCACTGCTGAGTTTTTTAAATTTGCTGGCATATTGAGTGCAACACTTTCACAGCATCATCTTTTAGGATTGAAATAGCTCAACTGGTATTCCATTACCTCCACTAGCTTTGTTCATAGTGATGCTTCCTAAGACCCACTTGACTTTACATTCCAGGATGCTTGGTTCTAGGTGAAGAATCAAACCATCATGGTTATCTGGGTCATGAAGATCTTTTTTGTATAGTTCTTCTGTGTATTCTTGCCACCTGTTCTTAATATCTTCTGCTTATGTTAGGTCTGTACCATTTCTATTCTTTATTGTGCCTATCTTTGCATGAAATTTTCCCTTGGTGTCTCTTAATTTTCTTGAAGAGATCTCTAGTCATTCCCATTCTATTGTTTTCCTCTGTTTCTTTTGCAGAGTTCACTTAGGAAGGCTTTCTTATCTCTCCTTGCTATTCTTTGGAACTCTGCATTCAGATGGGTCTATCTTTCCTTTTCTTCTTTGCCTTTAGCTAGCTTTCCTTTTCTGCTTTCTCTTAGAGTACCTTATGACCCAACAATTCTACTAGGTATATACTCAAGAAAAATATATCTACATAAAAACTTGTACACAAACGTTCATAGCAGCATTAATCAAAATAGCCAAAAAGTGAAAACAACCTAAATGCCGATCATCTGGTGAATGGATAAATCAGAAGTGGTATGCCCATACAATGGAACATTTTTTGGTGATAAATATTGAAGTATTGATACATTATACAACATGATGAAACTTGAAAATGTTAATCCTAATTTCAAGCAACGGGTCACAAAAAGCCATATGTTGTATGATTCCATTTAAATGAAATGTCCAGAAAAAGCAAATCCATCATGTCAGAAAGTAGATTAGTTATTTCTAGAGACTGGAATAAGGTAGAATAGGGAGTGACTGCTAAGGGGTATGATATTTCTTCTTTAAGGTGATGAAAATGTTCTAAAATTAGATAGTGGTGATGTCTGTACTACTTTGTGAACATACTAAAAGCCACTGAAATGTATATTTATGGTATGTAAAGTGTCTCAAAGCTGTTAATTTTTTTTTTTTTTTTTTGCCAGCTTTACAATTGTGGTTAAACATACATGGTATGCTTTTGGTTTGTGGCTAAACTGAAATAGTATCAAGTGAAGCTACATTTGTCTCTAAGAATTGCATGTTTAACAATATTTTTAAAACCTTTATTATTACAATTAAGAAAAATGAACTGGGTTAAAATTTTAATTGTCTTTATTGTTACATAAAGATGCCACATGACATTCAATTATAATCTAATTAAGTCCCAAACATTATAGAAGTGGTAATGCTTTCTCTTTGAGTGGTATTTGAAAATGGCATCATCCAACACAGTATTATATTTGAATGCTTGAAAAATGTATTTTAAGATTAATTACTGTACCAACAAATACTATAGAAATGTGGCAATGGTTGCAGAAAAGATGATTCCATGGTTTTCCCTCCCACTTGCTAATGGTTCCACGTAGTATGACTGCTCAAAATAACAACAAAAAACTGTGCAGTCATCTTGGTTTTCTTTCTCTTATACTCCATATTCAGTCTGTCAAAAATCCTGTTGGTTCTATCCTCAGAATTCATCCTTGGTCCACCACTTACAATCACAGCTCTCTCAACCACTCACTATCATCTTTTGTTTAAGTATTTCAGTAATTCAAACAGATGTCCCTTCTTTTGATTTTTGCCCCACCGCAAGCCTCTTTTTACACAAGAGACAAAGTGGTCCTTCTAAAATCTGCATCAGATTACATCATCATGACCAGAACCTTCTAGGGAAAGTATTATAAATGCCAAACTTATTAATTGGTTTACAAGACCGCCCTAATATCATCTTCCACTCTTCTCTCCTGCCTAGAGTTGCATTGTTCTCCTTACTATCCCCTGAACAAAATGGCCTGTGACAACTTCAGAGCCACTGCAGTGGCCCTTCCTTCTGCGTGAAATGTTCTCTACCCCAATATCCTCTTGACTTCCCTCACCTTCTTCAATTCTTTTCTCATATGTCTTCCTCTCCGAGAGACCTCTGGTCATCTTATTAACATTGATCTCCCAGAAACTATCTCCCTTCCCTGCTTTTCCCCCTTCTATAGCTTATTATCACTTTATAGTACATCACATTATTTTCTTACTTAATCATTAAGTGTGTTTTTCCACTGTAATATACACTCTGTGAAGGCAGGGATTTTTGTTTGTTTTGCCTGTTACTACCCACTATGGCCTATAACGGTGTCTGACACATAGTTGTCACTCAATAAATATGTATAGTAAGCCATTCTGAGAAAGTAGGAATTTTTCTGCATATATTGGAAAGATATTGATAGATTTTATATTTGCATTTTATAAAGATTCCTCTAGTAGTAGTATGGAGGAAAATTTGGAGGAGCTAAACAAATAAAACAGAAAAGACTTTATCGCATATCAAACACTTTTGCAGAAACACTCTATAGGGAGCCTGAACATAGCTTAGGAAGACAAAATATAATTTCCTTGGGAAATGCCTTGATTATTTAAATAAAAGTCTGCATTTTTTTTGACGATTTGTGAGCATGAGGTACAGTATCAGGCTTGTAAATTTACCGTGTGCTATTTGTTATTGAGAGATTTAAAATGAAGCAATGCTGTGCTATAATATGGAATAAGCTTGAGTGTTGAAAGTTTGTTAGGAAAAGTTGGAGTAGAGAGAAAATGTGGATTACTAAAGTGCTGACACAGAAATATTTTATCATGGATAAACAAGGAAATTATTGTTTTTCTCATGAAGGCCAAAAAAAAAAACAAAACCAAAACAACTCTCAGTAGATATTGTGTAATATTCTGGATGGAAAGAGTTACTACATCTCAAATGAGTGCCTGAATTCTAAGGGAGCAGAAGAAGGTGTCCTCTGAAGAGAGTTTTGAGAGCATCAAATACAAAAGCGAAGCTTCTCCTTCATTGATTTACAATATGTGGAGTCAAGTGCATGTCCCATGTTTTTCTTTTGATGTTTATGTGTTGTCTGAAATGATGAAAAGTTGGACTTTCCATGGAACTCCGCCATCCTGATTTTACTCTTTCTGGTTAAAATTGCATGCTTTTATGGTTTTCTCATTGCGATTATGCCACATGTTTTGAGAAAAATGTGATGTGTTTATACTCAGGTAGATAAAGTTTTTGTTTCACAATTACCATAACCAATTAGTGTGACATGGAGTTTATTCCCTAACTTTGTACTTTATGTACTTTATGTTAATCTACATCTTGCTAATTTTCTGGCCAAAAAGAACTGAAAGAACTGTGGTCTTAGCTAACTGAGTGAGAGACTCTTGTTTCTGCCCTGCTGAGCAAATAGTCTAAAGAAAATTTCTCAATTAGTCATCTCAGTTGTGAGCTTTCTTCTTGGGCTTATTTTTTCATGCTTTTTCTTTCTTTCTTTCTTTCTTTTTTTTTATTTTTCCCGTTACACCATGCAGCTTGTGAGATTTAGTTTCCCAACCAGAGAGGGAACCCATACCACCTGCAGCGGAAGTGCAAAATCTTAACCACTGGACCACCAGGGGAGTCCCATACACGTGTTCATTTTTCAATTTATGTTTACAATTTAAATAGTATTGAAAATATTTTTAATTTCCTGAAACACTAATTCCAGAGTAGATAAGACTGAATTCATGGATAAAGGGAAATAATGTTTATTAATTGAAGGTTGTATTAAGTAAGATTGCCAAGAGATACCTGTTTTCAAATTGCTCAAGTTACATGGACTAAAGTATTTAGTCACACACAAGAGTGATTAGCTTCAGAGAGAAATCTCATTTACTACTTTCCCATTTCTTTGTAATAGTGTGTTTCCATATTGAAATGTTGTCTCCATTTCATCAAAACAGAGGCAAACCAGTCTTTTATACTCTGCTTTCATTCATAATGTCTGCAGTCTTTATAGCATTTTAGCAAGAAAATCTAAAATCTTTTACATTCCCTCAAATATCCATCCCCTAACCATTCTACTGGATTTCAGTAGTTTGGCCATGTATATTGGACTTAAAATTTCTAGTCAAGTTGTAAACAAGTCAGTAACTACACAGAGTAGGTAAAACATTAAATGTATTGCATTAAGTCAGTGGAAACTGTTTAAACTCTTCCTTTATCAAAATTTACTATTCAATTTAAATTATCTAAATTATACTTCTTTTATTTCTCCAGATAAGAAACAGGAAGGCCTGGGGAGGTGGGGTGGGGGTTGGGGAGGACTTGGCATTAGTAGACTTAGGAGTAAACGCAATTCTCCTTACTGACGTGTTCATCTTCAGAACGATTCATGTTCTAAGAAAAAGCAACTCTCCCAATTTTGTCAGATCTCAGATAGAAAAACAAAAATAAAACCACAAACCCATGTCGTATAAGAGATATTTAGATATTTCATGAGTTAACAATCATAGAAATAGCTATCATTTTTTAATTCTGTCTGCAGAAACCTTCCATAACTAGGGGTATTATGACCAGACACTTAATTAAACTAGGCATTTTATGACCAGACCCTTTATTAAATTGGAAAATTTGTTTTACAGTTTATAGTTGACTCTGTTAAAGAAATAGTTCAACCATATCTGAACCTAATTTCAAAGAATACAAATGCTAGGCATTACTAACTTATTTTTTATAGCTTTATTGAGGCATAATTGATATACAAAAAAATGGATGTATTTAGTGTATACAATTTGATGAGTTTAGATATAGGCATACTTATGAAACAATCATCACAATCAAGGTAACAAACATACCCTTCTTTTGGTGGTAATAACATTTAACTACCCTGTTAACAAAATTTTAAGCACACAATTTATTATTGTTAACAGTAGGCACTGTGTTGTACAACAAATCTCTAGAACTTAACTAACTTGCACAAATTAAACTTTATACCCATTGAACAGCTCCCCATTTCCCCCTCGCTCCAGCCCCTGGCAACAACCATTCTACTGTTCCTGTGAGTTTAACTATTTCAGATGCCTCGTATAAGTGGAATAATACAGTATTTGTCCCTCTGTAACTGGGTTATTTCACTTAGCATAATATCCTCCAGATTCATCAATGCTATTGCATATGGCAGGTTTTCCTTCTTTTTAAGGCTATATAATACTCCTCTGTGTGTATATACCACACTTTATTTATCTATTCATTTGTTGATGGATATTTAGGTTTCTTTTTGTATCTCAGTTATTCTAAATAATGCTGCAGTGAACATGAGAATGGAGATATTTTTCCAAGATCCTAATTTCAGTTCTTTTGCATGTACCCAGAAATGGAATTACTGGATGATATGATAGTTTATTTTCAATTTTTTGAGGAACCACCATACTGTTTTCTATAGCAAATACGCCATTTTTTTTCATCAATAGTGCACAAGGGTTTCAATTTCTACACATTCTTACCAACATTTATTATCTTTTGTTGGTTTCTTTTTAAATAACAATCCTAACAGGTGTGAGGTGATATCTAATTGTGATTTTAATTTGCAGTTCTCTAATAGTGATTTGAGATTCTTTTTACATATATGTTGGCCATCTGTATGGTCTTCTCTGAAGAAATGTCTATTCAAGTTTTTTTGCTTGTGTTTTAATTGGGTTATTTATTTTATTTTACTATTGAATTATAGGAGTTCCTTACATGTTTTGGATACTAACCTCTTATCAGAGATATGGTTTAAAGGTATTTTCTCTAATGCTATAGGTTGCCTTTCATTCTGCTGATTGTTCTTTTCTCTGAAAAAGCTTTTTAGCTTTAGCGTGGTCTCACTTGTCAATTTTTGCTTTTGTTACCTGTGCTTATTGGTGTCACATCAAGAAGCTTTCTCTCCAAGTTTTCTTCTAGGAGTTTTACAGTTTCAGGTCTTACATTTCAGTCTTTAATCCATATTGAGTTGATTTTTGCATATGGTTTAAGATAAAGGTCCAGTTTCATTCTTTTGTATGTGAGTTTTCAGTTTTCTGTACATAATTTGTTGATGAGATTATTCTTCTCCATTGTATATTATTGGCACCTTTTAACTTTGCTGAAAAATAATTGACTGTGTTTGCATGGGTTTATTTCTGAGCTTTCTGTTCTGTTCCATTGGTTTATATGTCTATCTTTATACCAATATCATACTGTTTTAATTACTGTAGCTATATAATATATTTTGAAATCAGGAAGTGTGATGGCTCCAGCTTTGTTCTTCTTTCTCAAGATTGCTTTGACTATTCAGGGACTTTTATGGTTCCAAATGAATTTTAAGATTTTTTTTTTCTGTTTATATAAAAATACCAGTGGGATTTAGATGGGGATAACATTGAATCTATAGTATCATTTTGAGTAGTATGAACATTAAATAATATTAAGTCTTCTAGTCCATGAAAATAGTATGCCTTTTCATTTATTTGTCTTTATTTTACCAGTGTTCTATTTATTTTGCCAGTTTTCAGTTTGCACGTCTTTTCATCTCTGTAGTTTATCTCTAAGTATGTTGTTCTTTACAATGCTGTTGTTAATGGGATTGTTTTCTTACTTTCTCTTTCAAATAGCTCACTAATAGTGTATAGAAATGGAACTGATTTTTGTAGGCTGATTTTGTATCCTGCAAATTTCATGAATTCTTTAGTTCTAACAGTTATTTTGTAGAGTGTTTCAGTTCAGTTTAGTTCAGTTCAGTCACTCAGTCGTGTCCGACTCTTTGTGACCCCATGAATCGCAGCACGCCAGGCCTCCCTGTCCATCACCAACTCCCGGAGTTCACTCAGACTCAACGTCCATCGAGTCAGTGATGCCATCCAGCCATCTCATCCTCTGTCGTCCCCTTCTCCTCCTGCCTCCAATCCCTCCCAGCATCAGGGTCTTTTCCAATGAGTCTACTCTTCACATGAGGTGGCCAAAGTACTGGAGTTTCAGCTTTAGCATCATTCCCTCCAAAGAAATCCCAGGGCTGATCTCCTTCAGAATGGACTGGTTGGATCTCCTTGCTGTCCAAGGAACTCTCAAGAGTCTTCTCCAACACCACAGTTCAAAAGCATCAATTCTTTGGCACTCAGCCTTCTTCACAGTCCAACTCTCACATCCATACAGTGTTTAGGTGACTCTAAATAGTGACATATTATTTCATCTGCAAAAAGAGATAATTTTACTTCTTCATTTCCCATGTAGATGATTTTTTTTTTCTTGACTAATTGCTCTGGCTAGAACTTTTAGTACTATGTTGTATAGAAGTGGCAAAAGTGGGCATCCTTGTTAGTGATTTCAGAGTAGATTTTGGTTTTTTAATGTTGAATATGATATTAACTATGGGCTTATCTTATATGCTGTTAATTGCTCAGTTGTGTCCGACTCTTTGTGACCCCATGACCCCAGGTTCCTCTTTCCATGGGATTTTCCAGGCAAGAATACTGGAGTGGGTAGCCATTTCCTTCTCCAGGGGATCTTCCCAACCCAGGGATCGAACCTGGGTCTCACACATCATAGGCAGATTCTTTACCTTCTGAACCACCAGGGAAGACCTTTCTTATATGGTCTTTATTATGTTAAGGTAAGTTTCTTCATTGTTTCTTTAAATAAGCCTTTTAAAAAAAAAATTTTTTTTTGACCACACTACACAGCATGTGGGATCTTAGTTTCCTGACCAGGCATTGAACCTGAACCCTCTACATTGGAAGCATGTAATCTTAATCACTGGACTGCCAGGGAAGTCCCTAAATACGATTTTTGTGCCTTTTTGTTTCTCTTCTCCTTCTTATATTCTATAATGTGCATATTGGTTTATTTGATAATGTCCTATAAGTCCTTTAGGCTTTCTTCACTCTTTTCCGTTATCTTTTCTTTTTTTGTTTTGTTTTTTTTGTGTGTGTGTGTGAACAATTTCAAATGACTTGTCTTCAAGTTCACTGATTCTTCTGCCTGATCAAGTCTGATATTGAAGCTCTCTATTGAATTTTTTTCAGTGTAATTATCAAATTCTTGAGCTCCAGAATTTCTGTTTGGTTCTTTTTTATGGTCTGTTGTTGTTGTTGTTTCATTTTTTACCATTGTTGATATTCTCATTTTTTCATATATTGTTTCTAGGTATCATTTATTTGTATATCTGTATTCTTTTTAAAGATGATTTTGAATTATTAATACATAGATCTCCATTTCTTTAAGGTTGGTTGCTGGAGATATATTTTGTTCCTTTGATTTTGTCATAGTTCCTGAATCTTTGTGTTCCTTGTCGCTTTGCACTGGGTCTGCACATTTGAAGAAAACAGCCACCTTTCCCAGTCTTTCCTGGTTAGCTTCAATAAGGAAAGATCTTCATCAGTCATTCTGCCTAGAGTTTCTGGGAGATTCTCAAACTTTTTCTGTGAATGTGCATACTCCACTCCTCTCCCTCCTTCCTGAGGGAAAAATCACTGGTGGTGTTCTGATTTGTCTGCTTTTGACCTATGAAGCTCGAAATCATTGGACTCTCAACAAACCTAGATTGTAAACCATGGACAGAAAAGGTCTCTCTTATATTCTTCTTTCTCTGCCATTAGATGGGCCACCTTTAGTCCCTACTTCTTTCTTTCTTCTAGAGTTTTACTAAAGCAGCAAGAAGCAGCTGATCCAATCTAACATGCCTAAGTTTTCCTGTCATTTTCCTGGATACTCTTAACTTTAGTAGGCGTATGTCTGCCCTCAAGGTGAAAGAGTTTTACCAACTTTTTTCCAAGCAAGGTTGTCAAACCTCTGAATGAGGAACAATAGCAGAGTGCCCATTGCCATTTGTCCCATGTTCTCTATTTAACTTCCACATCACATTTTAGAGTCTGAGACTTGTAGCACTTTAGTGCCATGTACCAAATTCTATATTAGATAGGATACCTCCAGCTTTAAGTAACAAAAGCTCTACTTTGAACTGGTCTGAATACCAAGGACATTTATTTCATTTATTAGGAAGTCTAAAAATGTGGTAGACTCCAGAGCCAACTGATTTAGCCCCTTAGGTCATCAAGGATCCATATTCTATGCTGCGACAGTGTTGGCTTCTTGCTGAGACTAGTTCCTCTCATGAACATAATATAGCTGCCAATAGCAACTAGAATAATATACTTCCTTATTTATATGCAGCAGGAGAGTGAAACTAGTTCCTTTTTCCAGAAACTCAAGTCAGTCCTTGTTCTAAATTGTCTTAGGCCTGCCCACCCCCCCAATTAATCCATTCCAAGGACAGTAGTCTTATTGTGATTGGCTTTCACTGACCTGAGATAAAATGGATGACGGAGCATTAGCTTCAATATCCTCTATAGCCAAACATTTTCCAATGTGTTTTCATAAGCAAATGAAGGTCCTGATTTCCAAATACCTCTTCTCTCAATGCTAGCCAAGTTTCTCCCTGTGCTCTTCTACACCTGAGATCTTAGAGTGAAGACTCTATTGCATGTTTGAGTAGTTACTGGCGGAAAAGTTAACAAAGCTTTGTATTATCTCTCTTTTGGCTTAAGTTACTGTCAACAACCATCACTTTAATAAGTAAAGCTAGCTAGACTCCCTGAATGTTTTAGGAAAGCTTCAAGGTTGAAAGTAGCATAACCCCAAAGTAGTGGCTTAAACAAACAGGGTATTATTTGTGTCGTATAAGAAGTCTGGCCATATGTCCTTGAGTGTGCTGGCACAGTAGCTTGACAATGTCAAGGTCAATGTCTGATTATCAGCCTTTTTTATATATTTCTATGACCTCATGATGACAAAACGGTTACTGCATTCCAGATACCGCGTTTATATTTTAATCAGGAAGAGGCAAATGTGATCTTACTTACATTTTATCAAGCAAAACTAATGACCCATGACCACTCCTAATTGGTAGGTGAATGTGGAAAAGGGGTCTGGCTAAGCCAACCACAATGTCTGCTGCACCCTGACCACTGAATAAAGTATGTCAGCATATACAGTTTAGTACAGATATACTTTCTTCCAAAAGCTAGAAATAAGTTAAAAACTGGTGATAGTTATAAGGATCTAAAAATGCCCAGTCCAGCTGCCCTATCCTGTCAGAACACTTCACGCAGTCTACCTGTGGTAGCTCTCCTGGACTTGGGAGAATGTATGCTATCCATGGCCCCCTGCTACCTTACAGTTTTTAGCTCAACTTCAGAGTTCCCGTTACAGGAGTCCAATTGACTGGGAAACTGAATCACAGTTAATGCTGCAGGAAACTATGGTGGACCTTGTTTCTTGTTACCCCACAAGTACCCTGCATGTTTTGTTCTTATAACTCCTCCCAGTGTACATGTGAGGAATAAGGGATTCCTTGAGCTTCCCTTTCCACCTCTACCTCTCAAAGTGGTCTTTATTCTTAGGATTGGCAAATTGACAGCAGAGAGGACTTTGCCTCCTTGCCTGAAACTCAGGAACTCTCCTCTTCTTTGCTTCAACTCTTCTCTCTTGTTATCTCTATATCTCACTGGACAGTGTATGTGAAGAAGCTGCAGTAGAGGGGAAAGGTACTACAGCAAAGGGGACTTCATTTTGGCCTTCATTAAGTCCTGCTTTGTTCCCACAGCATCTTGGAGATGGATGCAGAATAGGGCAAGACTGGAAGGCCTACTTCCCATGCCTCACCTCCTAGCCCTACTCTGAACAGAGGAAAGATTGAAACCCTTCTGATGACTCATAAATAGCCAAGCCCCCTGGAATGCCAGAGCTACTTGGAACCAAGGCAACAAATAAGAGGTAATTGTCTTTAGTTGCCTTCAGTTCTTATTCTCTTCTTTGTCAGAATGGAGCATCACTGTCCACCACTAGGACTTTCCTTCTGATCATGCTTTGTAATCTTGTCATGGAATTCCATCTCTGCTTGCTACCACCACATGTACACACTGTGGTTCTGTTCTAAGGCAGAGAAGTAGAAATTTATTCTAGATTTCTGAATTTAGGGAACTGGCTAAAGGTTTTTCACCGTTGGAGCTTGAGAGAAAATGGTACGTATTTTCATTTTTTGTGGAAACTGGACATTCATAGAGAGAAGTGATATGCAAATAGAAAGTCAACATCAGAGATCCTCACACAACTCTTATGAACAGAGACAGCTTCCAAGACAATGAGGATTATGTGGAAGGAAGTGTCCAGAGCCAAAGAAGCTGAGTGGTGACAGACAGCCTTTTACGCATATCCAGGACTCCCTGTGCCCTTCTGCAAACCTCAGGTTTTGGCCAAGAGATGTAAGTTTAAAATAGGCATGGATTGTTCGAAATTCTTACAAGGTTGTTTATCTCAATCCAGTGCTGAGCATATATCTGTTTGCTACTCAGAAGCAGCCCTGTTTTCTGGATCCTTCAACAGCTATCAATGTCCTGACAGTCTCTCAGAACTGTCTCGTAAAAGAGATAAAATCAGGTGTCCTTGATTTTAAAACAGATTCCTGATTCCCTGAATAGATTATCTCAGGAATGAGTCTTAAAGATGCTGCAAAGGGGAAAGGAAATCTTGAAAATCATTTATTTTGCTATCTCTGGAAATAGCCCGACCCAGATCTTCTCACACAAATGCACCTCTGAATCCCATATATCCAGCAGTAGAGTCCAGAACTTTTGTTTTTAAAGTGACGTGTTTTTTCTCCTGATTAGAAACTACTGTGTGTTCATTGTAGAAATTTTGAAAAACATAAAAAGTACAAAGAAAACAAAAATTATCTGCAGTCCCATATGTCCACTGATTGTCACCCATAACAATGTGATGCATTCTTTCCAATTTCCCATTACTTTCTCTCTCAATTTATGTGTTCGTGCCCTTTACAAAATTGGGATGATAACCATGACATGATTTTGTATTCTGCTTTTTTCATCCAACTGTATATTATTACTATTTTCTCAGGCAAGTAAACATTTTTTTTAATATCTTTTTAAATGATGTTATAATATCTCATCAAATGACTGTAAAAATATTTGATTATTCTCTTGATAATAATCCATACCTTTTCTGAACAAATTTTAGTGATATTTAAAGCATTTAAATAGCAAGTATATTAAAATAAAATCAATTGAAACTTAAGCATATGAAATGGTAAGTGTAATCTGCTAAATGCTATAAAGCAGATAAAGAATTATAAGGCCAATTCTCTAATCTCAGTGAGATTTTAGGTTTTATTATGGTATGATTTTTTAAAAAATTGAGTACAATGTAGCTTAATACTTAAAAACATATAGCTTATAATTTAAAATAATTAGTACTTACAGTTAATAATTTTAAAATACTGTTTATTTTACATTCACTCTACTTTTCAAAACTCTACATGGCAACTTACTGTAAAACAGCTAAAATAAAAGTGAATATTTTTATATCACAAGTAGAGGAAGAAGATAGGAACCAAGGCGTAAAGGAAGGTAAAGGAAAAAAGGAGAAAGAGACCAATGAAATCAGAAAACCTAATCTAAGAATAATTACTGCATGGACTGGGAGGCACCTAGCTTTTATTATCTAAAAAGTTCATTTCTTCAGTTATTCATTTGTTTTTTCAGTCCACAAATACTTATTGAACACTTCCCATGTGTCAAGCATTGAGTTAGGGGCTGGGAACAACGATGAACAAAATAGACTTGTTCTCATAGAACCTATGTTTCACAAAAAGAAACAGAATTTCTCCTAGCTCCTAATGATTGTATCCTCAGTGGAAAATTCAAAGACCTTGCATGTTTCTTCATCTCATATAGGTCCTCAGAAGAAGCAATGAACACTAAGGTAGCTCAAAATAGTCAACATAAAGTTTGAAAAATATAGTCTATCAATAGAGGATTTGAAATAGAAATAATAAAGCTTGGAGAATCTAGAATATGAATGTTGATCACATTCTTCATGCAATTTCTTATGTATATTAATTATCCTAGATAGCCTTCTGATAATATAGTTGACTTTTTAAATATTTCGTTTTTAGTTATCTAAGAAATCTGAACACATTACTAACATTTTGAAAAAGAAGAAAAATAAAACTCTCTTTAAGGGTTTGACCTCACTTAATCATTAGTAATATTATATCTCTTTCTCGTCTTATAGATTGCCATATTTTACATACTTGTAATCATACACTACATAAAATTGTCCTTGAATCTTTTTTCACTAATCATTATATTGTAAGCATTACATTAATCAGGGCTCTCAAGATAAACAGAATATATATATTCTGTATATGTGTAAATATATATTTTATATATATATATATATATATATATATATATATATATAGAGAGAGAGAGAGAGAGAGAGAGTAAATAAAAGAGAGGGATATTGAGAATTGAGAGTGAGAATGGGCTCATCAAGTTATTGAGGCTGAGAAGTTCCAGGAATTGGCAGCCAGCAAGCTGAAGACCAAGAAGTATCAATGTTTTAGTCCAGGTTCTAAGGCTGGAAAAGACCAGTGTTCTACTCAAGCAGTCAAGCAGAAGGCAAGAAGTAGGCAGAGACTTGAGTAGCCCTAGCTAGGCCTCTGTAGAGAAGGCAATGGCACCCCACTCCAGTACTCTTGCCTGGAAAATCCCATGGACGGAGGAGCCTGGTAGGCTGCAGACTATGGGGTTGCGAAGAGCCGGACATGACTGAGCGACTTCACTTTCACTTTTCCCTTTCATGCATTGGAGAAGGAAATGGTAACCCACTCCAGTGTTCTTGCCTGGAGAATCCCAGGGACTGGGGAGCCTGGTGGGCCACCGTCTATGGGGTCACACAGAGTCGGACACGACTGAAGCGACTTAGTAGCAGCAGCAGCAGCAGCTAGGCCTCTGAGTCATCCTGTGGAATGTATGTGTTAGTCGCTCAGCCATGTCTGACTCTTTGTGACACCATAGATGGTAGCCCACCAGGCTCCTCTGTCCATAAATTCTCCAGGCAAGAATACTGGATTGGGTTGCCTTTCCCTTCTCCAAGGGATCTTCCTGACCGAGGGATCGAACCCTGGTCTCCTGCATTGCAGGCAGATTCTTTAACTTCTGACCTACCATTTTGTAGTCATTTTGGATTACAGTATTTTAATCGTTTCCTAGTTTTTTCCCACTTCTGATTAACACCATGATGGACATATTCATGATAGGAATATTTCCATATTTTAAGCCATTTCTTTGGAAAAGCTCCCCCATATGCATTTCTTTTTGTTTAGGGGTTGGGATGTGTGTTAAATAAGCAGGGTGACAATGTACATCTTTGACATACTCCTTTCCTGATTTGGAACCAGTCTGTTCTTCCATGTCAGTACTAACTGTTGCTTCTTGACATGCATACAGATTTCTCAGGAGGCAAGTGAGGTAGTCTGGTATTCCCATTTGTTGAACAATTTTCCAGTTTCTTACGATCCACACAGTCAAAGGCTTTGGCATAGTCAATAAAGCAGAAATAGATGTTTTCCTGGAACTCTCTTGCTTTTTCGATGATCCAGCAAATGTTGGCAATTTGATCTCTGGTTCCTCTGCCTTTTCTAAATCCAGCTTGAACATATGGAAGTTCATGGTCCATGTACCGTAAGCAGTCAGTACCTATCTATTTAATGAATCCTAGATGCATTTCAGTCAGCTGAGAGTTTATTGTCCTGCACCTTACATATACAGAGCTGGAGATTTGGAGAGAAAAAGTAGCTTGTGCATTGACACACACTGAGTGAATGTAGGGTAACCAGAGTTAGCAAAAAAAAAAAAAAAAAAAATACAGTGTGACCAGTTAAAATTGTATTTCACACAAACAACAAGTGCTTATTGGTTCCAAAATTGCATGGGATTGACTTACACAGACAGCTCAAAGTAAGTGACATTTGACTTTGAACTATGTGATCTCAAAGTCCACCTCTTTCTACTCCACAAGTAATGAGAGTGAACACCACTCCTATACTGAAAGCTTTGTTGGTGATTATACCAGCACCAACCTCTTGCCCTGTTAATAAAAGTTTTTGTTTTATTTTATGTTGTTTTGTTTTTAAATTCCTGCTTTAATGGAAAAGTAATTTCGTTGGTCTTAGATGCAGACTAGCAGCCACTGGATTCTAAAAGTTTTATTAGAGTCTTTCCAGGATGTCTTCTCCAAATATAAGGTACACTAAAAGAACGTGTACATTCTGCAGTATCAGGGAAATGAGTTAAAGGATTCTCCTCGGTCGAACTGCTCCCCACCCACTTCTGTGGTATTTTGAGCCACTCAGGAGCTGTGGCCCCTATCAGATGTTTATGTACGTCAAAGGTGATGCTTTATAGTTTATGAGTTTCCTCAGAGATGCTCTGCATTGTTCTGGAAACAAGATAACAGTGTGGTTCTGGCAATTTTCCTGAGCGATCTTTAGGGCTGTCCTGTGTGGTTAATTTGATCTGTGGAGCTGCTGCGTTATGGTAATTTTGAAACACGAGGTTTGCTTATCTGTCTGTCTATCCTGGGTGACAACGTTTAAACATTGGTTCAAAGGGCAGTACTAGGCTTTTCTTGAGGGACCTAGAAAGGCTCCTGTGCGCTCTGTCTGTCTGCCTGTCTATTTGTATGTATGTATGTATCTAATAGACACATGTAAGTCTTTTACTAGAGCATTAAGAGTGATTATCTTCTGAACAGTAAATTTTTGTTTTTCCTTTATATCAATTTTTTAAATTTCTGACATAAGCAATATTATCTTTATGATAACAATGACAATAAAGACTATTTTCTTTTGGAGAGAACCGTTTCAGCCTTCCCTAACCAAGACCATTGGTTAGTCCTCATATCTGATACTCTTCAGTTTCTTCTTCTTATTCTCCACTCATGAAAGAAAAAGAAAAATAAGATAAAGATAGAGAATCTTCTAAAAGATTATTCAATAAAAAATTTTTTAAAAATCAAACAGCTCTTTAAAAAGGAAAATGTAATATTGGTCAAAATTATCACAAAGAGATAGGTAAATTCTCTGGTTTAATATAAATAGTTCAGTTCAGTTCAGTTCAGTCGCTCAGTCGTGTCTGACTCTTTGCGACCCCATGAATCGCAACATGCCAGGCCTCCCTGTCCATCACCAACTCCCAGAGTTCACTCAGACTCACGTCCATCGAGTCAGGGATGCCATCCAGCCATCTCATCCTCTGTCGTCCCCTTCTCCTCCTGCTGCCAATCCCTCCCAGCATCAGAGTCTTTTCCAATGAGTCAACTCTTCCCATGAGGTGGCCAAAGTACTGGAGTTTCAGCTTTAGCATCATTCCTTCCAAGGAAATCCCAAGGCTGATCTCCTTCAGAATGGATTGGTTGGATCTCCTTGCAGTCCAAGGGACTCTCAAGAGTCTTCTCCAACACCACAGTTCAAAAGCATCAATTCTTCAGCACTCAGCCTTCTTCACAGTCCAACTCTCACATCCATACATGACCACTGGAAAAACCATAGCCTTGACTAGATGGACCTTTATTGGCAAGGTAATGTCTCTGCTTTTGAATATGCTATCTAGGTTGGTCATAACTTTCCTTCCAAGGAGTAAGCGTCTTTTAATTTCATGGCTGCAGTCACCATCCACAGTGATTTTGGAGCCCAAAAAAACAAAGTCTGACACTGTTTCCACTGTTTCCCCATCTATTTCCCATGAAGTGATGGGACTGGATGCCATGATCTTCGTTTTCTGAATGTTGAGCTTTAAGCCAACTTTTTCACTCTCCACTTTCACTTTCATCAAGAGGCTTTTTAGTTCCTCTTTACTTTCTGCCATAAGGGTGGTGTCATCTGCATATCTGAGGTTATTGATATTTCTCCCGGCAATCTTGATTCCAGCTTGTGAAAACATGTAAATTCAGGATTTGAAGTGCAGGCTCTTTTCAAACATATATTTCCAGAAGTTTATATTTCCATGTGGTTAAAAAAAAAAAAAATGAGAGCAGAGAGCACCTGCTGGAACCTTGAGCCTCAATCATGAATACATATTACCATGGACAAGACAAAACTGTCATCTTCCAGTTCCTAATGGTTGGTTTTTACCCA
This sequence comes from Bubalus kerabau, assembly GCF_029407905.1. Taxonomy (NCBI): domain Eukaryota; kingdom Metazoa; phylum Chordata; class Mammalia; order Artiodactyla; family Bovidae; genus Bubalus; species Bubalus kerabau. Next base: position 39,258,589 of record NC_073639.1, on the reverse strand, counting down.
ACAATATAGGCCCATTTTCAGATTGATTTTTCTTCTCTGCCTCCCCCAAGCAGCTGCTCTCATTTATAAGGATTCCTGTTAAATTGCTTTTGAAACATTTTTAGCTGTAGAAAGCAAATGGAATGCAGAAGGCCTGGCAGGTTACCATGGAATGAATTTTCGTGCTTCAACTATATTTTAGGCTTTGTGCCCCTAGCACAGACTGGGGTACAAGCAGAGTTACAGGAACAGTCACAGAACTGTATCTCTCTTGCTGCATTTCTTTTTCTTTTAAGTTTGAGGATAATTGCTTTATAGTGTTGTGTTGGTTTCTGCCATACGACACAAATCAGTCATAGCCATATACCTATCCAGTTCAGTTCAGTTCAGTCGTGTCTGAGTCTTTGCGACCCCATGAATCGCAGCACGCCAGGCCTCCCTGTCCATCACCAACTCCCAGAGTTCACTCAAACTCACGTCCATCGAGTCGGTGATGCCATCCAGCCATCTCATCCTCTGTCATCCAGCCATCTCGTCCTCTGTCATCCCCTTCTCCTCCTGCCCCCAGTCCCTCCCAGCATCAGAGTCTTTTCCAATGAGTCAACTCTTCCCATGAGGTGGACAAAGTACTGGAGTTTCAGCTTTAGCATCATTCCTTCCAAAGAACACCCAGGGCTGATCTCCTTCAGAATGGACTGGTTGGATCTCCTTGCAGTCCAAGGGACTCTCAAGAGTCTTCTCCAACACCACAGTTCAAAAGCATCAATTCTTTGGCACTCAGCTTTCTTCACAGTCCAACTCTCACATCCATACATGACTACTTGAAAAACCATATATATCTATATATATAGTTGTTTATAGTTGTTGTTCAGTCACTCAGTTGTGTCCAATTCTTTGTGACCCCATGGACTGCAGCATGCCAGGCTTCCTTGTCCTTCACCAGCTCCCAGAGCTTGCTCAAACTCATGTCCGTTGACTTGGTGATGCCATCAAACCATCTCATCCTTTGTCGTCCCCTTCTCCTCCTGCCTTCAATTTTTTCCAGCATCAGGGTCTTTTCTAATGAATCAGCTCTTGGTATAAGTGGCCAAAGTATTGGAGCGTCATCATCAGTCCTTCCAATGAATATTTAGGATTGATTTCCTTTAAAATTGACTGGTATGATCTCCTAGATGTCCAAGGGACTCTCAAGAGTCCTCTCCAACACCAGAGTTCAAAAGCATCAATTCTTTGGCGCTTCAGCCTTCTTCATGGTTCATCTCACTCATCCATACATGACAACTGGAAAAATCATAGCTTTGACTATATGGACTTTTCCAAAACTCTAATTTGCCCAATGCTGATCTTCTCTTCTCTTCTCAGTCTTCTCACATGATTTTCCTCTGGAAAGCACTGCCTTGAGTTTCTTAAGGTCTACAAAGTTTAGTGAAATAGCTCTTTTAGTTTTTATTCACACTTTATTTCGGCCCTTTCTACCTTGGACACAGAGTTGCATCCATGGGAGCTGGACTGAAGGACAATCTGAGTAGTAAACACCATGATCCACTGCCTCTCTTGACTTTCTTCCCTCCCCATTACCCACTGTGATCCTTTGTTCTTGGGCCAGCATTGAGGATGTAGACTCTTGTGTGTGTCTGGATGAGTTTTTCTTTACCAGAAGGCTCTTCAGTTCTTTAGGCAAATATGCCTATTGTGGGTCACCCTGCCAGCCTTTTAAACATGCTCAGGCATACCTGGATTTCAAGATGAATATGGCATAGAGTTCCAAACCCACCTTGCTTCCCATGAATTTGGATTTGGGGTTTCTGATATTGCTTACTGGGATAGAAATGTAAGAACTCTAGCCAGAACTTAAAGCTGACAATATGTCCTTGGTGTAGGTGGAGACAGTGGGTCTTCTTTTTCAGGATAGTCATTTAAGTGATCCCAAATTATTAGGCAAACAAAAGGTACACATGCACCCATTGCCCCAGGAGAAGAGTGAAGCAGAATCTTAATGTAAGACATCTCTCAAGACCTCTTGGTGTGCATGGCTGGTTGCTGGAGAAAAGGTAGATAAGTTTGCATAGATGCCAAGCAACCCCCTGGGAAAGAAAAGGAGGCAGAAAACCTTTTAAATAGCAATTCATTAGAAACTTTTTGATGGATTGGGATGGCTCTGATTGAGATTTTCCTGCAGTTTGAAAGGATAATGGACTAGAGGAGATGAGGAGCCTGGTCTGATGGATTCATGGGTTAGGGAGGAGCTCTGCCTCACATGGCTAAGGCTGGAAGTCCTCCCTGGGACTCCCTCTGATCTAGAGGTCAGCCTTTGGAATAAGACTGTCAACATGTGGACTGCTGGCTCTCTCTTTAAAGCCCGATGTGGCAGTACCTCAGTCTCAGCATGGTCTGGGATAGCAGGAGCATCAGTTCACAAGGAGATAATGTCCTTTGGCGTATGGGGGACCCACGGCAGCAACCAAAGCGAAAGCCTCTTCCAGTGAGTGCTTGGAATCAAAACTGACTTTTTGAACTCAGTAGGCACCTGACATTTTTGGCAGTTCTTGTCAGTTGTGGGTCAAGGAAGTGAGAAGGGCTCAAGATTGAGGTTCTGGACTTGTTAATAACTTGTAGATGGGGCTAAAACAATTAACCGCTAAAATTAGCACTATGACTACTTTTATGCCTATAAACGGATAATGCCAGTCATATGGGTAATACAAGCAGAAAGAAAAGCCTCACTCACCTGCTGTTAGTTTTAAGATTATTATCCACTGCAATTTAGGGCTCCGATGAGGTTGCATATTTATGCTTTTTAAAAGTAGAAGTTAATATGATCATTTGCTCTACCCTGCTAATCTCGTTAATAAGCTAGATCCATTCCCACAGGTCTTTGGAATTAATCCCAATCATGTCCTCTTTGGCTGGTGTCACTCAAGTTCTTGCCCTGTGATTCTTGGCTCTTTGATTTGAGTCCGTCGCTAGACCTCAACTCTCCTTGTCTGCCTGGCCCTCTTGGACTGTTCTGGGCTAAACTGTCTAGACTGACAGAGATGCACTCTTTCCAGCCAAGCCTTTAACAGACAAATGCCCAACTTGCCCCTGCCCTCATTTCCTGCCGCTGAGCTGCCTCCTTGTGAGTGCTGGAGGATAAGCTGCAGCACTTGCCAAACAGGCCAAAGAGTTCACTCCGGTGCCCTGTATCTCTGTGCCAAGTGCTAGTCTTTTTGAGCTATTTCACACTCTGCTGCTTCACCTGTGGAATGTGAGGATTCAACTAGAAGGTCCCACTGTGCATTTTAAGAAACAAACATTATTTTTTGTGCTGGTGATATTTGTATTGAGAAACACATACAGAAACAAAAAATATTTACTTCAAATGAAATGTGAATTTTTGCCTTGGAGTATTCATAGTACATTCATAGCTCTCAGTTTTGACAGGATCATGATGATACAGAATTTTTTAAAAGCTAAACCCTTCAAAAATGAAGTTTAAAAAAAAAATGTATTTTCCCTCCTCATGAGGGAAAGATGGAGGTTGATTAGAAAGTTGATATAATGGAAAGAAATGCTGAAATCCTGGTATTAATTTTACCTTAAAAATCTGGAGTTTTTATTCACATCAACTTGATAATATAAGCAAAAGCAATGGAGAAATTTGCCCAAGACCTGGTCTTCCCACCTTATTCAAATTACTGTCTTTATTACTTTCCATATCTTAACAAGGGAAAAACTGAAAGTAAGGGAGGTGTGTGCACCACAATGACTGCACTCATACCTTCCATCACTGAAAATGAGAATGAGCAAGCAATTTGTTTTTCCACATTCAGAATCATATTCAAAAAAAAAAAAACCTCAATTTTTAATGGCATTAAGATTAGAAGCAATCAACAAAGGCAAGGAAATTCACTGTGGAGGAAATGAAATTCCACCTTAAATCACAAACCCAAGAAAACATAGTCTACTGGTTTGATCATATCAGGAATCCCCTGCCCAAACTCAAAAACAATCTCTTTTCCCTGTAACAGATCTTTTTAGTCATGCCAAAAGGTATATCTCATGCACGCAATCATGAAGATATTCTTTTGAATCAAATTCTTAAGAAGCTCATTAAGTTAGGACCACTTGTATGTTTCTTTGAGATGCTTTTGACAAGAATTATAAACTACAAAAACTTTCTAAGTTTCAAACCTGAAAAGATTGTGTTTTATTTTTCTTTGGGTGGCAGGGGAGTGGGAAGGAGGCTAGTAAGTAAAGACAGGTCTACTTTTTATCTTTAGTGAAATCTCGATGAGTAAACTGAAAGGAAGATTGGGTTGGGGTTTATGCAAACTCAGTTTCTTCCTCTCTACCTCTCTACTCTGCTCTGCCTGCAGAGAGATTTACCTTTGTATCTCTCTATTCCTGCTCTTCACTCTCAGAACACTGCTAGTCTGTCCTGGGCAGTTCTAGTATTTCTAGTATGAACTTGTTCTGGAATGGACAAATTCAACATTTCTTAGGATCAGCCTATAAAAGCAGAGTCTCTAAACAAAAATATAACAAGATTTAGTGTTCCTTCAAACCAATGTGAACATGAATCATTTGATGCTCTGTGGCCATAAATGTCAAGAAATATTTATTAGATACCCATTTATATAACTGAATGAAATAAAATGTACAGTGAATACCATGGGCACAGTCCTGACCCTAAAAGGGACAGTTGATAACAATGATAGTAAGAGCAACTGCCACTTAGCAGGGACTTACCATGCGCCAGGCATTTATAGTCTCATTTAATCCCTGTGTGCATGCTAAAGTGCATCAGTCATGTCCAACTCTTTGTGACCCTATGGACCATAGCCCAGCAGGCTCCTCATCTATGGGACTTTCCAGGCGAGAATACTGGAGTGAATTGCTTTATCCTCCTCCAGGGATTTAATCCCTACAGCTGCTGTAATAATTAGATGCTATTATGACTCTTTATGGAGAAAGAAGCTAAGGATAAGAGACATTAAGCAATTTGTCCAAGGTTGTATGACATACACTGTTCTCATCTCTGAAGAACACACTACTGTGTTCACCTTGAGCCGAAGTGAAGGTTGAGCTTGTAGGACTGGAGATAGCCCCTTCTCCACCTGGGTGCTGGATTATAAATACATAGGTGCATAGGCTCTTGGGATGGAGAGGAAAGTAGAGAAAAGAACAGTGTTTCTTCTCCGCATGGTCTGATACTGGTCTCCTGGCATGACTCCCTAGAGAGCAATAAGCAGCAAGAGGATACTAAAGGAACCAGAATATATCTATATAGGGTTTTTTGTGTGTGAGTGAGGGAGGAGGAAGTTTATAAAAGAAATATATTCTAATTAAAAATTTGAACAATGGAAAATGTATAAAATAATCTTACGAAAAGATTACTGTTGATAGTTTATGTATATTCTTCTAGATTTTTTCCCCACATATTAAAAATGCCCTCAATGAGATGATAACCATTTTATATTTCCACCATCAGCGTAAGAGAGTGCCTATCTTCCCATACTTTTGCCAGTACTAGATATTATTAATCTTTTTAACATGTTCCAGTGTAATGGGAGAAAATTCTTCTTATTTTTATTTAAGTTTCATTGTTACTAAGATTCAACATCTTTTCTTATGTTTATTTAGCTACTTGCCTTTTCCTTCTGTGAATTGCTAATTCTATCTTCTTTTTCTATTAAGAATTTAATGATTTTCTTATTGATTTTGATGATTCCTTGTATGTTAGGGATAGTTTAGCATTTGTCTGCTATACATATTGCAAATTTTGTTTCCTAATTTGTCTTTGTCCTCATTTTCTTCTTCTCCCTCTCCTCTTCCTCCTTCCTCTCCACCATGCCTGTCTCTCTCCTTTCCCAATATAGGTGTTTTAAATTTTTATGTCAAAAGTTTTTTATGACCTTTGAACTTCACATATTTATTAGAAAGGCTTTTCGTGCTTCCAAGAGCATGCAAGTATCAATTCATGCTTTCTTCTAGTAACTTTATTTGATCTAACTTTAATTCACTCAAATTTAGTTAGGAATCCATGTTTTCAGGTAAAATAATTTGCTTTAAAATGTGTATACTTTTAAAGCGAGCCAGAACAACCTCTGTGGTCAGGCTTGGTTGTGGACTGCCATTTTGTGGCTTCTAGTTACAAAGATTTCACATAAGAAATTAAACAAGAACAGACTCTGTTACATTGTTGATAGGTAAAAGGAGTATATACAGCTTGTAATTAAATGCAGGGAAAACTGTATAACTACCTGTTTGAAGGTAATAGCCTTCAAGCTCCATCTCCTGAGGAAGATTACATAACTGAGATTCTCTTCCAGATTCTGCATCTGCAAGATGGAGAAGTAATAGGTTTCAGGGAGCATTAATTGTGTTCTGTCCTCGTATGGGCTCTGGCATGGGTTAAGTCACTATGAGGGGTTTTAGGGAATTACAAATATGATCTCTACCACTCCCATAGTCATCTTTGTGGCATATTCTAAGCTTGTTTCAGAAAGAACTTACTAAAGTGGAGGTTCAGTTAAAGTCAAGTAGTGCTTATGGGTCCCCAGTTTGTATGTGATTTAGTGAGGGACGCTTTTGAAGATATGGAAAAAGCATTAGAAATGGCTCTCAGGGAGTCTTCAACTTGGTTAGAAAAATTAGATTTGCATTCAGAAAACAAATAAAAACACAAATAAGGATTCTATAAATGGTACCAAATTGATACAGGTATGTTTTAAATCATGAATGTAAAGTTGTAGAGGTGATGAAATTGAAGGCCTTGAAGAATGTGTAGGATTTGTGTGTACCAAGAAAAGGGCATTCCAGGCCTGGAGAACAGCATGAACTAAGACATAGACATGGGATTGCATGTGTCATTGTGCTTTTTTGCAGATGGTAGAGGAGAGAGAGAGGAGGTGTGATGGGACAGAGAGGAAGGGTCCAGGCCAAATATGCTGCAGCAGACACACCGAACTTGATAACCACAGAAGATTGCCATTATGGACTGAGTATTTTGGATGGAGAGGCACAACAGTGTATGCTAGTGCAAAGTTTGGTCACAAGGGCTGATCAGTAACTGGGAATTATAGGCTTTCACACGGAAGCTGAAGTTGTAGCTGTGGATGAAAGTATAAAGTTAGTAATAGCATTTACTGTCATTAACATAACCAATAATACGTCACTAACATAAAACATGATTTCAAGAATTTTTTTACATTCTCATTTATCACAAGCATTACAACAACCGTAGTAAGTTCTAGGTGTCATTTTACAGATGAAAACATTGAGATAGAGAGAGACTAAAAGACTTGCTCTAGAAGAGAGAGATGTCCTCAATAACACTACAATGTCTGCCTCTTCAGGATCTTCTTTAGAAAAGCCACTTATAAAATCAGTCCAGACAGAGGCCACATTTCAAAGTATAGATGCCAAGTTCTTACCCTCTTCTGAACGCACCTTAGGGCATAAGTCAAGATGAGGATGGGGTCACAGTGTCTTGGTGACATTTGTAGTCTCACTATATGATCAACCTTCCAGAGGATTAGAAATGTGAAACAAGGTTCACGGAGCAGAAAAAAGTCTATTTAGGTGAAAAATTGTTCATTTTTTGACTGAGTGATTTTTCTCTGGTCATTGAGTCATGATTGCTTAATGTTGCCAGGTGCTTCAATAATTCCCTCTTTCCTTTTTTGACTATTAGGTACTTTCTCTCACTTTTCCTATTCGATTTTGGGGATTTTTCAGATTCTAATTTACTATAGAGGAGAGAAAACCATTGATTGTTATAACTATGTAATATTTAGGTAAATCAAGTCAAAGAATAACCAAGAATCTTGCCCAGGACAACAAAGTTCTCTCTTAGCAATAGGACTGAAACATCTTAACATTCGTCTTTGGATTTTTATCATCCAAGCACATTTAAAGCACTGACTTCTGGGATATTGGGCTAATTTCTTTCCTGAGAACCAATAAATGTAGCTTTAAGAATTCTCAAGTTCCTAAAAGCAAAGGAGGTCATTCTCTTGATAGCCTTTGGCCAGTCAAATGGCCACTTGATAGAAAATTGAGGAGACAGGAAGTCTGACAGATCATTTTCCTAAAGTTGACCTCCTCAAAAAGCACTTATGAGAAAGTTATTTTCTAAAATGAGCAGAAATCCATTTTCCTAGAATATTGACTCATGAATCTAAGGCTGAAATCAAATCTAGTGTTTAATAATGTGAACCCAGAATGAGCCTTGGATCCACTGCTTTACTCCAAGGAGCAAAGGAGCATAGCCTCCATGGCTATTTTGGATTGCCCTTTTTTTCATTTGTATTTTCAGAACAGATAGTGCACGATATTTCAAATATGGAATGTGAATGGCCACCTTCTGCCATTTCAAACAGAAACCCTGCTACATGTTGTTTTGGGGATTTTTTTAAAGGACAACCGAAGATCAGTTGATTTATTTGATGTACCCATGTTTTCATGAAAATATCTCATTTGGGTTTGTAAGAATTATTTAGTAGACATATAGATTTGATAGATAATGTACTAGCAAACTGTTGTTTGCACCCCCATACTATGTATCAAATTTACAAACTTGTCTTCAGCCCCACTATAGCTACCCAGGTCCAAGCCAGTCACTATCATCTCTTGCCTGGGCCACCATAATTGTCTCCTGGCTGGATTTGTAGCAGCCTGAATATTTTTTCAGTCAAAAGCCACTTCATATTCTATGCTGCTCAAAACCTCCCATGACTTAGAAGACCCTTAGTAACCAGGCCTTTGCTCGCTTTCCAGTCTTGTTTTGTTCTACACTTGCCCCTGCCCTCTGGCCTCCATTTGGTTTTAAAACTTAACCAAGGTCTTCCTCCCTAACGCTGTTGCACAGTTGGTTTCCTCTTCCTGGAAGGCTGCCCCTCTCACTTGGTATGACAGCCTGTTTCTCCTCTTTATCTCAACTTCATGTCAGTGCCACAGAGAAACCTTCCCTTGGCACCCTATCTAAGTGGGACCCCACCATTTTTAATCCATTTCTTTCTCCTGTTTGTTTCTTTTATACTATTTATATTTATTTGTTACCTGTTTTGTTTTAATTTGTTTTTCTTACTGGAAAATTTGAAAGCTCTTTGGTTACAGGGCTATCTCTGTTAGTTCACTAGCATTCACTTAGCACCTGGTACCATGCCAGGAACACAATGGGTTCTTCTACATATTGATTTTCATGTGTTTCAAAAAAGGAACCGCAGTGCATTTTTGCTAGTCATTTTTTGAAAATAAAAGAATAGTTTGAGATCTGATTGTTGTCAGCAAGCTTTACTTTGAGAAGAGAAGCAAGTTTGGGTTGGTGATAAAGGTAACCCAGACATGTCTGTGTGTCATTTGAGACACTGGTCTCTAGGCTAAAATGTTTTCATGCCCTGATTAATCAGTATATACTTGCATTGGTAGAATTACAATACGTCTATATTCAATTACCAAGAGCTATAGGAAAATCAAGCATGTTGAAAAGAAAACAAAATAAGGAAGGGTCTGGAAACCATAGAGTTTTATACTCGAAGGCTGTAAAGAAAAGGAGGAACAGAAGATGAGAATTTTAATGTCAGCTGGGCATAGAATTATTAAAAAAGGAGATGAACATCAAAGTGTTATATGGAAGAGGTATTCAATTTATTCTAAATTTTTTCAGAAAGAGAACCAAACATCAGGGAAACATATTTCTGATCATCATAAAGAAAAACTTGCACAGTTGCCCCAAAATAAAATAAACTTCCTTGTTAAGAATTAAGTTTTTTGTCATGACAGATGGTTGGGCCAGACCAATAACATCTTCAAATATATTAGTGTGGAAATTCTTACACATAGTGACTTGTACAAAATAAACATCCAATTTATGTTGGTAAATAATTGCAACTAGGTGAAGTGATGGACATGTTAATTAACTTGATTGTGATAATAATTTGACCATATATGCACATGTCAAAACATCACATTGTGTACCATAAACATGCATGGTTTTTATTTGTCAATTATAGCTTTGATAAAACTGGAAAAAATCATCTTTAGTGAATAAAGGCATGTATTCTAGTGCAAGCTTAGGCCAGGTGGCTACAGAGGTCAAGAAGAATGCTGATACTCCTTGATGTGTCTGGCGTCTCCTCTGTACTGATGTCAGAGATACAGAGAGAGCAATCAGCCCTTGCTCCCTGCCTTAACAGAGGATTTTAGAGGAGGTAAAAACCCCTGAGCTGATGCCAAAGTTTTCTTAGAGGAGTTGTATGAATTGGTCCTCAGGGGATGAAGAAAAACAGGATAGAGAAACTGTAACATTTCAGAGAATTAGTACAAAGGTCCAGAGATAACACTGAGTATGATATAAGGGACAGTGAGCAAACAAGCTGGTTAGAGTGATACATGTCCCCAGGGGCAGGAAGAAATGAGGCAGCAGGCACATCAGAGCCAGACTGGGGAGTTTGGGCTTGATGCAGGAGACACATGGAAGTTCTGTAAATTATTAAGCAGAGGAGGGACATCATCACAATGTGTGAGGAACATTTGCCTGATGGATGCTCACCACAAAGAGCTGTGCCTTTTAAACTGGGGTGCACTACCCTCACACTCGTACACCAAAACGTTGGCCAAGCATTAATTTTACTCGAAGGTTTTGAAGTAAAGATAATTTAACTTGTAAGTAATTGATATTATTTTTTACCAAGCAAGTATGATAAAACCTAAGACTTGAGAGAAATTCTCTACACGTTGCAGAATGGCTGTAAGTTCTGTTCCAGGGGCTACCTAGCTCTCTTAGACTCTATGTGGAAGTTGGTCCTTGGATGGGAAAGTGTGAACAGCCCACTAGAGCAGGTGAAAGATCAGAATGTCTTCTGATTAATAAACACTGAGAATGTGCTGCTCTGGGCATGTGCTAAGTGTTGCAGGGTAGAAAGGTGAAGGCAGTGCTGCCCTGGAGTAACTGTTCATCTCATGGGGGAGACAGGTACATATACAGGTAACTTTGATATATTTTGGAAACCAATAAGAAAACAACTCTTCCCAGAAGGGAGCCTTGGGATAGTATAAGAAACATCTAGAGAATTTAGTGGCAAACTGAATGCAGAGGCTAAAAGGGATGAGACAAAGACCAGACCAGGATTTCTGTCCTGGGAGGCCCAAAGAATGAAGCTGCTGCTAACAGAAAATGATAGAGATGTGATGGGCCAAGTGGCCCAGTAGCAGCTGTTACTAAACAACTTCTGTTTAGTACAGACGAGAACTCATGCCTGGGAAGAAAACACATGAAAAAGACAAACACCCACTTAGAGAACTTGCTTGCACCCACACTGTCTGACCTCGCTCTGTAGCTCTCCCACCTACCTGTGTTCATGAGCTCATTTACATCAATGATTCTAAGACCCAGGTTCTGATACTTTCCAATTTTTAACTTACCCTTCCTTTTGAGAAGGAAACCAGTTGAAAACTCCAGACTAACCTTTTCAATAAAGAACCTAGAATCCTGCAGCTTCTGATAAGAATTAGAATGAAGATCTAACTCATAGAAGTGGAATATACTTTGCAGAAGTTGGCATTTGAGCTATATGTGTGACTTAGAGTTCCAGTTTTTTCGAAGAAAAAATTGTAGCAAACTCAAAACAGTTTCTGCCTTTCTTACAGAGCAGTGGTTTACATTCATCAAATTGAATTGAATTGAAAACCAGTGGCACACTGGTAAATGAAGTCATTTGTTATTAATAATGGTTTTAAAGTAATTGTTGTTTAGTCACTAAATCATGTCTGATTCTTTTGTGACCCCATGGACTATAACCTGCAGGGCTTCTCTGTCCATGGGGTTTCCCAGGCAAGAATACTGGAGTAGGTTGCAGTTTCCTTCTCCAGGGGATCTTACTGACTCAGGGATTGAACCTATGTCTCCTGCATTAGCAGGCAGGTTCTTTACCACTGACCCACCTAATAATCACAAATAACTAGCTATTGTTACTTGTTGCTATGCACTCTTCTAAATCAGCAATAGTGCAAGAGGTGAATTTATTTGTCATACAACCAAATTTGGTGGACATTGTTATTATCTGTGTTTTATGGATGAGATAAATGAAGCAGGAGAGGTGAACCTATTTGTCCAAAGCAATATAGTTAGAAAGTGGTAGAAGCTTGATTAAGAACTCCATGCTTAAAAGCTCAAACACTGTGCTTGACTCGCTAACAATACTAATCATTGCAAATGATTTATATACATACATTTTTAAATGGTTATCCCTATGTAGCTCTCTCAGTAGGTATTCCCTTAAGTAGGAGTGGGAGAGAACAAGTAGGTTACATTGAGAATACCAGAAATTGCATCCATCTCAGGTAAACCCAAAACCCATAGGAGTATATGATGCCCAGACATGTCATCTGAGTGCACATCTCAGGAGAAAAAAACTTTTCAGACTTCTGACAGAAAGTTAATCGATGCTCAGTTAAATTCCACACAGCATTTGCAATAACTCAGGGAGCGACATTTTGAGTGTATTGCCAATTAACAGGAGCATATGCCACATTTTGGAGCAAATTTATCTCAAAGGATTTCAGAAATGTGGGCCAACTTTAGATGGTTATTTCAAGCTATGAGCAGATCACCCTCAGCAGCTGGTTCTTTAGAGACTGCATCAGACCTGGTTTGTGCGCCTCCCAGGTTCACTCAGCCCTGCTTGCCCTCCAGGTTCTCACTGTTCTCGCTGCTTGGTCCATGGAGTGCCCTGGCCAGCACCATCTCCTAATAACACACCTGCTGCCACTCCCTCCTCAGAGTGATCACACGCCTCTTTGTTGGGCCTGTTGGAAACACAGACAAGATCTGACCAGACCTACAGAGGCTTTGACTTGTCACATCACTCTGGTCTCAAATGAAGCATCTTACTGTAAGGCATGGTCTTCAGCTTCTTCAGTAGCTGGCTGGGCAAACCAAGAAGGGCAGGAGAGTTAATGTTCCATGTTGCAAACTTTGACCATTGATACATGGATGGTGGAAAGGAGGGGATAATTCCTCCCCTTGATGAACTGTTTTAAAGCACTGTAGTTTCAAACAGCCTGTTTGAAATATTAATATATCCTATGCAACTGGGCAGTCAACTGTGTTTCCTTGTGAACCTGGCCAGTTTGTTAATGCAGCAGCTTGTATTTGCTTCCTCTCCATTCCTGCCTCATGTTCCTCTCCCTCTGACTGCTGCTGCCCTAAGATTGTACCACCTCATAAAACCTCAGACTTTGTTTTCTTAGGAACTTGGGCTAAGTCGGACTAATTACCCACTACATAAATGGCTATTGATCTTATACACACATGTGCCCTCAGATAATCTCTCTTCAAGAAATTTCCTGCTCCTCGAATTCTACTACTTATTTCATTTATCTCTTTCAGCCATTCTCCAAAGTATTGGTTATACAGGAGTTATAAAGATAATGAAAAACAAACTTTCTAAAAAAAAAATACATTCTGATTGCTGGTAATGAATGAAGTTTAGGAAACATGTAGGCCTTTAGAAGCCTGTTAAAATAGGAAATAGAAGTGGAAAAAGCACTGAACAAAAGTGCTTTGTTTAGATCTTAGGGGGAAAGTATTCAGTCTTTTACCATTGAGTATGTATGTACGTGAGGTCGCAAAGAGTTGGACATGACTGAGCACACACATGCACAAACACACACATGCACACATATGACATTAGATGTAGGTTTTACATAGATGTCTTTTATCAACATGAGGATGTTCTCATCTATTCCTAGTTATCTGAGAGATTTTTTATTATCATGAATAGGTGTTGAATTATATCAAATGCTTCTTTCTGTATCTGTTGAGATTATCATATGATTTATTCCTTTGTTCTATTAATATGGTGACCTACATTAATTAATTTTTTGAATATTAGACTAATCTTGCAACCGTAGGATAAATGTCACTTGGTCATGACATATTATCATTTTTATATCTTACTGAATTTTATTTGTAAATATTTTGTTCAGGCTTTTTGCATTTAAGTTCATGGGGAATAATGATCTATATTTTTCTTTTTGTGATGTCTATCTGATTTTGGTATCAGAGTAATACTGGCCTTATAAAATGAGTTTGAAAATGATCCCTCCTCCTCAATTTTTATTTAATAAAAAATATTTAATTTTCTATTAAATATTTAATAGAATCCCTGTGAAGAATTTGGGCTTGAAATTTTCTTCATGAAAAGGTTTATATTATGAATTCAATCTTTTTAGTAGATATAGTACTACTCAGTTTCCTATTTCTTCTTGCAAGTGTTTTAGTAATTTGTGACTTTCAAGGAATTTATTCCTTTCATTTGGCTGTCAAAAATTTTGGCATAAAGTTGCCAACATTTCCTAATTACCTAGGAAATGTTCCTAGTTACCCAGGAAATGTTCCCAATTACCCTTTTAATATGTATAGGATCTGTATTGGTGTTTCCTTTCACATTTTTTATTTTGGTGACTTGAATTTTCTCTCTTTTTGTCTAATTATAGCTAGAGGGTTATGAATTTTGTTAATTTTTAAAAGAAGCAGCTCTGGTTTCAGTGATTTTATCTGGTGGTTTTTTTTTTTTTTTCATTTTATATTTGAATGATTTTGCTCCTGTGTTTATTACTTTCTTACTTTTACTTACCAGCCTGTAAGGAAACTATTGTCTAGTGGATTCATTTGTATCTCTAAGGAAAGCCCACCAGACTATCTCTAATACCACTTGGGCTTTTATTACAAATGGTAGTTTTTCAAAAGTAAACTACCAGAATACAGAAAGGCCATTCCAAACACAGCAATCTAAAGACAATGAAAAGGCAGAGAAATACTCAGCAGGTAAAGGAACATGATAAATGCCCACCAAACCAAACAAAAAAGGAGGAGATAGGGAGTCTACCTGAAATAGAATTCAGAATAATGATAGTAAAAACGATCCAAAATCTTGAAAACAAAATGGAGTTACAGATAAATAGCCTGGAGACAAGGATTGAGAAGATGCAAGAAATGTTTAACAAGGACCTAGAAGAAATAAAAGAGTCAATCAATAATGAATAATGCAATAAATGAGATCAAAAACACTCTGGAGGGAAACAACAGTCGAATAACGGAGGCAGAAGATAGGATAAGTGAGGTAGAACTTAGAATGGTGGAAATAAATGAAGCAGAGAGGAAAAAAGGAAAAAGAATTAAAAGAAATGAGGACAACCTCAGAGAACTCTAGGACAATGTTAAATGCCCCAACATTCGAATCATAGGAGTCCCAGAAGAAGAAGACAAAAAGAAAGACCATGAGAAAATACTTGAGGAGGTAATCGTTGAAAACTTCCCTAAAATGGGGAAGGAAATAATCACCCAAGTCCAAAAACCCCAGAGAGTTCCAAACAGGATAAACCCAAGGCGAGACACCCCAAACACATATTAATCAAATTAACAAAGATCAAACACAAAGAACAAATATTAAAAGCAGCAAGGGAAAAACAACAAATAACACACAAGGGGATTCTCATAAGGACAGTAGCTGATCTTTCAATAGAAACTCATTAGGCCAGAAGGGAATGACAGGACATACTTAAAGTGATGAAAGAGAAAAACCTACAACCCAGATTACTGTACCCAGCAAGGATCTCATTCAAATATGAAGGAGAAATCAAAAGCTTTACATACAAGGAAAAGCTGAGAGAATTCAGTACCACAAACCAGCTCTCCAACAAATGCTAAAGGATCTTCTCTAGACAGGAAACACAGAAAAGGTATATAAACTTGAACCCAAAACAACAAAATAAATGGCAACAGGATCATACTTATTAATAATTACCTTAAATGTTAATGGGTTGAATGCCCCAACCAAAAGACAAAGACAGCTGAATGAATACAAAAACAAGACCTCTATATATGCTGTCTACAAGAGTCCCATCTCAAAAAAAGGAACACATACAGACTGAAAGTGAAGGTCTGGAAAAAGATATTTCGTGCAAATGGAGACCAAAAGAAAGCAGAAGTAGCAATACTCATATCAGATAAAATACACTTTGAAATAAAGGCTGTGAAAAGAGACAAAGAAGGACACTACATAATGATCAAAGGATCACTCCAAGAAGAAGATATAATAATTATAAATATATGTGCACCCAACATAGGAGCACCACAATATGTAAGGCAAATGCTAATAACCCAATAATAGTGGGAGACTTTAATACCCCACTCACACCTATGGATAGATCAACTAAACAAAATTAGCAAGGAAACACAAACTTTAAATGCTACAATGGACCAGTTAGACCTAATTGATATCTATAGGACATTTCACCCTAAAACAATGAATTTCACCTTTTTCTCAAGTGCATATGGAACCTTCTCCAGGATAGATCACATCCTGGGCCATAAATCTAGCCTTGGTAAATTCAAAAAAATTGAAATCATTTCAAGCATCTTTTCTGACCACAATGCAGTAAGATTAGAAATCAATTACAGGAAAAAAAAAAAACTATTAAAAATTCCAACATATGGAGGCTAAACAACACACTTCTGATAACCAACAAATCACAGAAGAAATCAAAAAAGAAATCAAAATATGCATAGAAATGAATGAAAATGAAAACACAACAACCCAAAACCTGTGGGACACTGTAAAAGCAGTGCTAAGGGGAAGGTTCATATCAATACAGGCTTACCTCAAGAAACAAGAAAAAAGTCAAATAACCTAACTCTACACCTAAAGCAACTAGAAAAGGAGGAAATGAAGAACCCCAGGGTTAGTAGAAGGAAAGAAATCTTAAAAATCAGGGCAGAAATAAATGCAAAAGAAACAAAAGAGACCATAGCAAAAATCAACAAAGCTAAAAGCTGGTTCTTTGAGAAGATAAATAAAATTGACAAACCATTAGCCAGACTCATCAAGAAACAAAGGAAGAAGAATCAAATCAACAAAATTAGAAATGAAAATGGAGAAATCACAACAGACAACACAGAAATACAAAGGATCATAAAAGACTACTATCAGCAACTATATGCCAATAAAATGGACAACTTGGAAGAAATGGACAAATTCTTAGAAAAGTATAACTTTCCAAAACTGAACCAGGAAGAAATAGAAAATCTTAACAGACCCATCACAAGCACAGAAATTGAAACTGTAATCAGAAATCTTCCAGCAAACAAAAGCCCAGGACCAGATGGCTTCATAGCTGAATTCTACCAAAAATTTAGAGAAGAGCTAACACCTATCCTACTTAAACTCTTCAAGAAAATTGCAGAGGAAGGTAAACTTCCAAACTCATTCTATGAGGCCACCATCACCCTAATACCAAAACCAGACAAAGATGCCACAAAAAAAGAAAACTACAGGCCAATATCACTGATGAACATAGATGCAAAAATCCTTAACAAAATTCTAGCAATCAGAATCCAACAACATATTAAAAAGATCATACATCATGACCAAGTGGGCTTTATCCAAGGGATGCAAGGATTCTTTATCTGCAAATCAATCAATGTAATACACCACATTAACAAATTGAAAGATAAAAACTTTATGATTATCTCAATAGATGCAGAGAAAGCCTTTGACAAAATTCAACATCCATTTATGATAAAAAAAAAAAAAGTCCAGAAAGCAGGAATAGAAGGAACATGTCTCAACATAATAAAAGATATATGACAAAGCCTCAGCAAACCTTATCCTCAATGGTGAAAAATTGAAAGCATTTCCCCTAAAATCAGGAACAAGACAAGGGTGCCCATTCTCACCACTACTATTCAACATAGTTTTGGAAGTTTTAGCCACAGCAATCAGAAAAGAAAAAGAAATAAAAGGAATCCAGATTGGAAAAGAAGTAAAACTCTCACTGTTTGCAGATGACATGATCCTCTACATAGAAAACCCTAAAGACTCCACCAGAAAATTACTAGAGCTAAACAATGAATATAGTAAAGTTGCAGGGTATAAAATTAACACACAGAAATCCCTTGCATTCCTATACACTAACAATGAGAAAACATAGAAATTAAGCAAACAATCACATTCACCATTGCAATGAAAAGAATAAAATACTTAGGAATATATCTACCTAAAAAAAACAAAAGACCTATATATAGAAAACTATAAAACACTGATGAAAGAAATCAAAGAAGATACAAATAGATGGAGAAATATACCATGTTCATGGATTGGAAGAATCAATATAGTGAAAGTTAGCATGCAAAGCAATCTACAGATTCAATGCAATCCCTATCAAGCTACCAATGGTATTTTTCAGAGAACTAGAACAAATAATTTCACAATTTGTATGGAAATACAAAAAAACTCGAATAGCCAAAGCAATCTTGAGAAAGAAGAATGGACCTGGAGAAATCAACCTGCCTGACGTCAGGCTTTACTACAAAGCTGCAGTCGTCAAGACAGTATGGTACTGGCACAAAGGCGGAAATATAGATCAATGGAACAAAATAGAAAGCCCAGAGATAAATCCATGCACCTATGGACACCTTATCTTTGACAAAGGAAACAAGAATATACATTGGAGAAAAGACAATCTCTTTAACAAGTGGTGCTGGGAAAACTGGTCAACCACTTGTAAAAGAATGAAACTAGAACACTTTCTAACACCATACACAAAAATAAGCTCGAAATGGATTAAAGATCTAAACATAAGACCAAAAACTATAAAACTCCTAGAGGAGAACATAGGCAAAACACTCTGGCATAAATCACAGCAGGATCCTCTATGACCCACCTCCAGAGTAATGTATATAAAAGCAAAAATAAACAAATAAGACCTAATTAAACTTAAAAGCTTTTGCACAATGAAGGAAACTATAAGCAAGGTGAAAAGACAGCCTTCAGAATGGGAGAAAATTATAGCAAATGAAGCAACTGACAAAGAATCTCAAAAATACACAAGCAATTCCTACAGCTCAATTCAAGAAAAATAAATGACCCAATCAAAAAATGGGCCAAAGAACTAAACAGACATTTCTCTAAAGAATTCATACAGATGGCTATCAACATCACTCATTATTGGAGAAATGCAAATCAAAACCACAAGTCTACAAACAAAAAATGCTGGAAAGGGTGTGGAGAAAAGGGAATCCTCTTATACTCTTATATGTTGGGGGGAATGCAAACAAGTACAGCCACTATGGAGAACAGTGTGGAGATTCCTTAAAAAACTGGAAATAGAACTGCCATATGACCCAGCAATCCCACTGCTGGGCATATGCACAGAGGAAGCCAGAATTGAAAGAGACACGTGTACCCCAATGTTCATTGCAGCACTGTTTATAATAGCCAGGACATGGAAGTAACCTAGATGTCCATCGGCAGACGAATGGATAAGAAAGGTGTGGTACAATGGAATATTACTCAGCCATTAAAAAGAATACATTTGAATCAGTTTTAATGAGGTGGATGAAACTGGAGCCTATTATACAGAGTGAAGTAAGTCACAACAAAAAACACCAATACAGTATACTAACGCATGTATATGGAATTTAGAAAGATGGTAACAATGACCCTATATGTGAGACAGCAAAAGAGACACAAATGTATAGAACAGTCTCTTGGACTCTGTGGGAGAAGGCAAGGGTGGGATGATTTGAGAGAATAGCGTTGAAATGTGTATATTATCATATGTGAAACAGATCGCCAGTCCCGGTTCGATGCATGAGACAGGGTGCTCAGGGCTGGTGCACTGGGATGACTCAGAGGGATGGGATAGGGAGGGAGATGAGAGGGGTGTTCAGGATGGGGGACACATGTACACCCATGGCAGATTCATGTCAATGTATGGCAAAACCCACTACAATATTGTAAAGTAATTAATAAAAGAAAAAAAAGTAAACTTAAGAAGCTACTTTCTTATTATCTGAGGTACTAGTGTTCTGATTACTTTAAGGGCTGTTTGAATGCTGTTTTCTGATGGCTGTTTTTAATTTGTTCTAGCTTTATTGGAATATAATTGCCATATAATATTGTATAAATTTAAGATGTACAACATGATTTGATATATATATATATAGTGAAAGGACTACCACAGTAAGGTTAGGTAACGCATATATCATCTCTTATAGTTACCTTGTGTGTGTGTGTGTGTGTGTGTGTGTGTGGTGAGAACATTTAAAATCTACTCATTTCATGTATCCATTACAGTACTGTTAACTATAGTCACCATACTATGCTACTGCTACTTAGTCACTCAGTCATGTCCAACTCTTTATGACCTCATGGACTGTAACCTGCCAGGCTTCTCTGTTCATGATTATTCTCCAGGCAATATCACTGAAGTGGGTTGCCATGCCCTCCTCCAGGGCATCGTCCCAACCCAGGGATCGAACCGAGGTCTCCGCATTGCAGGCGGATTCTTTACCATCTCAGCCACCAGGGAAGCCCCACAATACTATACATTCGATTAAATATTTTAAACATTGCAATTAGAGAAAATGAGAAAAGTTAGTGTGGAAAGGAGGGAGACTTTGGCAAATAATTTTCACTGATGAAAATTAGATCTCTTATTTTTTTAACTTTTTAAAACTTGGATTATTTGTGAAAAATAAACAATACTCCCCCTAAAAGTCCTGTGTCTATAAGAGGAAAGATCCTAGGTCACTTTCTCTCTTAGTGTTAATTTTTAGGATAACTTGAATAAATCCCATTTAATTGAAGTACCTTTTGGTACCAATCAGCATGATATTACCAATGCAATGGGCCAGCGTGATATCATGTGGAAGGGAAACATGATCAAGTTCCCTGCAAACTAAACTGTGACACAGTGCTTTAGAGTTACTATACCCCTGAGGTAGGACAGAGAAGGTGCTCTGCTGGCCTCGCCAGCTGAAAGTGGGGTGGTCCTTATTGACAGCTGGAGAAAAAGGCATTCTCCTGATCAATAGCTGCATATCGGGTACAAAAGGATGTGTTAATTTGCTCAAGCAAATTAATGTACCACATCTGGTACAGAACTTTCAATTGGCACGGATACATGGTTAAGCTTACCATTAAACAGTGTCATTCTCCAGAGTCTTCTAAAGAGGTCAGATAGGCTAGCTGAACAGGCATATGGTGGGAATCACCACCCCTGCCTCTCTTGAAGCCTTGATGGCACTACTCTCTGCAATCCCTCCAGCAGGGCAGTATCACTTTTGACTTACTATTTTCCTAAGTAGAAATCGTTCCGGTGGCTTCCACCGGGACTTTCTCACAGGTTAAGGAACCAAGGTGGGGATTGTGTATACATATATTCCAATTATGCATCCTGGAACTGGGGAAAATAACCACAAAGTGGGTTTAGGGACCCGATGGGCTCCCCATGAGACAGACCTGGGCTAAAACTCCATTCATCACCCAACCTCTTATAATTCCCTGGTCTGACTGATGGACAAAAATTATGTTTTGGGTCTCCTAGAATTACTATCAGTTCAGAGCCAGTATACAGTAGCCCCCAAAAGGCTTGATTGCTTTCTTTTGCACAACTTAGTTATCCTGACAAAAGGCTATAGATTTCTTTGGGGAAGTCAAGGAAAAAGATTAACTATACATTTTTGGCAGTATATTATATCAGAGTCCTTCCTTATGAGACCCAGCCTTCCCTTCATCCAAGAAAGTAAACTGGCTCAAGTGTAAGAATTACTTGTATTATTTTCTTTACAGATCTAACCTCTGCTTATCAGGTTAGATTGTGTTTGCTTGACCTGAAACTTTTCTGCTTATACAGATCAAGTTAGAATTTTGTTCATTTGTTTATTTTATTAAAGTACAATTAATTTACAATGCTATGCTAGTTTTAGGTTATAGCATAGTGATTCACTATTACTACAGATTATACTTCATTGTAGGCTGTTACAAGAAAATGTGTATAATTACCTATGCTCTACAGTACACCTTTGTTGCTTATGTGTTTTATATATAATAGTTTGTATCTGTTAATCTCATACCCCTAATTTGACCCTCCCATCCCCATCCTCTCCCCTTTGGTAACCACAAGTTTGTTTTCTATATCTGTGATTCTGTTTTTGTTTTGCATACACCTTCATTTGTATTATTTTCTTTATATTCCACATATAAGTGATAGCCAATATTTGTTTTCCTCTGCTTTATTTCAATAATATTCTCTAGGTCCATCCACATTGCTGCAAATGACTGTATTTCATTCTTTTATGAGTAACATTCCATTATATACATACACACACACACACACACACACGTGTATATTGTTGTTCAGTAGCTAAGTTGTGGCCGACTCTTTGCGACCCCATGAACTGCAGCACATCAGGCTTCCCTGTCCTTCACTATCTCCCTGAGTTTGCTCAAACTTATGTCTGTTGAATCAGTGATGCCATCCATCCATCTCATCCTCTGTCACCCACTTCTCCTCTTGCCCATAGTCTTTCCCAGCATCAGGGTCTTTTCCATTGAGTCATTCATTGCATCAGGTGGCCAAAGTACTGGAGCTTCAGCTTCAGCATCAGTCCTTCGAATGAATATTCAGGATTGATTTCCTTTAGGATTGACTTGATCTTGCAGTCCAAAGGACTCTTAAGAGTCTTCTCCAGCACCACAGTTTGAAAACATTAATTCTTCGGTGCCAGTCTTCTTTATGGTCCACCTCTCACATCTGTACATGACTACTGGAAAAACCATAGCTCTGACTACATGAACCTTTGTTGGCAAAGTGATGTCTCTGCTTTTCAATATACTGTCTAGGTTTGTCATAACTATTCTTCCAAGGAGCAAGTGTCTTTTAATTTCATGGCTGCAGTCACCATCTGCAGTGATTTTGAAGCCCAAGAAAATGAAATATGACTCTGTTTCCACATTTTCCCCATCTGTTTGCCAGGAAGTGATAGGACCAGGTGCCATGATATTAGTTTTTTAAATGTTGAATTTTAAGCCAGCTTCCCCCCTTCCCCTTTCACCTTCATCAAGAGTCTCTTTAGTTCCTCTTTGCTTTCTGCCGTAAGTGTGCTGTCATCTCTATATCTGAGGTTATTGATATTTCTCCCGGCAATCTTGATTCTAGCTTGTGCTTCATCCAGCCTGGCATTTCACATGATGTACTCCACATATCTGTTAAATAAGCAGGGTGACAATATACAGCCTTAACGTATTCCTTTCCCAATTTGGAACCAGTCTGTTGTTCCATATCCAGTTCAACTGTTGCTTCTTGACCTGCATATAGATTTCTCGGGAGGTAGATAATGTAGTTTGATATTCCCATCTCTTGAAGAATTTTCCAGTTTGTTGTGATCTACAAAGTCACACAGAGACTTTAGTGTAGGCAATGAAACATGGGTATATATATTTTTTGGAATTCCCTTGCTTTTTGTATGATCCACTGTATGGTTGCCAATTTGATCTCTGTCTCCTCTGCCTTTTCTAAATCCAGCTTGAACATCTGAAAGTTCTTGGTTCACGTACTCCTGAAACCTAGCTTGAAGGATTTTGAGCATAATCTTGCTGGCATGTGAAATGAGTGCAATTATACAGTAATTTGAACATTCTTCATTGCCTTTCTTTGTGATTGGAATGAAAACTGACCTTTTTCAGTCCTGAGGCCCTGGTGAGTTTTCCAAATTTGCTGGCATAATGAGTGCAACACTTCAACAGCATCATCTTTTAAGATTTGAAATAGCTCACCTAGAATTCCATCACCTCCACTAGCTTTGTTCGTAGTGATACTTCCTTAGGCCCACTTGACTTCACACTCCAGGATGTCTGGGTCTATGTGAGTGATCACATCATCATGATTATCTGGTACATTAAGAGCTTTTTTTGTATAGTTCTGTGTATTCTTGCCATCTTTTATTAATCTCTTCAGCTTCTGTTAGATCCTTGCCACTTTTTTCCTTTACTGTGCCTATCTTTGTATGAAATGTTCCCTTGGTATCTCCAGTTTTTCTTAAAGAGATGTCTAGTCTTTCCCATTCTATTATTTTCCTGTATTTCTTTGCATTGGTCACTTAAGAAAATTTTCTTATCTCTCTTTCCCTTTCTCCTTTGCCTTTCGCTTCTCTTCTTTTCTCATCTATTTGCAAGGCCTCGTAAGACAACTACTTTGCCTTCTTGTGTTTCTTTTTCTTGGGGAAAGTTTTGGTTATCACCTCCTGTATAATGTTACAAACCTCTATCCATAGTTCTTCAGGCACTCTGTCTACCAGATCTAGTCCCTTGAATCTATTCATCACCTCCACTGTATAATCATAAGGAATTTGATTTAAGTCATACCTGAGCGGCCTAGTGGTTTCCCTTACCTTCTTCACTTTGAGCCTGAATTTTGCAATTGTGTGTGTGTGTGTATGTATACGTAATAATATATGCAGCTTCTTAATCCAATCACATATTAATGGGCACTTGGGCTGCTCCCTTGTCTTGGCTTTTGTAAATAGCACTCTATAAACATTGAGGTGTATGTGTATTTTTGAATTAGTGTTTTACTTTTTTCCAGATATATACCCAGGGGTGGGATTACAGAATCATATAGCAATGCTATTTTTAGTTTTTAAATTTTTAAGGCACCTCCAAACTGTTTTCCATAGTGAATGCACCAATCTACATTCCCACCAATGGTGTACAAGGATTCTCTTTTTTTCTACACCCTCACCAGCACTTATTGTTTGTAGATTTTTTGATGATGGCCACTTTTACAGGTGTGAGGTGATACCACATTTTGGGTTGGTTTGCATTTCTCTCATAATTAGCTAGCCATGTTAAGCATATTTTCATGTTCCAGTTAGTTAATCTATGTGTCTTCTTTAGAAACATATCTATCCAGGTCTTATGCCCATTTTTTTTTTTTTTGGCTTGGGTTGTTTGTTTGTTTGTTTATACTGAGTTGTATGAACTGTTTTTATATTTCGGATATTAACCTCCTTGCCAGTCACATCATTTGCAAATATTTTCTCTCATTCCATAAGTTGTTTTATCATTTTGCTGATTGTTTCCTTTGCTGTACAAAAGCCTTTAAGTTTAATTAGGTCACACTTGTTTATTTTTGCTTTTATCTCTTTTGCTTTTGGAGACTGATCTGAGAAAATATTGCTATGACTTACATCAAAGAGTGTTCTGCCTGTGTTCTCTTCTAGAGTTGTATGGTTTCAGGTCTTACATTATGTCTTTAGTCCATTTTGAGTTTATTTTTGTACATGTTTTGAGGGAGTATTCTAATCTTATCCTTTTACATGGAGCTGTCCAGTTTTTCAAGCATCACTTATTAAAGAGACTGTCTTTTCTCCATTATATATTCTTGCCTCCTTTGTCATAGATTGACTATAGTTGTGTAGGTTTATTTCTGTGCTGTCTATTCTTGATCTACTAGATCAAGTAAGAATTTAGTAGGCTTCCTATCTGTTTCAATTCTAGGAACACCACAATCAACTAGCCAATCCTATAGGTCTATGCCAGTCAGATTATTCCGGTTACTGCTTTGACTCTGCCTTCCATTACAGTGACAACACCCACCTTGCCTTTGGCTGCTGACTACTGCCACTTGGTCCCTGCCACCCCAATATCCAATTACTCCCCATCCATTTAGGTTTCTCGGTTCAGTGACTCTATTTCCACTGTGAAAAGAGTGATCACACAACTCTTACGGTTGCTGGAGTTCTCACAGATTTTGTATTTATCACAGTCATCATGAAGAGTATGTCTTCTGGACTCTCCCAATGTGAATGAGTAGGTCTTAGATGACAAATCCACTCGAACATTCCAGTCTCTCTAGGCCTAACCCTAACCCTTCCTCTGCATTCTGGCTTGCTCACTGTGGGCCACTTTTTGGTCTGTTTTAGCCAACCAACCAAACAAACAATTAGAGCTCTTTCTAACTTCCGAAGTTGCAACATTAAAGACAGAATTTGTGTTCAGTTAGCTCATGTCAGTAAATTCTGCCTGGATTCAATATTATGTTCCTTCCAGCATTATCTGATTCTTAACATCCATTCTTACACATGTTCCCTGCATTTCTGTCTGTCTAAATTTAAAAACTCAAGGAATCATTTTAACATGTAGCATATCTCTGTGTGTATCACGCTTTGCACCCTACCTTTAGAGATTTGTTGGGCCATCGGTTATGGGCATAGAAGTAGGATGGGCTGAGGAGTGGTCCTGAGGAGAATTATCATCTTATACAGCAGCTGCTCAAAAAGACCATTTCAGTTTCCTCAGTCAGTGCAGGGTTACTCCCCTCGGACAGGGGTGGAGAGGCTGCTTGTTTTGGGAGCAGGTTAACCTCTTCCACTGACAAGTTTCAGGATCCTACTCCTTCCCAGTCAATGCCTCACTTTAACTGTAGACATTCTGGGGAGGCTAGGAGTTGAACTTGCTTGTAATTAAGCCGGTCAGTCACAGGATGAGATTCTGTCCTTGACTTTCAGCAATCTCAATCCTATGGCTACAGGAGATCATTTATGCAGCAAATTTGAGCTGGGAATTTGAATCCCTAAGCCCATCCTTTTCTTACCCAACTTTGTCCAGCAACAATAGGAACAACCAGCCAACCTAATTATATTCATTTTTTGCCAAAAATGTTTGAAAGTTTTATGTGAACAGTGACCCAGATCCTTGCTTTTTCAAAGTAGTTGGTTCAGAGTATCCAGTTGTGATGTTTGTCCTATCTGTATTGTCATATCACACCATGGAGTGTCAGCACTCTTTTTATTACTGGAAATAGGGCCCTTAGCATCTTTAAATCTAGTTGTAATAGGGAACCAATTCCATAAACCCAGAAACAATTGAGAATTCATCCTTAACATTCTGTTTCTCTAAAACAACTCTCAATACCAAAATATGTATTAATCAGAGTCCTCCAGAGAAACAGAACCAATAAGAGCTGATAGATAAACACATAGATACATAGATAAAGGAATTGTCTCACATAATTATGGAAGCTGAGAATTACCTAGATCTACAATTGGCAAGATAGAGACCCAGAAGAGCCAATGTATAGGTTCTAGTCTGAAGGCCAAAAAAGACTAATGTCCCAACTCAAATGGTCAAACAGATGGAGTTCACTCTTACTCAGCCTTTTTGTTCTAGGTCTTCAGTTGATTGGATAAGGCCACATTCATTAGAGAAGATATCTACTATTTCTGAGTCTAGTGATTCAAATGTTAATCTTATCTAGAAACAGACACACCAGAATAATATTTGAACAAATATCTGGGCATCCTGTGACCTAGTCAAGTTGAGATATGAAATGAATCATTAC
Source organism: Bubalus kerabau (assembly GCF_029407905.1). NCBI lineage: Eukaryota > Metazoa > Chordata > Mammalia > Artiodactyla > Bovidae > Bubalus > Bubalus kerabau. The sequence goes on along the minus strand of NC_073639.1, from coordinate 39,231,436 downwards.
AGCTATCTTGTTATTTTCATAGATGTTGTCTATAATATTTATAGAGTAGATTCAGTTCAGGTCCTTATTATTTCTTGCTGAAACTAATGGAACAACTTTACAACTAATCTCATGATATTCAAATTCTCTTTACTTGCATTCATCCCCTAAACTACCACCCACATTACATTACTTTTAAATAACACAGATAGATAGTGTTTTCTATCACCATCCCTGTGCCAGAGCACTGTGGCAACCTCCAGTGGTTTTTCTAGGCTGTAGGATTCAGTATGATCTCAGTAGGGCTTCCCTGGTGGCTCAGATGGTAAAGAGTCTGCCAGCAATGTGGGAGACCTGGGTTCAATCCAAGGCTCAGGAAGATCCCCTGAAGAAGGAAATGGCAATCCACTCCAGTATTCTTGCCTGGAAAATCCCATGGATGGAGGAGCCTGGCAGGCTACAGTCCATGGTGTCGCAAAGAGTCGGACACGACTGAGCAACTAACACACATACCAGCATAGGCAAGAGGAAGTCATCTTATCATCTTCCACTCCACTTCTCATGAGGATGCCTACTTATCCTTCTGATAATACATCAATGCACTATGATCTAGTAGCTCTTAGATTAAACCATGTGAAATTGTCCTTTTTTAGTTTAAAAAAGAGGTAAATCGGCACAATATGACACAATTTAACCCAGTAATATAAAATGAGAAGTATAATTAAAGCTTCTCAAGAGCAGAGTCCTGTCTTATTCATCTCCATTTTTAACCAGTGCCTAGCATTACTCTGGCACATCTCAAAGTCTAGGGAAATGCTTACTAAATTAAAGAAACATTTTTATATTAAAGAACACTCAAGAAAACTTTGGAGTGTGTTGCAAACTTTCATTATTTTAGATTTTACTCTTGAATTTATACACGTGCCTTTATCTTTTTCTTTATTAAAATTATGTTCAAAGATTCAAGTTTTTTAAAAGAAGCAATTATTCTCAGAATTAAGAAGTATTTCTAGTTTATCTAGACATTTTTAAATGTTCTTAATCTGTTTGGAGAGAAAAAGAATATCTTAAATTTAACTTTAACTAAGTTTTATTCCAAGCAATCACTTGGAAAGTAGTTCACTATTTGTGGCCAAAAAACTCCCTTTTGAAAATAGTACTTTGGGGCTTGTTGGGATTTTTGCATGACTTTTTCTCTGGCTTTCAGAAAAGTGCTAAAAATATAACTCAAAGAACTCATGGGAAAAGTGAACCATTATGATCAGATATAGCCTGTTCAATCCATGAATGTACTGGAAACATTTCTCAGTTTGACAGGAAATAGAAAGTTTTTCAGTAGAGGATTTCTCAGGGCTAATTATAATTAACTTATAGAATTGAAGAGCTGATCAGGACTTTGGGTGATCAATTTATTTACTCTATGTCTTCTAGTAGCACAATGTTTAAAGCATCCCCAACAAGTAAGAATCTATCCTATTTTTTTTTAAAGGTCTGTAAAAAACTTGAAGTCCTAAATACTAAAGCCTCTTATAGACATGAATAGATAGTATATCTCCCACAGGAATTTCCAGTAGTATAATTAATCTAACACATCAAGTGTCTGGGACATAGAAAGTGGTCAATAATTATTGGCTATAATTATTTTTGCATAATTAAGGTGGTTACAAAAAATAAGCATCTTCCTAAGCCTTAGGCTTCAGTCCATGGGGTCGCTACCAGTCGGACGCAACTGAGCAACTTCACTTTCACTTTTCACTTTCACGCAATGGAGAAGGAAATGGCAACCCACTCCAGTGTTCTTGCCTGGAGAATCCCAGGGATGGCAGAGCCTGATGGGCTGCTGTCTATGGGGTCGCACAGAGTCGGACACGACTGAAGCGACTTAGCAGCAGCAGCGGCAAGACTTAGAAAATATATTTCTTTTAATTAAAAAAGCAAAGTGTGTCTACTTACCTATTTGATTATTTTGTAACTGGATGGTACACATGAAACACTGGAAAACATATGAGCTCTAAAGCTCCTAGTAGACGTGGGTTTAAATTTTAGCTCCTCTAAATTTCATCTTTTTAAAATGGGGACAATTATACAAGCCTACATTGTAGGACTGTTGTGCAGATTGAATATATTTTTCATAAAGTGTACTGTACAGCGCCTGCCCATTTGATCCTTCCAAACAGTACTAGCACTAATATTAATAGCACTCAAGCTGAATACTAGTACTATTAATATTAGTACTTGAGCGTTAACACATGCTTGCAGAAAGAGTGAATGGCGAAGATACTACACAGTCAATCTGCAAAGTGATAAACTTGACCCTGGACAGAGAGTCTCGTTTCTTACACTGTTCCTACAAAAACCAGATATTCGCAAATATCAAGAATGTTAAAGTAGATATGCCTCCATATGAAAGGAGAAGGAACTGCATCACTGGATGAGACAACTAATCCTCTGAATCACCTAGGGAAACTTCTAAAAGTACAGATTCTTGAACTCCAAGTCAGACCTAAAAAATCAGCATCTCTGGGGGTGGGCAGGAGAAGGAAGTAAATCCTGTATTTAAAAAAAAACAAAAAAAAAAAACAGAAAACAACCTAGGTGATTACCATGATAAGTCAGTGAGATGACCTCTCTATCCCCTTCAAGATTTAGATTCTGTGATTCTATCACACCTTCTTAGTGAGTCAGAGCTCAGAATTATTGTGCACAATGAGGTAATGTGATAATTTGTGGTTTCCTGTCTTTAGAGTATGGTAGGGGGAAGAATCACATAATGAACATTATCTGATAAACTAATGGAGATTTGTTATAACAGAAAAATGAAAAGTTCCCTGAACAAGACAGACTGGATTTGAACACAATAGATATATTCTGTGCCATTAAAAACTCTGACAAAGAAGGGAAAATACCCAGGGAATACTCAAGCAAGCCATAGCCAAGGCAGTGATGGAGAAATAAGCTGAAGGTAATGACATGCAGACCTCCTTTTACCTCATGACTGAACAACTGTAGAGTTGGAGCTGAATCAATAAAGAAAAAGAATAAGCCTTCGTTGAACCAGAGTGATATTTTATAGAGAATTATGGGGCATGATTACTGTCTGAAGCCCATATGGATGGTCAAGGGAAATGTTAAATCAGAGTTCACAAACGTATTTGATTCCATCAAAGGAAGAAATCTCATACCAGTTTTGCAGTGTGTCTCATATTAATGCAGCAGATCATGACCCTCAGGATAAATCACTCTTCTCTGGACTAAGAGCAAGCTTTTATATTTCAAGCACTATGTCCAACCTCCAGAAAGAAACTAGTGTTTATTGGGTCTGTTAGGTTCCAGAAAGCAGATAAAGTTCTCAGTGAAGTCTCCTCACTCTGGGAAAGAAATGAGATGTTTACCTTTCACACCTGATTTTATACAGACAGAACTAAGAAATAGGCAGTTGATGATGCCACCCCCTGGAAATATGTGCATACTGCCTTGGCCCTTTGTGCCTGGTATTGTGCTGGTCACTCCGTGCACTAACCTCAGGAGGAAATGGTACCCTAAAGACCTCACATCTTAGCAAAATGGTAGAACACACCACACTTTCAACCAGATGTGTAATTTTTTTTATTTCTTTAATTTACATAATAGTACCAGCTACAGGAGTATTAATACACTTCAGAAAAGGCAATTACTTATGTAGCACTATCTCCAGGAATTCCTCGCCACTTCATGGATCAGTCAATCAGTCACGAAGTGGAGAAGAATCTGATTCTTAAGTGTCTGATTCTGGCTGTAACTCTTAAGTGTTTCCTGACCTCACAACTGTACCGCCTCTCTTAGCTGGAAAACACTCTCCTGTCACTTGCTAATTCACATCATGATAACCTGTGTCAGGGCTGACAACACTGAGGTCTGGAGGCTAACACTGACTTCTCTATAGGAAGGCATTCTCGAGGGCTCCATATCCTGTCCTGTTTTTAACTCTGAAATGTGTTAACCTACTCACCCCTCCTGTAGATGACACAGAAAAGGAAACGATCAGGTTTTATAACTATTTATAACTTTCTGATTCATCCTTGGTCTCAGAGCTCTGTGGGTGTTTACTACAGCTTAGCAACTTTGTCTCATAAAATAATGCTCAATAAATCTCTCCTTGAATGACAGCCAGGCATTAACATAAATGGTCTCAAAGCCCAATTTTGCATCAGTGCACTTGGTTGCCTTCAAAAAAAGGTGAGGAGCCCATGGGGAGAAACCCAGAGAGAACCACTGACTGGAAAGGAGTTCTGAGTGCTAGTGAATATTTTCAGTTTCAATTCCTAGATTCAGGGCTGTACTTCAAGAGACCCACTCAATGGAAGAATCTTGTTGTTGTCTCATTGTTGAATGATTTGGGAGGAAACAAACAAAGCTATTTGCTTTCCTGTGTGTCATGTTTGTGGCAACGAGGGAAGAAAGAGGGAAAAACTGGCTGGCTTAGAGTTCTGTCTTTGGAACAAGGCACCGAGTTTTAAAGTAATTGCACGGTGCTTGAATCAGCAATTCTAGCAGTATTTCCTCTCTATGATGAAATTAAGTTAGTCTTACAGACTTTCCTCACTTTCTCTTTCTTTTTTCACACTTGCACTGCCTCCCCTTGCTTCGCTGCATTTCTTTTATCTGCTTCTTACCCACTCGGTTCCCCCTGTCTATTCTCCCTGATCCTTTGAGAATTTGGCAGATGTGGTACATCTGGGGATGGTAGGAAAAAACATGTTCATCTGATTTAAAAGCCAGGTGGGAAACAGTCCGGTAGGTTCAGGGATTTAGAAGAAAAATCAGTTGACAACAATCAACTCGATTTCAGTCTTGACCTTTGGGAAATGGTGCAGAAATCTTGGTCTCAGAACTAGGGTCCTAAGGTGGCCCATGACAGTTTTACTGACTCAAGGACAGGCAAGTGTCTTTTGATGTTTGAATTGTAACAGGGCACTTGACTCACTGAACCAGGGCTCGTGCACTGGTGACAGAGTACATCTGCTCCTTGTATCCCACCCCTCTTCATTCCCGATGCTGGTTTGTTCATCCATAGAAAAGCAAGATAATTGGGGAAGGGGAAGGAGGGAGAAGCTTTTCAGGGTCTGAACTACAGTAAAAGAGCAAAATTGAGGAAAATGTCTGTTAAAAGAGAGCAACTTGTCAAGTAGCAGTGAAGGCCCAAGCGGGTCATGTGTGTGGTTTTATTGTGGATCCGTTTAGCCTTGTGACTTTATTCTAAGATTGAAAGCAAGCGTAGAAAAAGTGGATGGGAGCTTTAACCTAACAGGGTTTGGCAAAGGCACAGATGCAGGAGAGAAAGGACTGGATCAAGAATGCCCATAGCAGCATCACCAAGAGGATAAGCCAGGAGGTCTTGGTGAGGAGAGGATGGGGAAAGAGCACATGGAGCTAGAAGCACCAGAAGACTTGAGAGGTGCCAGTACCTCTCCCTGACACATTCATCTCATGATTTCCTCCCGTCTGCCCCGTGGCTAAGTCCCTTTAAATCTGCACTTCTTCAGTAGGCGAGAAAGTGGGAAACTGTGATGACAGGGCTCCAGCAACTTAATAATGCAGTGGCTGAATTTGAATGCAGCTAGACTTCCTGTAGATGCAATTCATGGGAGAAAAAAGATCCTCTCCCACTTATATTTTTTGAAATGTGAACAAACACTGCAAAGCAAAATCATATACCTATATATAACAATAAGTCACATTGTTTAAAAAAAATACAGAAAAGGTAATTAAATAAGTAAAAAACACTTAGGAAAAATTAGGTACCTTACAAATTCTTATGGTTGTTTAGTGTCTAAGTTGTGTCCGAGTCTTTTCAACCCCATGGACTGTAGCCCATCAGGCTCCTCTGTCCATGAGATTTCCCAGACAAGAATACTGAAGTGGGTTGCCATTTCCTTCTCCAGGGGATCTTCCCAACCCAGGAATCGAAGCTGCTTCTCCAGCATTAGCAGGCAGATTCTTCACCACTGAGCACCTGGGAAGCCCCTACAAATTCTTAGTTATCATCAATTGTTATTTAATCTTACCCTGTTTTTCTTGGGCTCATGTAGATTTTTTTTCTCTTCACCTTTAACCTTTATACTTAGAATCAAAAACCATTACAGAATTGAAAAACGTATACTGGGAGTCAACATGCTAAGTTGCTTCAGTCGTGTCTGACTGTGCGACCCCATAGACCGCAGTCCACCAGGCTCCCCCGTCCCTGGGATTCTCCAGGCAAGAACACTGGAGTGGGTTGCCATTTCCTTCTCCAATGCATGAAAGTGAAAAGTGCAAGTGAAGTCACTCAGTCGTGTCCGACCCTTAGCAACCCCGTGGACTGCAGCCTACCAGACTCTTCCATCCATGGGATTTTCCAGACAAGAGTACTGGAGTGGGGTGCCATTGCCTTCTCCGGGGAGTCAACATATCTCTGACCTTTATTTTGCTAAAGGTTTTAACTTCCCTGAAATGGGGAATTCTCCTTTTTTTTTTTTTACTCTTGTTTGGGTCTTTGTGTTCTAAAATGAGGAAGAAACTTTTTTCTTCCTTTTTCACTGCCACTTGTGAACGAGAACAGATGAAGTCACTAAGTAAAACCCTATCTTCTTCCCAGTCAAGGTTTCTGGTTACTTTTTTTCTTCTTGGAAAGGACATCCTTCTGTCCCCACCTCCCAGTCAACATTGTCATTGGTTATTCCCTGGGACTACTGTAGCTTCACCTTCATGAGTGGATTCTAACATGGAATTTTGGTTGTAAATTTAGACTTACCAGAACATGGCTTTGAAGGAGAGAGTTCACCAAGCTATTAAGGCAAAGTTTAAGTCCATGTAGACTTGTCCTTGTGGAAGACTCCGTTCCACAGCTGTGGGCCATTTAGGAATCAAATTCTCTGCCTAGGAGAGAATTTCTGAAATGTCTCCTTGGCCCTAGCTCCTTCTGGCTGATATAATAACAGTGAGCCTCCCATTGCCCAACTCCTACTGTAACCAGCATGCCATGCCAGGCCCCCCAAGATCTCCTCAGTGTTCAGATTGATTGATTGTGTGGGTGACTCTTAAAGGAAAACAACCTTTATTTTAAAAATTCATTTAAAATAGTCAAAAAAAGGATAAGGGTAACAACTGAAATCATGACTTTTCCCTTTAAAGTAGCAGACAGTCCCAAGCTTGAATTCTGGTTTCCTCACTTATTCTCTGAACCAGGCTCATGGCAAGTTTCAACTCTGTCCACAGCTGATTTGCTTCTCCTTCCAGTGCCACCTTTGGGGTGAAAACACTGAAGCACTGAACATGCAGCTTTGTGGAGTGAAATCACTTCAAGGGGAGGCAGATAAAGGACTTTGTGCCCTAACCCTTGCTCTCCTCTTTTGGTCTCTGAGTGGGAATCATCTCACTATGGGGGACCCTCCCAGGGGCATGAGGTTGGTTTTGTGGCAAGGGCTCCTCAAGAAAGTGGCTGGGCTTCTCCAGGGCCCTGACCTTGGATCTGCTAAACCTAGGGCAGTGGACACTGAAGCTAAACCAAAAAACTATACCAAAAATATATTATCTATATGTTTATGCTCCTTGGAAGGAAAGTTATGACCAACCTATACAGCATATTAAAAAGCAGAGACATTACTCTGCCAACAAAGGTCTGTCTAGTCAAGGCTATGGTTTTTCCAGTAGTCATGTATGGATGTGAGAGTTGGACTGTAAATAAAGCTGAGCATTGAAATTGATGCCTTTGGGCTGTGGTGTTGGAGAAGACTCTTGAGAGTCCCTTGGACTGCAGGGAGATCCAACCAGTCCATCCTAAAGGAGATCAGTCCTGCATGTTCATTGGAAGGACTGATGTTGAAGCTGAAACTCCAACACTTTGGCCACCTGATGCAAAGAGCTGACTCATTTGAAAAGACCTTGTTGCTGGGAAAGATCGAATGCAGGCGGAGAAAGGGATGACAGAGGATGAGATGGTTGGATGGCATCACCGACTCAATGGACATGAGTTTGGGTAGACTCCAGGAGTTGGTGGTGGACAGGGAGGCCTGGTGTGCTGCAGTCCATGGGGTCTCAAAGAGTAAGACATGACTGAGCGACTAAACTGATTAATATATATATTTGCACATGCATGCTAAATCACTTCAGTTGTGTCCAACTCTGTGCACAGGCTATAGCCTGCCAGGCTTCTCTGTCCATGGGATTCGCCAGGCAAGAATACTGGAGTGGGTTGCCATGCCGTCCTCCAGGGGATCTTCTTGACCGAGGGATCAAACTTGCATCTCTTATGTCTCCTGCATTGGCAGGTAGATTCTTTACCACTAGTACCACCTGGGAAGCCAATATATATTTAGAGAGAGAGGCAAAATGTCTTACTCTTTTATTAATATATATATATATATATGTGAATTTTAGACATAAAAAGAATAAGATGTTTTGCTTCTGTGGAGTACAATATCACCCACATTAAGAAAGCATGGCTTAGCTCCTGCTTCTGCTAAGTCACTTCAGCCATGTCCGACTCTGTGAGACCCCATAGACGGCAGCCCACCAGGCTCCCCCATCCCTGGGATTCTCCAGGCAAGAACACTGGAGTGGGTTGCCATGTCCTTCTCCAATGCATGAAAGTGAAAAGTAAAAGTGAAGTCGTTCAGTCGTGTCTGACACTTCGCGACCCCATGGACTGCAGCCTACCAGGCTCCTCCGTCCATGGGATTTTCCAGGCAAGAGTACTGGAGTGGGTTGCCATTGACTTCTCCATGGCTTAGCTAAATCCCCCCAAATATTTATGCCATTATAATGGCATTCATCCTAAGGGGAAATGTGACAGAGGGTAAACTGGAAAGATAAGAAACATATGGCCATATGAACACATTGAGAGGAACACTTCAGGAGCCATGGAGGAGATCTGTTTAAGTGAGGAGACTTGAGACTTAACCTCCTTTTTCTTCATGATAAACACACCTCTGCCAACATAATGTGACTTTTGTGACAGGACAAATAAAATCACAGAGAAAAATATCAGAACATGTTCTCCCTTCAGAAATATCCTTCTTAGGAGGGAAACAGGGTCTGTGCTCACTCCATGTCTGAAAAAGCAAAGAAACAAATAACAGCTCCCAGCAAAGATTGTGAGAAATCTGCAGATAAACTAGTCTCTCCTATTATTTCAAAATCAAGTGACTGCTCGAGCATAGTAACGATTGATTTCATAATGTAACTGTGTATTTTTGAAAGATAAAATTCTATTGTAAAGTTCTCATGGATTTAGCAAGGATGACTGAACACATTGTAAATAATTGAAATACTTAGATCATTGTCAACATGTTACTCTAATAATTGGTTTTAAAAAATAAACTTAAATCCAGCTTTAAAATGTTTGTCTTGACAAACATTAATAGGAAAGTATTCAAACTATAACTAGTATATATATAAATATTGGACATTTGCTGCTATGGTATGACCAGTAGAATTCATTGATTTTTATATTTCTTCGTGTTTTGAAGGAAAAGTGAATTTGAAGGATGGGCTTCCCAGGTGGTGCTAGTGGTAAAGAATCTGCCTGCCAACGCAGGAGACGTAAGAGACACGGGTTCTTTCCCTGGGGCAGGAAGATCCCCTGGAGGAGGGCATGGCAACCCACTCCAGTATTCTTGCCTGGAGAATCCCATGGACAGAGGAGCCGGGCGGGCTACAGTCCAGGGGGTCACAAAGAGTCGGACACAACTGAAGCAACTAAGCGTGCACGCATACAAGGTTCCCATATAGTAGTTATTTAATCTTCACTGGGCTGTGAGCTGCTGCTTGATGTGGCTGTTTGCCTGAGAATATTGACTACAGTGTACAGGATCATTCAACATGTTTTTACAGACTTAAAATAGAAAGATAGGTTTTACTTTTTTCCCATGTAGGAGAGAGTGGAACATTTTAAAATTGAGACACTTAAAAAGAATTCCAAGATAAAAGAAAGTGAGACTTGAAATTTCTAAGTAGTTCTGGGTCTTTTAGTCACAGTCCCCAAGTCATTTCTCATAAGGTGCTTTTATTTTTTGTAAATTGCACACCTGCTCATATAAGGTGAATTCTTATTTACAGTGTTTAAAAATATGAGTTTAATTTAGAAAATTGTTAATAATTATTAAACAGCACTCAGTACAGAGTCTGTCCCTAGTAAAACGCAGTAATGTGTGCTGTTGTCACTGATGCATAGAATGTACTCCTTTAGAACAACTTAGCTTCCCTAAACCACAGTTTCCTCTTCTGTAAGGGGTTATAATAAAATATTTTTCAAAAATTTTTTTTTATGGATTAAATGAGATAATGTCACAATGGTTTAGAATCTGTCCTGTGCTTTGCAAGTATGAGGACTTCCCAGGTGGCTCAGATAGTAAAGAATCTGCCTCCAATGCAGGGGATCCAGGTTCTATCCCTGGGTCAGGAGGATCCCCTGGAAGGAAATGGTTATGCATTCCAGTATTCTTCCCTGGAGAATTTGAAGAATTGTTGCCATTATTACTGATATTTTGAATTAGAGTATCAGGAAAAACATGCAAATTCTTGCCCGAACTTTTCTGATTACTGTGCAGTGGTCTACTTAGAGTTTATCATTCTCATTTTTTAAATATATGGATTCATCGGATTTCCTTTGATTATACTATACATAATTGTTTTGTGACTCTACTCTAGTAATACTTCCTATTTACTTGTTCGTATCTACTGCTAGAGTCCAAGTTAGACAGGCAGCTTATCTGTCACTTTCATTCATCATTCTACCCCAGTGTCTAGCATATGTCACTTAGCACCCAGTAGGTGCTCAATTACATGTGAATGAGTACCAGAATAGATAGATAGGTAGTTATATATTTCAATTTCCTCAGGTAAAATGTTTTTCCCATGTGGTTTTAAAACCTGCCTCAATTGTAACCTAAGGGCCTCCGTGACTCATTCAGCCTACCAGCCAAAAACACCAGGAGTGCCAGTTACTGTAAAAGGTAATGTCTTCAGAAAGAAAAATTGTCTACCTACAGTAACTAAACAGAAACCACCTACCACTAAATTTCATGTTGACCCATGAACTACCAAAGAGCAGGAATTTTCCATCCCCATCTAAGAAGGTTACAATTTAACAAGTGGACCAAGTCACTTTGGAAGGTGTTTGGATTGGAGTAAAGAAAGTCATAGACACAAACCCATTAAAGCTATCTTGCATCTATAGTGTAGATTATAATGTGCTAAGTTCCCTTTGAGTGATGCATGATAAACGGAAGGCCCCACAGCTGCCCTCAAAGAGCTTGTTAGGAGATAAGCGCCTCAAAGACCATGGCAAGGAGATAAGTCTTTACTAGAGAAAGAAGGATTGATTCAAGAGTGTCTCAAGGACTAGCAGGCATACAAATTATTGGCTCTTGAGGTTTCTCGCAATATTCTCCTGGAGGAAAAAACAATTGCTGTGTTGATTTGGCGGGGGGTAGGATTTTAATCTTAGAATTAAGAATTATTTAATTCTTAGGTTTGTTTTTACAGATGGAACACAAAAGGGTTGAGGTGATTTCAGAAAAAGAGAGCCTAGTAAACTTATTATACTCTGCTTTAAGGGACTTCCCTGATGGCTCAGTGGTAAAGAATCCCCCTGCAATGCAAGAAACACAGGTTCAATCCCTGAATGTGAAAGATGCCCTGGAGGAGGGCATAGCAACCCACTCCAGTATTCTTGCCTGGAGAATCCCATGGACAGTGGAGCCTGGGAGGCTGCAGTCCATAGTCACAAAGAGTTGGACACAAGTGAAGTGACTATGCATGCACGCACTCTGTTTTGTGTAGATTTTTGCTTCTTCTACATAGAAATGTAGCTGAGAATAGCTTTCAACCCAAGGTTGTTCCTGTTTCTCTGTGGATGTAACAATTGATATACATAATGCCAGTTTCAGGAAGCCAATGAAAGACCTCATTCTGCCCAGAGTTTGAGGTGGGGGAAATGGACCTGGATCCTCTCATGCTCTTCAGTCCCGTCTTCCTCTCTGATGTAATCTCTTCCTTGTATGGGCAGAACAGGCTAAGGCAGGTGGGACCAACCGACAGCAATGTGGCCAGGCTAGAACAGGTTGGGGAGGTAAGTGGGACTGGGAGCTACTGAGAGAGGACACCACTGAAAGGAAAAAGGCCTGAAATAAGGTAGATTCAGGGAACAGTGAAATGAGGAGGACAGCTTGGATGCACAGGGATAGCATGTGAGGAGTTCACGTTTAGGCTATGTTTAAAGCAAAGTGTTGCCAGTAGGACTGTCTTATAGCAACTGGACTGGAGCTAGACTTGAACATTTTCCTTAAACTGGTCACCTTTCTATAAAGAAAATGCTTAGGTGAAGCAGAGGCTGGGGGCCTCATCCATCTCTCAAACTTAAAGGGAGCCAGTCCTGTAGGGATTTGTTTCGCCTCTATATCAGGACTGTGTTTTTCCTCATGTATTACTTCCTCATGTAAGATAGACAGTGCAGCTCTGAACATCACATTCATGTTCATTCAAAACAGTAGGAGAGGGGTTGGGAGAAGGGGGTTAATGTTAACAGATTTTCTCTAGTGTCTGATTGCCAGAATGGTATCACTTGGTAACGCTTGGGGATTCTAGCAAGGAAGTCTGGGAAATAAACTGTTTAGCTTTTGCATCCTCTCAGATAGAGTCAGTAGAGATCTGGATCTGGGTGTTGGGGAACCAACATACAGTGTCTATCCCTGGCTCTGAAACACTCCTTACTACTTCCTCCCTTACTTCTCCCTCCCTCATTCCAATATATTTTTAAGTAGAGAACATTTATGAATGTTTCTAGTGGAAATAGTCTGCTCAGAAATCAAGGAAACCTGTTTCTCTTATCACCTTTCAGTCTACCTCAGAAACCTGCCATAATCCTCTCTTCTTTTCTGCCCCTGAATTTACAGCAAACCCACAGCAGTTCATTGGCCCACACATATAAGCATCCCAGAAGTACATGAGGGTTTATTTTCCTGGCAATAACACTTCTCCAGGGGTAGACAGGAGTCAGCATATCAATTCCCTTACCTTCTGCACTGGACCAGTCTTGATGGGTGTTTTACATGCTTCTTTAGAGGGTCCCAGTTAGGTGCTCACAGTGGAAACCACTCCAACAAATCCCTCTTTCCTGGCTTTCTTCCTCTGCCTTACTCTCCCTTCTCCCTAACTCCTGCTTCCTGAGATCAACACATGAGTAGGTGATGAGACCTGGATCTGTGTCTTTGTCCCAGGTCCTGCTTTGGAGGCAGGCTAAGGCAGATCTCTTCATTGGGACTTCTTGACAGTTTTTACCTCTTGGCATTTCCACCATATCCTTCTCTTGACATACTCCCTTTTGAAGGGAAATAAAGCGTAAAATATGCTTTGTTTTTTCTATAGAAACTAAAGATTTAGGTGTGTTATTAATAATCCATTATGCAAATGTAAATGTGTTTTTCTGTTGGGAGAAACAAATATATCAGAGAATATTCTTCTCTCAGAATTTCTGGTAGAACCCAGGTACTAATTGATTACTGTGTATGTGTGTGTGCCTAGGAGAATCAGCAACATGGAATTTTACAAAGCAGTCATTGTGCCAAGTACCAGGTCCAGTGGTACAAGCTAAGCATCCAAAATCAAGCGGAGACAGTGTCTGTTCTCAGATCACCAGGAAGTAGAGGTGGGGTATGGAGAAGGTCAGTGATAATCTGTGTGGTATGTGCTGTAAGAATCCACGGATCTTGGTGACCGATGAAATGGGGAATGGAAATGAAAAAGATGTAAGAATTTTGGATGACTCCAAGCTTCCCATGCTGGGCAACTTGGGGGGTGGGGCATCGTTAACCAAGACAGAAAATGTAAGCAAATGTGAAAGTCACTAGTCATATCTATTTGTGACCCATGGACTGTAACCCTGCCAGCCTCCTCTGTCCATGGGATTCTCCCACTGGAGTGGGTGGCAACCCACTTTTCCTACTTCACGGGATCTTCCTACTTCCCACCCTATTTCCTACTCCAAGGGAGCTTCCTGACCCAGGGATCAAACCCAGGTCTCCTGCATTGCAGGCTGAGTCTTTACTGTCTGAGCCACATAAATTTGAAGAGAAAGACAATATATTGAGTTTTAAATATCTGTAAGTTATTCAGGTGGAGATGTCTAGTAGACAGAAATATGAATCTAGAGTTAAAGAAGTCAGGGTTAAATGTAAGTCATCAAGGAAGTCATCAGAAAGTCATCAAGGCATAAAGGTAACACTTTATGATCCGTATGAATAACTTGCTGTTGTGTTAGTCACTCAGTCGTGTCTGACTCTTTGTGACCCATAGACTGGGGGCTGCCAGGCTTCTCTGTCCATGGGATTTTCCAGGCAAGAATACAGGAGTGGGTTGCCGTTTCCTTGTCCAAATGAATAACTTAGATCAACAGAAAAAGAAAAGAGAAAAGCAAGTAGAAGATGAACCCCAGGAAACAGCAAGACTCATAAATGTGTTAAGGAATAAGAATCAGCAAAGAGACTGAAGAGGACTGACCACAGAGATTGGAGAAGAATAAAATGGGAGTGTTCCTCAGGAGAAGGAGAAGCATCATTTTATCCTGATTTCTATGTTATGGAGTGGTCAGCATTAAGGACTATAGAGATAGCAGTTTCAGTAGAAGGGTGGATGAAGTATCTGGTACATTATTTTCCTCACCTCAACCTGTGTCTCCTTAGCAGGCATAAAGTAGGGCACCTACTAGCACCTCTATTTATAGTATCAGTTTCTATACTTTTGACAACCAGAAGCAGATTTCTTCACTTTCCCTTTTTCCTTCTTCCTTGTCCCCAAGCATATTGAGATTAATCTTCCTCCTTTGTGAAGTATTTTTCTCTTCTCCCCTACATATCCTATAGAAGATAACTACTGTTTCTTGGCTTTTTTGCACAAAAGTTCTGGTTAAAAAAAAAAAAGTAAAGACCTTTCTATTCTTATCTGAACAGAAGCTCTCTGGACAGCTTCATTTGTATTAGTTAACTTTGCAAATAACACTCCTATTGTACCCTCCCTCCAACATCAAGACTGTGCACATGTCAGATGATCTGGTTAAAGACAATTTGATTTAAAAAATTTGATTGAAAAGACAAATTGGTAGACACCCAGAACTGGTTATAAACTCATATTTCCAGTTACTTGTTTTGCATCCTTTGTATTTTGATCTTTATTTTACTTTATAATGCCAAGTCACATAAAGAGACAGTAACAGAGCACAACCCCTGTACAGCCCTTAGCACACCGCTGTTGCTGTTGTCCCACACCCCGTTACCAGGCAATGTTTATTACTTGGAGACCACTAATGGTTGCTCGGCCATTGGTTGGTGCCACAACGTGCCCCTCCCCCAAGTGAGCAACTGTCAATGAGTGACTGTTAGTGGTCCTGCTCAGCCATTGGTTGCTGCTGCAGTGGGCCCCTCCCCCAAGCAACCAACTGTCAATGAGTGACCGTTAGTGGTTCAGCAGTCAGCCAACAGTCAATGGAGTGGTGGTCACCAGGCAGGCAGAGAGTGAGGTAAGAGACAGATTCCAGCCTTCTTCCTGGGGCCCTCCAGCTCACCAGGCTTCTGGATGGGGAAAGAGGTGGGGGGGCTGTGTCCTGTAGGGCTCCAGAGCCCTCACCAAGACCACCTGCTGGCCCGGCCCAGGCTTTGAGGTGATGGTGAACCTCTCCCCCATCCCTGCCTGTAAGGGCAGCGACCTCTCTCTCTGGGTCACAGTCGGCAGGACCTGGTCCCTGCCACCTGGGTGGCCTGAGGAGCCCAGGGCCAGTTGGATCCTGGGCACCTGGCTTCCTCGGCGATGACAACTGGCCCTGTGGAAGTCACCAGATAAGATCTACTCCTCTTAGCTAGGACCTGGACCTTGGAGGGTGAAAGTTGTGTCTGAGGATCTGGCCATTTCTTGTCAGAATAGAGAATAACATTCATTTGGTGAGATTTATGAGAGCACCATTACTGACCATGACCTGACCTTTAGAACAAAGGATTTGACACCCAAGAAGTTTGCAAA
Source organism: Bubalus kerabau (assembly GCF_029407905.1). NCBI lineage: Eukaryota > Metazoa > Chordata > Mammalia > Artiodactyla > Bovidae > Bubalus > Bubalus kerabau. The sequence continues at coordinate 39,215,431 of NC_073639.1, read as the reverse complement.
AACTAACCACACCCTTCCCTCACCTTTGCTAGAAAAGGGCTTTGCTGAAAACTTCTTGAGGAGTTTGGGATTTTTTAGAGCTTGAGCAACCAATCCCATTGCATGGCCCTTAAACCTTTCTCTGTTCCAAATTCCCACGTTTTGGTATTATTCGGCCTCACTGTGTATCTGGCACATGGAGTTGTGTTTAGATAACAGGACTAGTCCTACATATATTGGAGGCTTTCTAAATACAGAAAAATTACAACAGCAATAAAAAAAAAAAAAAAACCTGAAATTTTTTTCTTTTACAAAATGGTTATGGGAATCACATTAAGATAAATAAATTGTGATGTGAAGCATAATACAGGTCACAGCAATCTGTTTAGCCCTAAGGCAGTAAACACTGAGAGAGACTGGAGAACTGCTTCTTGTGATATGAGCTGGTTGTGTGAATGTAAGCTTTAAGCTTCAGAGAACTACGTGGAGGCTGGTTTGGGGATTTAGCAAGTTGATTACAAAGTTGGTCCTCATTTCAGTTCAGTTCAGTCGCTCAGTCGTGTCCGACTCTTTGGGACCCCATGAATCACAGCACGCCAGGCCTCCCTGTCCATCACCAACTCCCAGAATTCACCCAGACTCATGTCCATCGAGTCAGTGATGCAATCCAGCCATTTCATCCTCTGTCGTCCCCTTCTCCTCCTGCCCCCAATCCCTCCCAGCATCAGAGTCTTTTCCAATGAGTCAACTCTTTGCATGAGGTGGACAAAGTACTGGAGTTTCAGCTTTAGCATCATTCCTTCCAAAGAAATCCCAGGGCTGATCTCCTTCAGAATGGACTGGTTGGATCTCCTTGCAGTCCAAGGGACTCTCAAGAGTCTTCTCCAACACCACAGCTCAAAAGCATCAATTCTTCGGCACTCAGCCTTCTTCACAGTCCAACTCTCACATCCATATATGACCACAGGAAAAACTATAGTCTTGACTAGACGGACCTTTGTTGGCAAAGTAATGTCTCTGCTTTTGAATATGCTATCTAGGTTGGTCATAACTTTCCTTCCAAGGAGTAAGCGTCTTTTAATTTCATGGCTGCAGTCACCATCTGAAGTGATTTTGGAGCCCCAAAAATAAAGTCTGACACTGTTTCCACTGTTTCCCCATTTATTTCCCATGAAGTGATGGGACCGGATGCCATGATCTTCGTTTTCTGAATGTTGAGCTTTAAGCCAACTTTTTCACTCTCCACTTTCACTTTTATCAAGAGGCTTTTGAGTTCCTCTTCACTTTCTGCCATAAGGGTGATGTCATCTGCATATCTGAGGTTATTGATATTTCTCCCAGCAATCTTGATTCCAGCTTGTGCTTCTTCCAGTCCAGCGTTTCTCATTATGTACTCTGCATAGAAGTTAAATAAGCAGGGTGACAATATACAGCCTTGACGTACTCCTTTTCCTATTTGGAACCAGTCTGTTGTTCCATGTCCAGTTCTAACTGTTGCTTCCTGACCTGCATACAGATTTCTCAAGAGGCAGGGCAGGTGGTCTGGTATTCCTAGATGTATTGAATTTAAGGTTCTAATCTAGAGAGAGGTCTGGATGGAAAAGCCAACCAGAAATGTGTAAATGGGAAAGGGAAATCTGAAGAAAAATTGAGGCTGGAGGTGATTTGAGAGACAATCCATGAAACTGTGGAGCTGGTTAATATTAGCAAGGTAGAATACACGGTGAGATAAAAGAAGATTTGATAATACCCATTTCCCAATCTTCTACAATATAGAATGTGAACTTTTAGCTAAGCACGTCACCTCCTGAAATCAAAGACCACACTTCTCAACTCACCATAGAGCTGTTGACCACATGATCCAGTTTTTTTTGAATTATATGTTGTCAGGCGTGTTTATAGAACTTCTAGGACAGAGCATCACCTCTTTCTCCTTCCTGGTGCTTGGAATGCAGAGGCAGTGGCTGACTCTAGCCATCACGTTGGCATGGGGTGGTCTCAAGGAAGTCACATGCAGTGGGCCAAGTAGTAGAAGGACCTGTGGTTCTGTTGAAATTATAAGCCTGTTATGTACCTACTCTGGACATTCTGTAGACTAGATTTTCTTTTACTGGAAAAAATAAACCCTCGTGTGTGGAAGCCAAAGTCTTCATTACTTTCAACTGAACATAATCTAATATAGATTCAAGGTGTAAAAAAGGAAGAGGTAATAAAGAAAAAGCAAAGAAGGCAAAATCAGAGAGGTAAAAATAGGAGGATTAGGACAGGGTATATCAGAGAACCAATGGGAAAAAAGATGGAAGGATATGAAGGTTTAATACTTTCTGAAGGTTTTAAATACTGAAAAGAGAATGATCATATTTCTTTGTAAGTATATTAAAATTGTGAGGAAAACATTATTTATTAATTGTAACTGATTGTGCATCATTTATTTAGTGTTGCAAACACCTAGAACTTACAATTTTCCATTATTCTAAAAGACTTTATAATTTACTTTATAATGCATTTCTTAATTCTCTTTCAGTTGAGGCTACCCTGAGCCAGAAACCCTCATAAATTATATTTCATGTTTCAATTTGACTATGACTGTATTATATAATGGATAGTGGCAGAGAAGCAACAAAAAATCTGTATGTTTATGTATTTTGGATTTTAACTCTTTATTGGTCATATCATTTGCAAATATTTTCTCCCATTCACTAGGTTGTCTTTTCATTTTGTTGATGGTTTCCTTTGCTGTGCAAAAGCTTTTAAGTTTAAATTATGTCCCATTTGTTTATTTTTGCTTTTGCTTCTTTCACCTTGTTTATATTTGGTGTGAGAAAATGTTCAAATTCTTTTTTTTTTACATGTAGCTGTCCAGTTTCCCTAACATCATATGTCTTTTCCTCATTATATATTCCTGCCTCCCTTGTCATAGATCAATTGTCCATGAATGTGCGGATTTGTTTCTGGGCACTCTATTCTGTTTTTGTGTGAATACTATACTGTTTTTGTTACTGTAGCCTTATTGTATAGTCTGAAGTCAGGCAGCATGATACCTCAAGCTTTGCTGTTCTTTCTCAAGATTTCTTTGGCTAAACAGAGTATTTTGCAGTTCCATATAAACTTTAAGATTATTCTAGTTCTGTGAAAAATGTCATGGGTATTTTCATAGCGATTATATTAAGCTGTAGATTTCTTTGGGACAGCTCTTACAACTCAACATCAAAAAACAGAACACCTGATTAAAAATGGGCAGAAGGCCTGAATAGAAATTCTTCCAAAAAAAGACATACAGATGGTCAACAGGCACATGAAAAGATGCTCAACATTTCTAGTCATCAGAGAAATACAAAACAAAATCACAATGAGATAACCTCATACCTGTCAGAAAGGCTATCATCAAAAAGACCACAAATAACAAAAACTGACAAGGATATGGGGAAAAGAGGACCCTCATGTATCATTGGCAGGAGGTAAATTGGTGCAGCATCTATGGAAAACAATATGAAGGTTTCTTAAAACTAAAAACAGAACTACTATATGATCCAGCAGTTCCTCTCCTGAATATATATCCAAAGAAAACAAAAACACTGGAAAAGATACATGCACCCAGTATTCATAGCACCATTATTTACAATTGCCAAGATATGGAAGCAACCTGTGTCCATCAGTAAATGATTGGATTAAGAAGATGTGACATACACACATAGACACAGGAATATTAATCAGCCATAAAAAAGAATGAAATTTTGCCATTTGTAACAATATAGGTGGACCTGGAGGGTATTATGCTTAATGAAATAAGTCAGACAAAAAGACAAATAAAAATAACATATAATTTTGTGTTATCACTTATATAAGGAATCTAAAAATGAAACAAACAACAAAAAAATAGACTCACAGATACAGAGTCCAAACTAGTGATTACCAGCAGAGAGAGGGGAGTAGGGGAGGGACAAGATAGGGATAGGGGATTAAGAGGTACAGCTTCTATGTATAAGATAAGTAAGCTACAAGGTTGTATTGCATAGCACAGGTAATATAACCAATATTTTATAACTTTAAATGGAGTATAACATATTAAAATATTGAATCACCATATCTTGAAGCTAATATAATATTTTAAATCAGCTATACTTTAATAAAAAAAAATCACTGTGCAAAATGAAATTTATAAGCCTCTAGAAAAGTTAACCCATGGATGGAGGAGCCTGGTAGGCTACAGTCCATGGGGTCGCTAAGAGTCAGACATGACTGAGTGACTTCACTTTCACTTTTCACTTTCATGCATTGGAGAAGGAAATGGCAACCCTCTCCAGTGTTCTTGCCTGGAGAATCTCAGGGATGGGGGAGCCTGATGGGCTGCCATCTATGGGGTCGCACAGAGTCGGACACGACTGAAGTGACTTAGCAGCAGCAGCAGAAAAGTTAATGGTAGTGAATACTTCAGGTATTCTGAATGATACAGTTGTACTGGATTTTTTGTGTAGGGTTCAGTATCTTTGTTCTGAGCCAGGAAATTTATATCTATCTTATTGATAATGTTCATCTCATAAAATGAGGATGCTGACTGGAATATAATTTTATTAAAAGAGAGTTTCATATCAGTCAGTCGCTCAGTTGTATCTGACTCTTTGCAACCCTATGGACTGCAGTATGCAAGGCTTCCCTGTCCATTACCAACTCCTGGAGCTTACTCAAACTCATGTCCATCGAGTCAGTGATGCCATCCAACCATCTCATCTTCTGTCGTCCCCTTCTCCTCCCACCTTCAGTCTTTCCCAGCATCAGGGTCTTTTCCAATGAGTCAGTTCTTCACATCAGGTGGCCAAAGTATTGGAGTTTCAGCTTCAGCATCAGCCTTCCAATGAATATTCAAGACTGATCTTTAAGATTGACTGGTTGGATATCCTTGCAGTTAAAGGGACTTTCAAGAGTCTTCTCCAACACCACAGTTCAAAAGCATCTCACTCCATACCTGACTACTGGAAAAACCATAGCTTTGACTAGATGGACCTTTGTCTTTGCTTTTTAATATGCTGTCTAGTTTGGTCATAGCTTTTATTCCAAGGAGCAAGCATCTTTTAATTTCATGGCTGCAGTTACCAAATGCAGTGATTTTAGAGCCCCTCCCCCCCAAAACAAAAGAATTTGGCTTAAAACTCAACATTCAGAAAACTAAGATCATGGCATCCAGTCCCATCACTTCATGGCAAATAGATGGGAAACAATGGAAACAGCGAGAAAAGAGAGTTTACAATCACTTAAAATCCAAAGTTGGATAAAATTTTCATGCAGGGGTTGCAGTCCTTTAATGGACCGGAACCTGGTGGTCCAGAGTTGACAATAAGAAAGTGAGAGAAAGAAAGAGGTTAATATTCCCTGGGTTACACAGAAAACCAATAAAACCCTAGGACAGGGCTTGTACCACTCACATAGGCACAGGGTGCCCTCTCAAGAGGTCTTGAGAGGCCTTGAAAGCCCGGGCAGGAAAATTAGCACGGCAGGCTTCCACACTCCAGAGAATCAGCCAGAAAGAGAGATAAAGAGATAAAGAAGGACACGGAGACCCAAGTCTCTAGTGGAACAAGGGTGCTTTATTGAACTCTGTCTGAGTATATATACCGTATTACAAGGTAGCTTCTTCAGATAAAGATCAAAAGACCAGACTTTACACATTACCAAGGAAACAAGGAATAATAGAGGCCATAAAGCCAAAAGACAATCCATATCAAAAGAGGGTCATAAATCACTTTCACCATATGGGAAAGCTAATGAAGTCCTATGCAAGCATCCCATCTCTTTGATCTCAGTCCTGGGAGCGGCTTGCCATTCGCTCATTCCTGACAGAAACTTATAAGGAACAGAAGGCTCATGAGAGACAGAAAATGGCACACAGGAATCCTACTGTTAAACATTCCAACATGCAGGCAGAAACATGAAGTTTAAAAGATTTTCCAAATCAGTAAGAATATTCTACAAAAGTAGAATTTCATATTATTTGCTTTCTTCTTTTTACTGAAATATAGTTGACTTACAATATTGTATTAGATTCAAGTATACAACATACTAATCTGATATTTCTATATATTATGCACATAAAAAGTTACTACAATATTATTGACTGTATTTACAACATATTGACTATGTGTGTGAGCTCAGTCACTCAGTAGCGTCTGATTCTTTGTGACCCCTGGACTGTAGCCCACCAGGCCCCTCTGCCCATGGGATTTTCCAGGCAAGAATATTAGAGTGGGGTGCCATTTCCTCTTCCAGGGGATCTTTCAAACTCAGGGATTGAACCTGAGTCTTTTGCATCTCCTGCTTTGGCAGGTGGATTCTTTACCACTAGTACCACCATATTATTGACTATAATGCTGTACATTATATTCTTACAACTTAGAATATAATGGTACTTTGTGCCTCTGACTCCCCTTCACCTATTTTGCCCATCTGACTTACTCTTTATATTAACTTGGAGTTACCATATTTTAAATCCATTTTAAGAGTAATGACCTACTTCTGATAGTATATTAAACTTAGAGTATCTAATTAAGAAGAAATTAAGAAAATATCTATTAGGAGGAAAGAAAGAATAGGATATTATAGTCAACTGAATTTTCTGGACAATCCAAAATCAAATAAAATGCTTTTAGTTTCAATTACTACATTTGAGAGAGTCACTTTACATTGTATTCTTTCCAGTCTTTGTAATTAAGGTACAATATACTACAACTGTAATTGCATATTTTGATGCTTAATTTTCAGTGTCTTGAGAACAGTTTGGAAATATAGGTATAGAAAGAACGGGGATTATATCCTGGGATTCAACTCTCAATGTTATAGATAAGGAACTGAGGCTCTAAAAAGTCAAAGGCATAAACACATGCATGCATCCACATATGCATTCATAATAGGATGCAGATTTATCCAAGTATCAAACTAAACAACTGTTATTTTTATAAGATCTCAAGAAGAGTTTAATAAAACACAAGAATTTTAATCTTTAACAAATATGATCATCATGAATTTTCCTCTACTCACACATACAAACAAAATTCATACTCATTCTCTTTCACATAATATACTCAAAATTACCCATAGGTTGATGATTGTAGAACTGGATGTTTGAACCTGTAGTATTTTGAAGTCTCTAAAGAACCTTCCAGATGTTCAAGCTGGTTTTAGAAAAGGCAGAGGAACCAGAAATCAAATTGCAAACATCCACTGGATCATGGAAAAAACAAGAGAGTTCCAGAAAAACATCTATTTCTGCTTTATTGACTATGCCAAAGCCTTTGACTGTGTGGATCACAATAAACTATGGAAAATCCTAAAAGAGATGGGCATACCAGACCACCTGACCTGCCTCTTGAGAAACCTGTATGCAGGTCAGGAAGCAACAGTTAGAACTGGACATGGAACAACAGACCGGTTCCAAAGAGGAAAAGGGGTACGTCAAAGCTGTATATTGTCACCCTGCTTATTTAACTTATATGCAGAGTACATCATGAGAAACGCTGGACTGGAAGAAGCACAAGCTGGAATCAAGATTGCCAGGAGAAATATCAATCACCTCAGATATGCAGATGACACCACCCTTTGGCAGAAAGTGAAGAAGAACTAAAGAGCCTCTTGATGAAAGTGAAAGAGGAGAGTGAAAAAGTTGGCTTAAAGCTCAACATTCAGAAAACTAAGATCATGGCATTCAGTCCCATCACTTCATGGCAAATAAATGGGGAAACAGTGGAAACAGTGTCAGACTTTATTTTTCTGGGCTCCAAAATCACTGCAGATGGCGATTGCAGCAATGAAATTAAAAGACACTTACTCCTTGGAAGGAAAGTTATGACCAACCTAGATAGCATATTCAAAAGCAGAGACATTACTTTGCCAACAAAGGTCCTTCTAGTCAAGGCTATGGTTTTTCCAGTGGTCATGTATGGATGTGAGAGTTGGACTATAAAGAAAGCTGAGTGCCAAAGAATTGATGCTTTTGAACTGTGGTGTTGGAGAAGACTCTTGAGAATCCCTTGGACTGCAAGGAGATCCAACCAGTCCATCCTAAAGGAGATCAGTCCTGGGTGTTCATTGGAAGGACTGATGTTGAGGCCAAAACTCCAATACTTTGGCCATCTCATGCGAGGAGCTGACTCATTGGAAAAGACACTGATGCTGGGAAAGATTGAGGGCAGGAGGAGAAGGGGACGACAGAAGATGAAATGGTTGGATGGCATCATCGACTTGATGGACATGGGTTTGGGTGGACTCCGGGAGTTGGTGATGGACAGGGAGGCCTGGCATGCTGTGTGGTTCATGGAGTCGCAAAGAGTCGGACATGACTGTGCAACTGAACTGAACTGAACTGAACTGAAAGAACCTTCTAGGGAAAGTCAGAATTATTTTTAATGAGCAGAGTAAGAGAAAAAAGAGAGGACAGTGTGTGCTAATAATATTGATGCCCTCCAAGCTGAATTCATAACCTATGTGTTTGACAGGGAGGCTTCTCTGGCAGGGGTTTATACTTAACCTTTGTGGTGGGTTTTTGGACCAGCTCTGTTTTGGTTAAATAGCATAATCAGTAGATGCTGTAAAACTACCCAATGCATAGAATGTTAGGTCTGCACCTTGAGTTTGCTGATCTGCTATTGTTTCTGCCTCAAAATACACAATGCTCTTGTATGTTGATTTATATTTATGATAAAACTGTTACTGATTTCTTTAGCAGGTGAAACAGCCTTGTTCTTCCTTTATTGCCCCAAAACACCATATTGGCCCTCCATCCCCCATGTCTGGATAATATGTGAGGCAGATTCCAAATTATTTTCAAATTATTTTGGGACATCAGAACATCCTATTTGCAGCTATAGAAGGACAGTCAATCTAATATCAAAATTTAAATCTTTCATTCAATTAAAACTTCTCCATTCCCCTGTCTTCCAGCTTGAAATTAACTCATGGCTTTAAATCTGGTTTTGGGAGAGTGTGGTCTCCTTTCTCTCCCCCTGCAAACACACCTCTTTCCTACATTTGACTCCTTCTAGATCAGTGGCAGAGGAGAGATAAGAAGTAAAGGGTGGTGCTTTAACTAGTTGGTGCTGTTGACTCCACTTTCTCACACTGGGATTCAAATAATGGCTCTTTCCTGGTACATACTGGTGAATTCCTCAGAGATGTTTGTCCACTTGCCCTGGTTCTTGACTTAGGCAATTCCTTCCCCAGATGACCTCTTGTGATACCCCATCAGCTCCTATCCCTGGAGGTAACCCCATACAGCATTGTTCTGCCAGGATTCCCTCACCCCAATGGACAGCCTTTGGGCTAGAGCCTTTCAAGTGTGGCTCTCATTTGGTCACGTCACTGCCTGTTCTCTGGGAACTGACAACCTGAGGAACATTTGGCATCCTTGCCCTGCTCCATCCTTGGCCTCTTGGGCTACTCTGATTTCTTCTTTGGATGTACACTAAGCTCCTGGGATTTGACCCCCAAACTCATCTATGTGCTCTTTGGTGGTGGAGCACATAATAGAGATGTTTACTCAGCCCCTGTTCTAGCTGACAACTGCAGTCTCTTGGAGAATTTCACTTGGAGTTTCCCTCACGCACTTAGGGGACATGTAGCCTGAATCTTCCCTCACAGGGAGGATAGGGGAAATACCTTTTCTACTGTGAACTCTGCAAGGATTCCTCTTCCCAGGGACTCCTTAGTTTGCTCTAATACAGTGTGTGTGGGTAAAAGTCACCAAACTAGATTGGATACTTCCCAGCAAGTCATGACTCTTTAGAATGTAGAGGAATTCCCCATTGTTTTCAGCTTTCTGCTTTAGTTGAAATTTCAAGGCAATAGAAGAAGTCTATTCCACTTGTGTTTTATTATGTGCAGTAATTTTCATGGGTTGTGTAAAAAATGAAAAAATTGAATTAGCTTATTGTTCTGAGGTCACTTCTATTAATTTAAAAAAAAAAATCCTAGTACTTACCCTGAATTCCTTTCTTTGATAGTCTAGCTTCTTGAGAAAATAAATCAGGAAATAAGCCCCTAAAAACCTCAGAGCAAGTAAAAATAATATTTAAACCTCCCCTCTCCCCAGCACACCCAAGCCTGAGTACTTATTTAGCAGGAAATTCCCCTGGGTCTTTCCTCAGTCCCTATTTACTCTGCCTTTCATATACTGCTCAGATTTAAGTCTCTAAATACTACAAAGTTAGTGTTCTTTTGTTTGCAAAGGACAGAATTCACCCCAAAAATGCTTGTCAGTTAGGATTCTGTTTAGTTGCAGGCAATCAAAAACCCAAGTCAAAAATGCCCTTTAAAAGTAAAGGAAATGTTTCATCCATGTAAGTGACATATCTAGAGGCTTCCAGCAAAGTTGGATCCAGATTCTCACCAAGAACCCGTTTTGGGGTTTTTTGTTTGTTTTTTTTCTGCATGGTTCTGGGTTTATCTTAAATACAACTTGCCTTATAGTTGTAAGGTGTCTGTCAGAAGCACCTGACACTTAAAGTCTCCTCCATTATGTCCATTGAATATCTTTTTTTGCTAACTCCCTAGAATGACAAAGGGAACTTTCTCAGAAGTTTCCAGAAAAAAATCTCTTAATAGGTCAGTCAGGACAAACTAGGTCATGTGTTCACTTCTGCATCAATAACCCCTATCCAGGATAATGAGGCATGCTAACTGGCTTCAGTCTGGACGCACTATAGAACTGAGATTTAGGATCAGTTCTATTCAAAACATAGGATTGGAAATATGACAAACGGTTAGGAAGGAGGAAGTAAAGAATGGACACTGGGGAAGCATCAAGAAATCAACATTCAACATCATCAAGAAATCAACAATCAGCAACAATCCACTACATCAACATAAGGGATAAAGCAGGACTTATTATCAGAATTGGAGAAGGCAATGGCAACCCACTCCAGTACTCTTGCCTGGAAAATCCCATGGACAGAGGAGCCTGGTAGGCTACAGTCCATGGGGTCGCTAGGAGTCAGACACGACTGAGTGACTTCACTTTCACTTTTCACTTTCATGCATTGGAGAAGGAAATGGCAACCCACTCCAGTGTTCTTGCCTGGAGAATCCCAGGGACAGGGGAGCCTGGTGGGCTGCCGTCTATGGGGTCGCACAGAGTTGGACACGACTGAAGTGACTTAGCAGCATTATCAGAATATGGAGATGTCTTAGAGAATCTGAGGACAGGAGTGTTCTGGGCCTGAAGAAGGAATTGAATTGGTAATAAGAAGTCCATCATGAATCTTTGCACATTTTTATTGCCTCATAATGACATAGATAGCCACGATGGTGTGATCACTAATCTAGAGCCAGACATCCTGGAATGTGAAGTCAAGTGGGCCTTAGGAAGCACCACTAGGAAGAAAGCTAGAGGAGGTGATGGAATTCCAGTTAAGCTATTTCAAATTCTAAAAGATGATGCTATTGAAGTGCTGCACTGAATATGACAGCAAATTTGGAAAGCTCAACAGTGGCCACAGGACTGGAAAAGGTCAGTTTTCATTCCAACCCCAAAGAAGGGCAATGCCAAAGAATGATCAAACTACCACAGAATTGTACTCATCTCACACGCCAGCAAATTAATGTCCAAAATTCTCCAAACTAGGCTTCAACAGTACATGAATAGAAAACTTCCAGATGTTCAAGCTGAATTTAGAAAAGGCAGAGATCAAATTGCCAACATCTGTTGTATCATGAAAACAAGAGAACTCCAGAAAAACATCTGCTTCATTGACTATGTTAAAGCCTTTGACTGTGTGGATCATAACAAACTGTGGAAAATTCTTAAAGAGATGGGAATACCAGACCACCTTACCTGCCTCCTGAGAAACCTGTATACATGTCAAGAAGCAACAGTTAGAACCGGACATGGAACAATGGACTGGTTCAAAATGGGGAAAGGAGTACATCAAGGCCATATATTGTCACCCTGCTTATTTAAATTCTGTGCAGAGAACATCACGTGAAATACTGGGCTGAGTGAAGCAGAAGCTCAAATCAAGATTGCCGGGTGACATATCTATAACCTCAGATATGCAGATGACACCACGCTTATGGCAGAAAGGGAAGAGGAACTAAAGAACCTCTTGATGAAGGTGAAAGAGAAGAGAGAAAAAGCTGGCTTAAAATATAACATTCAGAAAACTAAGATCATGGCACCCAGTCCCATCACTTCATGACAAATAGATGGGGAAACAATGGAAACAGTGACAGACTTTATTCTCTTGGGCTCCGAAATCACTGCAGATAATGACTACAGCCATGAAATTAAAAAACACTTGCTTCTTGGAAGAAAAGCTATGACAAACCTAGACAGCATATTAAAAAGAAGAAACATCACTTTGCCGACAGTCAAAGCTATGGTTTTTCCAGTATTCATGTACAGATGTGAGAGGTGAACCATAAAGAAGGCTGAACACTGAAGAATTGATGCTTTTGAACTTTGGTATTGGGAAAGACTTTTGAGAGTCCCTTGGACTGCAAGGAGATCTAACCAATCAATCCAAAGGAAATAAACCCTGAATATTCATTGAAAGTACTGATGCTGAAGCTCCAACACTTCGGCCACCTGATGCTAAGAGCTGACTCATTGGAAAAGACCTTGATGCTGGGAAAGATTGAAGGCAGGAGGAGAAAGGGACAACAGAAGCAGAGATGGTTGGATGGCATCACCGACTCAATGGACATGAGTTTTAGCAAGCTCCAGGAGATGTTGAAAGACAGGGGAGTCTGGCTGCTGCAGTTCATGGGGTCACAAAGAGACACGACTGAGCAACTGAACAACAGTTCTTCCTTCTTATTAAGCGTCTGCTTTATAAAGGACAGGCCATGTGATGGGCTTATATGATGGCTTCTCAGTTCATGCATCACAGTTATAGACACACCAAGAATTAACATTCTATCTCCAGAATCCACATTACCCAAGAAGGACCCCTGGTTAACCTAATCAGAGGCACAGATCACCATTAAAAAAAAAAAAAAAAAAGCTTGCTCTTTTCTAGGAATCTGTGTATCAGGGAGTGTTAGGGGACCTCAGGGATCTTGACAGCTTTAACACAAAATATCTGCCCCAGCAATAACCACCTGAGACTGACATATCACCGTACCTGTCTGCAATAAGAGAAAGAAAAGGAATGTACAGATCAAACACGAGAATCTAAGAGTATGGTAACGCATCAGAACAGACAGTTCCACATAACACAATGGATCGTATTCATGATGATAGTTCCAGGTCATTATACTGGGTTCACTCTATTCTAGTTAAATTGAAATTTTACTCTTGTGGAATAAGGTATGGCCATTATTATACTAGTTAATATAACCTACAGCCTCCCTATTTGATCTTCTGTGGTTTCCTTAATCACTATACATTGTCCAGATTGATTGTTAAGATTCCCTTCGTTATGTGTATCTGCAGTTATTTCTGACACTGATTCTGAATCACTACAACTGTTTCTAACATGAATCCTTTCAACAAATATTTCCTTCTTACTAAACACTGTGCTTGCCTTCTCCCACAATATATGCAGTTTTATCTATATAATTTTGACTGGCTGATGAAGGTATGTGTGTTATTTATCTTAGTTCCCAGAGGTGGATTTGTTGTCAAACTATTTATAGATTTCCTTATTCCCAGGTTCTTTTTACAAAACTCAATATATCTGCTGAATGATTTGTCTATGTTGAAGTCTGATTCACTTGAGAAGTAATGTTGTGTCTATGCTGAAGGACCCTCAAGCACACAGTGCTAGAATAAACAAACAGACTTATTACCAGAGAAATGAAAATAAATTATTCTCATCTATCAGTGTGGCAGGAATGCTGAGAAGCTAGACACAGGATTGCCTCCCTTGAGGCTTTGTTCTGCCTTTCCTTAACTTGGTCTAGATTCACAGACCTTTCTGGAGAGAGGACAGCAAGGTGGATAATAATGCAGACTCGAGCGTCAAGATACTTGGTAGCAATCAAGAACGTGAGCTGGCTTAGAATTTCACTTGTTTCTCTGAGAAAGTCTGGGAAAAGTATTTGCCTTTTTCTCGCTCAATTTTTTTCCTTTATACAAGAGTAATAATAATAAAAGGCTTCCCATCTGACTCAGTGGTAAAGAATCACCCTGCCAATGTAGGAGATGTGGGTTCAATCCCTGGGTTGGGAAGATCCCCTGGAAAACAAAATGGCAACCTACTCCAGTATTCTTGCCAGAGGGGACATAGACAGGGGCCTGGTGGGCTACATAGTCCATGGGGTCACAAAAGTCAGACACAACTTGGCAACTAAACAACAACAACAATAATAATACCACCTACCTCCTAGGGCAGTTGCATGCGTGTTTGTGTGTACTCAGTCATGTCTGACTCTTTGTGCCCCCTGGACTGTAGCCCACCAGGCTCCTCTGTCCATGGGATTCTCTAGGCAAGAATACTGGAGTGGGTTGTCATTTGCTTTTCCAGGGAATTTCCCAACCCAGGGATCAAACCCACATCTCTTGCATCTCCTGTATTTTCAGATGGATTCTTTACTACTGTGCTACCTGAGAAGCCCGGGAAACCCTAGGGCAGTTATAAAAATCCAAATTAAGAGCTTAGTATAGTGCCTATATTCAGTACACTGCCCTCTATAAATTTCTCCTCCTTTCATCCTCCTTCCTAACTTGTTTTCTTTTATTTTAGAAAAAGGAAACTTTTATTTTTGAATAGGCAAACCTGAATTTGATGCACATCACAGGTAATCTGCTAAAAGATTGCAAAGAGGTCAAGAACTCTCATCCCTGTATATAGACATGCAGATACAATCAATTATATACAGGTTTTCAAGATAAACAATAACTAGTCCAGGTAGAATGATTTGATAGTATAACTGATTCACTTTACTGTACCCCTGAAACTAGCACAACATTGACTGTAAATCTACTATACTCCAATCAAATTTTAAAGCAAACAAAACAGTTTCAGGTGTACAACATAATGATTTCATATTTGCATATATTGCAGAATAATCACCACAGTAAGTCTAATTCTTTTCAGTCTTAATGAATTTTTGTAAACCAATGTAAGACATCTGGAAAATTTCTCTATCCTTGACTATAAAATCATCCTTACACTTTTCTGGGAATCACCTCTCTTAGTGAAATCCTGTCTCTTGGTCAGTTCAGGTTTCTTTCTAAAGAGCAATGGCCAAATTCCTTAGTGGCAACTGGTGCTTTCTTCTGCTCTAGAGATGAAATTTCAGGCCTGTTCTTCCTCTCTGTTTTCTGGAAAATGCCTAGTAACCCTCTGATGCTAATTAAGAATTAAATAGTAATCGCAGTTTGAATTAAAGACTGAACAGTGACTGTGTGTCATAATACTTACCCTCCTTTGGCATTACCTTTATTTATAGTGACAAGCTCTTGTAATCAAAGTAGAGCAAATACTATATCCACATAATAAAAGCAAACACTTAGGGATAATGGGCTAAAACAGCTGCCCCTGAGACAGGGCCCGGGAGTCACCACACTCCACACAGCCACCAGAGCCTCAGAGCTAACTTCAGGAGTCTGACTCACACTAACCAAACTCACAGTACACAGATCAAATGCCCAAGAACCTTTGTTTATAATAAAGAGGAAAGTCACTCAGCAGATTGGATATTTGTAGTTAAGTAATTCTTAGCTTCCTTTCAAGTTCAGAGACCCCCTTTGCCCTGCAGTGCTCTCACAGTATTGTCTGAAGGGATTTGGTTCTAAGTAATACCTCACCATTATAACTTTGTGATTTGTACCCAAAGGAGGCCCTGATATAATGTAATGATCTCTGGGTCTCTATTTTATTTACATATCACATCACAACATGTTAAGTGGCCTCTTAAGGTATAAAGGACTTTGATAGAATTCAAGACAACCCATATATAAAAACATTGATGTGAATATAGATTTACAATGTGCATCTCACCAGAATGTGAGTTTAAGGGTGGAAAGAGGGAAAAAATTATGGAGAAAGACAAGTTTCTGAAGCACAATGTATGGAATGATTTTATGACTAAAACTTCTTAGTCTTAAAGCAGCAAGGATCCATAGTTTCTGTAATTGCACTGCCCCCTCGTGGTAAGATGGCTTAATTTGTTGGCTGAAAGGCTGGTTGGAAGAGGACAGAGGCTGGAACAATGCAAGGGCAGTAGGTCAGATGAGAAATAAAACAGAGAAGAAGCTCCCTGGAAGAGTGCTAGGAGATTCTGCCATTGAGAATGTTGGGGAAGCTCCTGGCACCTGCAGGGGCTGCTTTTATTGCCTATCTATGATGGTCAGCTCTCTTGAATTCCTTAGGACAGAGAAGATTTTACTTTGTTTTGCCTTGCTTTGAATCCCTGTATAGGGTGGGTATCGTAATACTGAGTCACGTTGCTTATCCACCACCATCTCCTACACTCATCAGCTTGGAGAAATGTAGCCTAGGAAGTTAAATGACGCTAGACCAGAAGCATACGCTTGGCAGAGGAGATGGCATAGTAGCTCAATAGCCCAGAGGAAGGCCCTGTGCAGGGCATTTTACCCTTTTTAACTCCCTTGGAGGCTTACAGCCAAGGAGGGGCTTGGAACTTGTTTATAATTTATGCTCATCTAATTCTAGTGAGGTGAGGAGGCCTACAATGTATATGGCCTTCAGAGAGGTGTTTGCAAAGTAAAGAATCCTAGAGGCAGTTGCAGAAGGAGCAGAGGCTGCAGTGACTGTGGTACCAGGTGACTTCCACACTAAACATTACATTTAGTTCTAAATTTCTTCATAATCAAGCAAAAATGGGAAATACAGAGTTATATAGTTTGCATTGCCTGGAAAGAGAAAATATAACCCTCCTTCAGAGAGGCACATGCGATGGGATGGAAGTGTCAGTTTCAGCTATGGTGGTAATCATTTTGCAATATATAAGTATGTCAAATAAACATGCTATGCTGTGGCTCAGAAGGTAAAGAATCTGCCTGCAATGCGGGAGACCCCGGTTTGATCCCCGGATTGGGAAGATCCTCTGGAGAAAGGCATGGCAACCCACTCCAGTATTCTTCCCTAGAAAATCCCATGGACAGGGGAACTTGGTGGACTACAGGCCACAGGATCACAAAGAGTCAGACATGACTGAGCAGCTAACACACATACACCTTAAACTGACAGAACGTTATATGTCAATTATATCTCAATGAAGCTGGACAAATATTTTAATTATTTTAAAGAGAGAGAGGTATGTATTTTGGCATTACATTCCAAGAGGAAATAATCCAGTAATTTGAAACCTGTAAATAAACACTGAACTGAAAAACATCCAAATACACAGTCGATTTTCCTCCAAGGAAGCTTGTAGACCTGTTAAGTATTAGACATGATGAGTAGTTCTTATTTACCTGCAGTTCCCAACCTCTAGTGGGGCCTCTAGTGGGCCATGTAGTTATTGCAAAGTGTCCCTGAATCTAGATTCTAGATGCATAATTTCAGGAGTGAAAAAATATTTTGTGCAAATGTACTAACACTTTTCATAAATAAGAGGACAACCAGAAAAATATAAACATATGTAGAAGAACTACTGAACTCATACTAGCTTTTAATTATTATATTAATATATTTTCTTAATTTGGTTTACTAACAATACAATTATTTAAAAGTTTAGGGACAGTCCTAAGGTGGTGGAGGAATAGGACAGGGAGACCACTTTCTCCCCCACAAATTCATCGAAAGAACATTTGAGCGCCGAGCAAATTCCACAGAACAACTTCTGAATGCTAGCAGAGGGCATCAGGCACCCAGAAAAGCAGCCCATTATCTTCAAAAGGAGGTAGGACAAAATATAAAAGATAAAAAGAGAGACAAAAGAGGTAGGGATGGAGATCCATTCCTATAAGGGAGTCTTAAAAAAGAGCGACGTTTCCAAACACCAGGAAACACTCTCTCCTGTGGGTCTGTGGTAAGCCTTGGAATCTCAGAGAGCAAAATAACCAGGAGGACAAATAAATAAATAATTAAAACCCACAGATTATGTGCCTAATAGCAACTCCCAGTGGTGCAACAGCCCAGATGCTCGCATCCCACACTAGCAAACCAGGAAGGGACAGGGAGGAGCGGGCGGCATTGCTTAAGATAAGGACCTGGCCTGAATGCCCTGAGGGAAATCTGAGGGAACTAGCTTGAGATAGCAGCCCAAACTGTGGGATAGCTATCCTGGGATCCTGTGAAAAGTCCTAACCACGTGTACCCCAATGTTCATCCCAGCACTGTTTATAACAGCCAGGACATGGAAGCAACCTAGATGTCCATCAGCAGATGAATGGATAAGAAAGCTGTGGTATATACACACAATGGAGTATTACTCAGCCATTAAAAAGAATACATTTGAATCAGTTCTAATGAGGTGGATGAAACTGGAGCCTATTATACAGCGTGAAGTAAGCCAGAAAGAAAAATACCAATACAGTATACTAACGCATATATATGGAATTTAGAAACATGGTAACGATAACCCTGCATGCGAGACAGCAAAAGAGACACAGATGTATAAAACAGTCTTTTAGACTCTGTGGGAGAGGGAGAGGGTGGGATGATTTGGGGGAATGGCATAAAAACATGTATAATATCATGTAAGAAACAAATCGCCAGTCCAGGTTTGATACAGAATGCTTGGGGCTGGTGCACTGGGATGACCCAGAGGGATGGTATGGGGAGGGAGATAGATTTAGAGGGGGTTTCAGGATGGGGAACACATGTACGCCTGTGGCGGATACATGTTGATGTGTGGCAGAACCAATACAATATTGTAAAGTAATTAGCCTCCAATTAAAATAAATAAATTTAAATTAAAAAAAAAAGTCCTAACCACCACCAGGCACGCTCACAGAACAAAGGACTGAGCGGAGCTAGCTGGCTGCGGACCAGCCCATCCACCGCCGGAGACAGGCAGGTAAGGGCAGCCAGAGCAGGAAGGGGGCAATTGTGGCCCCAGAGAGGCAACCTATACCAAACTGCAAGCAGACGTCATTGCTAACCAAGACTTCTTGGGATTCTGGACAGTCGACATCAGCCGGGAAGGTCGCAGCCAGATCAGCTTCCCAGAAGAGACACAGGGCACACCTGAGAAGGCCCGCCCATTGCACACCCAGAAAATTGAGCGGCTGGGACGGGGAAGGGGATAAGTCACAGCCTTCAACTGCGGGTGACTACACACTCCAAGGACCTGGTCACCTGAGCTGCTCAGACCTGGGTCGGACGCAGACACAGGCCCAACCAAGTCTGCACCTTTGTGGAGTACCTGAGAACCTGAACCTGAGCGGCTTAGACCTGGGAAGTGCATGCAAACCAGGGCCCACATCAGACAGTTTCCGGCAGAGCAACCTAGAGTCTGAGTAGTGTAGACTGGGAAAGCACACAGGCTGTGAGTGGGGGCAAACCCAGTGTGGCTGAATCCCTGTGAACACACGCCAGTGATATTTGTTTGCAGTGTTCCTCCTTCCCCAAAGCACGACTCAACAAGCGAGCCTGAAAAAAGTGACCACCACCGCGCCCCTTGTATCAGGGCGGAAATTAGACACTGAAGAGACCAGCAAATGAAAGAAGCTAAAATAAACAGAGGGAACCACTTTGGAAGTAACAGGTGCAATAGATTAAAACCCTGTAGTTAGCACTGACTACATAGGAAGGGGCCTATAGACCATGAGAAGTACAAGCTGGACCAAGGAACTATCTGAAAATGAACTGACCACACACTGTACACAACAGCTCCAGAGAAAGTCTTAGATATATTTTTAGTATTATCATTTTTTAAATTAAAAAAAATATTTTATTTTATTTTTTGTTATATTTTAGTCCCCATTACTCCTTTAATTTTCATTCCTACTATTACCTTGCCAAAAAAAAAAAAAGACCCTATTTTTAAAGCAAACTTCATATATGTATATTTTATAATTTCTGTGACTGTGTTTTTTTATTTGTTTAGTTGGTTGGTTTTTTTGTTTTTGTTTTTTTAATATTGTATTTTTGAGAATCTAACCTCAAGATTTTTAATCTTTGCTTTTTGGTATTTGTTATCAACTTTGTACCTTTAAGAACCCAATCTTCAGTATCCATTTTTACTTGGGAGTGAGATCACTGGCCTGATGGCTCTCTCCACCTTTTGACTCTCCTTTTTCTCCACCAGGGGGCCTCTATCTCCCCCCTCCCCCTTTTCTTCTCTACCCAACTCGATAAATCTCTTTGTGTGTTCTGGGCTGTGGAGAACACTTAGGAAACTGATTACTGACTGGATCTGTCTCTCTCCTTTTGATTCCCCCTTTTATCCTCCTGGCCACCTCTGTCTCCTTCCTCCCTCTTCTCTTGTCTGTGTAACTCTGTGAACATCTCTCTGAGGGATCCAGACTGTGGAGAGCACATAGGGAAGTGATTACTGACTAGCTTCCTCTCTCCCCTTTTGATTCCCCCTCTTCTCCTCCTGGTCACCTCTATCTCCCTCCTCCCTCTTCTCTTCTCCATGTAACCCTGTGTACCTCTCCGGGTGTCCCTCACTGTGGAGAAACTTTTCATTATTAACCGAGATGTTTTATCATCAGTGCTGTATAGATGGAGAAGTCTTGAGGCTACTGTAAGAATAAGACTGAAAACCAGAGGCAGGAGGCTTAAGTCCAAATCCTGAGAACACCAGAGAATTCCTGAATCCAGGGAACATTAATTGATAGGAGCTCATCAAACCCCTCCATACCTGCACTGAAACCAAGCACCACCCAAGGGCCAACAAGCTCCAGAGCAAGACAAACCATGCAAATTCTCCAGCAGCACAGGAACATAACCCTGAGCCTCAATATACAGGCTGACCAAAGTCACACCAAACCCATTGATATCTCAAAACTTATCACTGGACACTTCATTGCACTCCAGAAAGAAGAAATCCAGCTTCACCCACCAGAACACTGACACAAGCTTCCCTAACCAGAAAATCTTGACAAGCCACCCGTCCAACCCCACCCACAGTGAGGAACCTCCACAAGAAAGAGGAACCACCAACTGCCAGAATACAGAAAGGCCATCCCAAACACAGCAATATAAACAAGACGAAGAGTCAGAGAAAGACCCAGCAGGTAAAGGAACAGGATAAATGCCCACCAAACCAAACAAAAGAGGAAGAGATAGGGAATCTACCTGATAAAGAATTCCAAATAATGATAGTGAAAATGATCCAAAATCTTGAGAACAAATTGGAGTTACAGATAAATAGCCTGGAGACAAGGATCAAGAAGATGCAAGAAAGGTTTAACAAGGACCTAGAAGAAATAAAAAAGAGTCAATATATAATGAATAATGCAATGAATGAGATCAAAAACACTCTGGAGGGAACCAACAGTAGAATAACGGAGGCAGGAGATAGGATAAGTGAGGTAGAAGATAGAATGGTTGAAATATATGAAGCAGAGAGGAAAAAAGAAAAAAGAATTAAAAGAAATGAGGACAACCTCAGAGACCTCTGGGACAATGTTAAATGTCCCAACATTCGAATCATAGGAGTCCCAGAAGAAGAAGACAAAAAGAAAGACCATGAGAAAATACTTGAGGAGATAATCATTGAAAACTTCCCTAAAATGGGGAAGGAAATAATCACACAAGTCCAAGAAGCCAGAGAGTCCCAAACAGGATAAACCCAAGGCGAAACACCCCAAGACACATATTAATCAAATTAACAAAGATCAAACACAAAGAACAAATATTAAAAGCAGCAAGGGAAAAACAACAAATAACACACAAGGGGATTCCCATAAGGATAACAGCTGATCTTTCAATAGAAATTCTTCAGGCCAGGAGGGAATGGCAGGACATACATAAAGTGATGAAAGAAAATAACCTACAGCCCAGATTACTGTACCCAGCAAGGATCTCATTCAAATATGAAGGAGAAATCAAACGCTTTACAGACAAGCAAAAGCTGAGAGAATACAGCACCACCAAACCAGCTCTCCAACAAATGCTAAAGGATCTTCTCTAGACAGGAAACACAGAAAGGGTGTATAAACTCAAACCCAAAATAATAAAGTAAATGGCAGCGGTATCATACTTATCAACAATTACCTTAAACGTAAATGGGTTGAATGCCCCAACCAAAAGACAAAGACTGGCTGAATGGATACAAAAACAAGACCCCTATATATGTTGTCTACAAGAGACCCACCTCGAAACAAGGGACACATACAGACTGAAAGTGAAGGGCTGGAGAAAGATATTCCATTCAAATAGAGACCAAAAGAAAGCAGGAGTAGCAATACTCATATCAGATAAAATAGACTTTAAAACAAAGGCTGTGAAAAGAAACAAAGATGGACACTACATAATGATCAAAGGATCAATCCAAGAAGAAGATATAACAATTATAAATATATATGCACCCAACAAGGGAGCACCGCAGTATGTAAGACAAATGCTAACAAGTATGAGAGGGGAAATTAACAATAACACAATAATAGTGGGAGACTTTAATACTCCACTTACATCTATGGATAGATCAACTAACAGAAAATTAGCAAGGAAACACAAATTTTAAATGATACAATAGACCAGTTAGACCTAATTGATATCTCTAGGACATTTCACCCCAAAACAATGAATTTCACCTTTTTCTCAAGTGCACACGGAAACTTCTCAAGGATAGATCACATCCTGGGCCATAAATCTAGCCTTGGTAAATTAAAAAAAAAATTGAAATCATTCCAAGTATCTTTTCTGACCACAATGCAGTAAGATTAGATGTCAGTTACAGCAGAAAAACTATTAAAAATCCCAACATATGGAGGCTGAACAACATGCTGCTGAATAACTAACAAATCACAGAAGAAATCAAAAAAGAAATCAACATATGCATAGAAATGAGTGAAAATGAAAACACAACAACCCAAAACCTATTGGACACTGTAAAAGCAGTGCTCAGAGGAAGGTTCATAGCAATACAGGCTTACCTCAAGAAACAAGAAAAAAAGTCAAATAAATAACCTAACTCTACACCTAAAGCAACTTGAAAAGGAAGAAATTATGAACCCCAGGGTTAGCAGAAGGAAATAAATCTTAAAAATTAGGGCAGAAATAAATGCAAAAAAAAAAAAAGGGACCATAGCAAAAATCAACAAAACCAAAAGCTGGTTCTTTGAGAAGATAAATAAAATTGACAAACCATTAGCCAGACTCATCAAGAAACAAAGGGAGAAAAATCAAATCAACAAAATGAAAAATTAAAATGGAGAAATCACAACAGACAACACAGAAATACAAAGGATCATAAGAGACTATTATTAGCAACTTCATGCCGATAAAATGGACAACTTGGAAGAAATGGACAATTCTTAGAAAAGTACA
Organism: Bubalus kerabau; assembly: GCF_029407905.1. Taxonomy (NCBI): domain Eukaryota; kingdom Metazoa; phylum Chordata; class Mammalia; order Artiodactyla; family Bovidae; genus Bubalus; species Bubalus kerabau. The sequence goes on along the minus strand of NC_073639.1, from coordinate 39,192,113 downwards.
ACTTTCCAAAATTGAACCAGGAAGAAATAGAAAATCTTAACAGACCTATCACAAGCACGGAAATTGAAACTGCAATCAGAAATCTTGCAACAAACAAAAGCCCAGGACAAGACGGCTTCACAGCTGAGTTCTACCAAAAATTTAGAGAACTAACACCTATCCTACTAAAACTCTTCCAGAAAATTGCAGAGGAAGGTAAACTTCCAAACTCATTCTAAGAGGCCACCATCACCCTAATACCAAAACCTGACAAAGATGCCACAAAAAAAGAAAACTACAGGCCAATATCACTGATGAACATAGATGCAAAAATCCTTAACAGAAGTCTAGCAAACAGAATCCAACAACATATTAAAAAGATCATACATCATGACCAAGTAGGTTTTATCCCAGGGATGCAAGGATTCTTCAATATCCACAAATCAATCAATGTAATACACCACATTAACAAATTGAAAGATAAAAACCATATGATTATCTCAATAGATGCAGAGAAAGCCTTTGACAAAATTCAACATCCATTTATGATAAAAACCCTCCAGAAAGCAGGAATAGAAGGAACATACCTCAACATAATCAAAGCTATATATGACAAACCCTCAGCAAACCTTATCCTCAATGGTGAAAAATTGAAAATATTTCCCCTAAAGTCAGGAACAAGACAAGGGTGCCCACTTTCACCACTACTATTCAACATAGTTTTGGAATTTTTGGCCACAATGTCAGAGAAGAAAAAGAAATAAAAGGAATTCAGATTGGAAAAGAAGTAAAACTCTCAGTTTGCAGATGACATGATCCTCTACATAGAAAACCCTAAAGACTCCACCAGAAAATTACTAGAGCTAATCAATGAATATAGTAAAGTTGCAGAATATAAAATTAATACACAGAAATCCCTTGCATTCCTATACACTAACAATGAGAAAACAGAAATAAAAATTAAGGAAACAATTCCACTCACCATACCAGCAAAAAGAATAAAATAGTTAGGAATATATCTACCTATAGAAACAAAAGACCTATATATAGAAAACTATAAAACACTGGTGAAAGAAATCAAAGAAGACACTAATAGACGGAGAAATATACTGTGTTCATGGATTGGAAGAATCAATATAGTGAAAATGAGTATACTACCCAAAGCAATCTATAGATTCAATGCAATCCCTATCAAGCTACCAATGGTATTCTTCACAGAGCTAGAACAAATAATCTCACAATTTGTATGGAAATACAAAAAACCTCGAATAGCCAAAGCTATCTTGAGAAAGAAGAATGGAGCTGGAGGGAATCAACCTGCCTGACTTCAATCTCTACTACAAAGCCACAGTCATCAAGACAGTATGGCACTGGCACAAAGACAGAAATATAGATCAATGGAACAAAATAGAAAGCCCAGAGATAAATCCACACACCTTAGGACACCTTATCTTTGACAAAGGAGGCAAGAATATCCAATGGAGAAAATCTCTTTAACAAGTGGTGCTGGGAAAACTGGTCAACCACTTGTAAAAGAATGAAACTAGAACACTTTCTAACACCATACACAAAAATAAACTCAAAATGGATTAAAGATCTAAACGTAAGACCAGAAACTATCAAACTCCTAGAGGAAAACATAGGCAAAATACTATCTGGCATAAATCACAGCAGGATCTTCTATGACCCACCTCCCAGAATATTGGAAATAAAAGCAAAAATAAACAAATGGGACCTAATTAAAATTAAAAGCTTCTGCACAACAAAGGAAACTATAAGCAAGATGAAAAGTCAGCCTTCAGAATGGGAGAAAATAATAGCAAATGACGCCATGGACAAAGCATTATTCTCAAAAATATACAAGCAACTCCTGCAGCTCAATTCCAGAAAAATAAACGACCCAATCAAAAAGTGGGCCAAAGAACTAAACAGACATTTCTCCAAAGAAGACATACAGATGGCTAATAAATACATGAAAAGATGCTCAACATCACTCATCAGAGAAATGCAAATCAAAACCACAATGAGGTACCATTTCATGCCAGTCAGAATGGCTGCTATCAAAAAGTCTACAAGCAATAAATGTTGGAGAGGGTGTGGAGAAAAGGGAACCCTCTTACACTGTTGGTGGGAATGCAATGCAAACTAGTACAGCCACTATGGAGAACAGTGTGGAGATTCCTTTAAAAACTGGAAACAGAACTGCCTTATGACCCAGCAATCCCACTGCTGGGCATACGCACCGAGGAAACCAGAATTGAAAGAGACACATGTACCCCAATGTTTATCGCAGCACTGTTTATAATAGCCAGGACATGGAAGCAACCTAGATGTCCACGAGCAGATAAATGGATAAGAAAGCTGTGGTACATATACACAATGGAATATTACTCAACCATTAAAAAGAATACATTTGAATCAGTTCTAATGAGGTGGATGAAACTGGAGCCTATTATACAGCGTGAAGTAAGCCAGAAAGAAAAACATCAATACAGTATACTAATGCATATATATGGAATTTAGAAAGAAGGTAATGATAACCCTGTATGCGAGACAGCAAAAGAGACACAGATGTATAGAACAGTTATATAAACTCTGTGGGAGAGGGCGAGGGTGGGATAATATGGGTGAATGGCATTGAGACATGTAAAATATCGTATGTGAAACGAATCGTCAGTCCAGGTTTGATGCATGATACAGGGTGCTCAGAGCTGGTGCACTGGGATGACCCAGAGGGATGGGATGGGGAGGGAGGTGAGAGGGGAGTTCAGTATGGGGAACACATATACACTCAAGTCAATGTATGGCAAAACCAATACAATATTGTAAAGTAAAATAAATTAATTTTTAAAAAATAAATAAAAGTTTATATTACCAGTAGGTCCTTGTGCTTTAAAATACTGGGACCCATTACTGGTACAGACTATCTAGATGGTGTTACTTATCTGAGCAGAGAAGTCAGACCCCTCCCTACCCTCACCCTAAACCACCCACACACACCTCCCCAGTCACTGCTCTCAACAACAGGTTTTTCATTTTCTGAAATGAAGTCCAAGGAAGGCACTCCTGTGCTCGGATGCTCCGGGGCTTTGTTCAGTAATCAGCTTTGTGGTTTCAGGAGGCCCAAAAGTACTTCAGGGCTTTCCACTCCGAGCACTTTGTTCAGGAAGCTTGAGAGACTTGTTGTGGTTTCAGAAATGACACACTTGAAGTTCTGGAGTTGGCATAAACTACTGCTCCTGCTCAAAGGTAGGAAGAGAGGCAGCCAGAGGGGCTGGTAGCCTGAAAACCGAAGCTGTGGTTGTCTCCACAGACAACTGCTCTTCAGCAAGCTTGCAATTGCTCCACACCCCTTTCATGTGGGCAAAGAAAGAACTTTATCAGACATTAAGTCTCTCCCCTCTTGAAATATCGGGGTGAGAGGAGAGGAAGTTGGGCAGTAAATCGGGGCAGAATTTACAAGAGTGAAAATCACGTTTTTGTTGCGTTCTCCCCTTTCACACAGGTGACTCCAGCTGCTCTAGATGCTTGTGTACTGGCCCCCAGACTACGACATGAGGCCCCCAAAGAGGGGAAGGCAGCACTCCCTGCAGCGTGCCTACAGTTGCCGAAAGTTTAAGCCTCTGTGCTCTGGGTTATTTGGCTTAGCTTGACTGTTTGAGGACATAGGACAATGGCAACAAGATTCCAGCACTAAAATGGGCAACCAAAGCCTTGTGAGAGAAGCAAAGATGCACAGTATTTCAGCCTCTCTTATTACAACAATGCCAATAAGCAAGCTAAACCATCACCACCACAAGGATAGCCTGGAACATTTGTTAAGAAAAGAACAGGTCACAGATAGTTTGTTTTTAGTTGCAACTCTAAGGGTACATATATGTGTGTGTGTGTGCGCATGCATTTAGTCACTCAATCGTTTCTGACTCCCTGCAACCCCATGGACTATAGCCCGCCAGGTATATGTTTTGATTAATGGCCCCATGGAACTAAAAAGAAATAGTATTTTTTGCTCTTTCTCACAAGTTAATGTGAGGGGTGGATGTGGTCTTTCTTGTGAAACCTTGGCCGTATAGATGGGTAGACAGTAAAATTCCATGGATTTTTCCTAGAGGACCTACTATTTATTGAATGAGGTTCAAATGATTCCAATGACATCCCAATAGGTTCCTGCACTACAGACTCATGAGACCCTTTTCCTAGAGGCACAATATTATAATGTTAGGCTCTGTTATTGGAAAGCTATTTCATATCATTAAAATGGCTTCCCAGGTGGTGCCAATGGTAAATAATCCATCTGCCAGCACAAAAGGCTTGGGTTCAATCCCTGGGTCAGGAAGATTCCCTGGAGTAGGAAATGGCCACCAACTCCAGTATTCTTGCCTGGAAAATTCGATGGACAGGGGGCCTGGTGGGCTACAGTCCATCAGGTTGTAAAGTGTCAGACATGACTGAGCCCACGTGCACATATACACACATCTCATTAAAATGCCCTGATCATTAAAAATGAAAATATGTCTTTACAAACATTAAAAGTAAACACAATATAAAATGATGTTTTTTATATATATATATGTGTGTGTGTGTGTGTGTGTGTGTTTATGTCATTGTTGTTCAGTTGCTAAGTTGTATCCAACTCTGACTCCATGGACTGCAGCATGCCAGGCTCCTCTGTCCTTCACTGTCTCCCACAGTTTGCTCAAATTCATGTCCATTGAGTCAGTGATTATTTTTCTATGGCGTATTTAGGAAAAGAAAAATGTTTTATATCAATATCTTGTTGGATTTGTATTTTAGGCAATCCAGAGCATGTAGAAAAGTTCCTATATTTGCAGCCAATGAACGGGAATTCAACAAATTTTTATTGAGTAACTACTGTGTGTAAGGTTCTATACAGCATCAGATCTGCAAGGGAGAATACATGCTTTTAGAATTGGTAAGAAAATGTGCTAAGAACATGAACTAGAAATTCACAAAAGAAAATTTCAAATAGTCCATAAACATTTAAATGTGTAATTCACTAGCAATCAAATATAAGTTAAAATGAGAAGCCCTTTTTTTTTGCTCTATTTGACAAATGTTAAAAACAATGGCTATTCCCAGTGTTAGACTGTATGGGTGACTTTTCTGTACTAATAATGAAATGTCACCTTTCTAGAGGAGTTTGACAATATATATCAAAATAAAAATGCCCATGTTTAACCTAGAGATTCCCATTTTAGGAATTTAAACAAATAATAGAAAAGCGGCTCAAAGATGTGCATACTGAGATTTTTATTGAAGTGTTATTCATAATAATGGCTTCATATAGGTGTCACTTAACAGCATTGTTAAATAATCTATAGTAAATCCTTTCAGTGGATTACTGTACAGTTGATGATATGTGCCTGTTAGTATAGCTATCCACAATATATCATCAAGTGGAAATAACAGAATATTATATACACTTTAATTGTATTTCTGTTTTTTTAGAAAAAGTATACATACTTATAAACATAGAAAGAAATTAAGAATGATCTTCCAAGATGACTAGCATGAACTGATCTTTCATTTTTTTATATGTACTTCTCTGTATTCCTGTAATGGGCTTTAATTACGTTTTTTGCAGTGAACTTTAATTACTTTTATTATTTGAGAAAGAATATTAAAATATAAATACCAAGCACTGTGTCCTCAAGGATATCCCATTTGTATAATGAGCATATTTTTCCAAGCTGGCATGCGTGTTGCCTACTAATTCTAGAATTTAAGAAATTGGCAAAGCTTAGAAAGTTTTGAGTTCATCTCTGTTTTTAAAAGCCCAAAACCTGGTTTCAGGAACAGGGCAGGGAAATCAGACAAGTCCTGCCTCCCCATCTCCAGTGAACCAGCCACTCCAGTCCTTTCCTCAGCAATTTTCTGTTTGTGTTAAATCAGATTCAGGTGATGTCATCTCTCTTGAGCATGAGGGAACCAGTTTCTTAGAAGGTCCCTAAGTTCTAGACACTCTGGTGGATGCACACGTTTCCTCCACTGATGACATGGGTATTTTTAGACCAAGTAACTGGCCTCAAACGAGCAGGGCCATGATTCAAATCTAGTCCTCGAATTCCAAAGCCCATGCTGTTTCCATGGGTTCCTTAGTGTCTGCTTTTGTGTGTTTGTGTCTTCCTTCTTTAGAAGGAAATAGTTTATGCCCCCAAATTTTCACTTAATTGGGCCTTTCTTACATTTGGCGCTGTTACCAAAAGAGTATGTGTGTGTGGAATGTGGCTGCTCGCTGCTCAAAAGCCAAAAAAAAGAGGCCAGTATGGTGGAAAGGAAAGTTTGCTTTATTTCAGATGTTGGCAATTTGGGGAGAGGGTGGCAGACATCTGTTCAAAGGCCGACTCCCCACCCTGACAAGCAGGGGGTGAGAGCTTTTATAGACAGAGTCAGGGGTGGTGGCTACATGCAGAAACAGCTCAGTCATCTCTAACAGTCATCTTCAGGTGGTCATCAGTGGTCTCCCTAGCATCATCTTGGTTGTTTTAAGAACAGTTAATCTTCAGTTCTGCTGTGTGCTTGTTCCCATTTCTTTGCAGTCAATTCTCAAATTGTGGCAGCTCAAGTCCTGGGTGCAGTCTGGTCATCATGTAGTTAACTTTTCCACCTGGTGTTTTGGTATCTATAAGGCAGCTCACAGGATATGGTTCAGAATATTATCTATAGCCCTTGAGAAAAAACTAAAGGTCCTTGACTATGCTTAATGACTACATTATTATTATTTAGTCTCCTTTGACTGTTTTCCTTTGTTTCAGCATTTCTCACTTCTCTGATTAAACTTATTCTTTGACTAAAGTTTTCCACAGGCAAAGGGCAAGCAGAGGACATGCTACAGGGAGGCAGGGGTCAGGGGGGGTTGGGGGGGCAAGGACAATATGGTTCTACTCAGATTCAGCGCTAGTTGTAAAGGATCCATCTGCCAGTGCAGGAGATGGGTTCGATCCCTGGGTCAGGAAGATCCCCTGGAGAAGGAAATAGCAATCCCCTCCATTATTCTTGTCTGGAGAATGAGAGGAACCTGGTGGGCTATGGTCCATGGGGTCACAAAGAGTTGGACATGACTGAAGCAACTTAGCAGGCACGTACAAGAGGCCGACACTGGGCACATTTTTTTCATGCCTTGGCCTTCTTTAACTGTCTAGAGACATGCACAGTCATCCATTCATCCTTACATAGAGCATCACCATTCATTCATCCTTTCATCTGGTATTTAAAAGCAACATGGTTTAGTTAAGAAACATGATCCACAGACCCAAAGTGGCCAGGTGTAAACCATGGCTCCACTGCTTACCAACTATGAGACCATGGACATAAATGAGACCAATTTATATAAATACCTTTTGCTTCCTTTTTCTGTAAAATGGGAATAATAACAGCACTTACCTCATAATGTTATCATGAACATTAAATGAATGAACCATTGTGAAGTACTTAGAGTAGTACATAGAATGTGATAAGTCCATCTCTGTCATGATTAATACTGTGTGCCAGGCACTGGACTAGATACTAAAATTTCAAAATGGAACAAAACAAGGTTTCTGCCCTCAAGGAGCTTACAGGCTCGTGAAAGGGACAGATGCTGTCATGACCGCGAGTACAGCATGCTGTGTGGGCAGCACTGGAGAGGATGGGGTCGAGGAGGCTTTCCAAGGAAGAGATTGTCTAACTTGAACTGAACCTGCTGTTGGTGAGAAGAGCAGGGATGAAGACCTGGAGGCAACAGTGTGTGTGTCAAGTTTGAGGCACTGGAGTGGTTCTGAATGATTGGAACAGGCGTGCTGGATTGAAGAGGTGAGGTCAGCTGCCTCTTTTTCTTTGGCAACTTTTACAAAAGTCCCTTAAATTTAGTGGACTACACTCCCCCCCTTTGCTTGCAGTTAAACTTTTCTTATGGTGTGTGTGTGTGTGTGTGTGTGTGTGTGTGTCTGTGTGTCTGTGTGTGCGTGCGCTCACACATGCGTGCATGCTCAGTCGTGTCCAACTCTTTGTGACTTCATGGACTGTAGCCCACCAGGCTCCTCTGCCCATGGAACTTCCCAGAATACTGGAGTGGGGTGCCATTTCCTACTCCAGGGGATCTTACTGACCCAGGCAGGGATCCAATCTGCATCTCTTGCATCTCCTGCATTGGCAGGCAGGTTCTTTACCACTAGTGCCACCTGGGAAGACTTTCACCCCTATAATTGCCCTTAGTTAATAACAACTCATCAACATAAAAGTTAAGGTTGGAAGTCATGGGTAAAAGCTCTTGTTTCATTATGCTTGTTGTGTCTGGGATAGACTGACGGTGTTTCAGATATGTCTGTGTCTGGAAACCTCTCTGTATTTAGACTCTCAGACTGTGTACCCAACTTTGGGGAAAACTGACTCTCCCAGCCATCTGAGTGTGACAGGCTCCTCTGGCTAGACCAGCTGCCTCCCAGCTCAGAGAGCCAGACATGCCCCTGCCCTCAGTGGAAATCACAGCATGCCTTCGGAGCAGGCTAACCAGCCCAGGAATGCAGAGTTATTTACAGTTCTTATATTGTCCTTCTCAAAAATAATTATGTTCCAAGGACAGGACTTGAATGCCACAACTTCCACTGACTGGGAGTTTTACGAGTATCTTGACTCTTCTCAAGAACTACTCTGCCTCTATTTCTTTGCCTTTAAAGTATCAAGTATTGAAGTGTCTTTTGATTAGTGAGCTTTAACCAGTGTCTCATTCATTACAAAAATCATGCATTCTTCTTTTTTGCCCTCAGTGTGTCCATTCCATAAGTTTTCTGTATGAAATATGTATCTGTGGACAAAAAATTCTTATTCTATTTTGAGATTCCCTTTGACAGTAAAGGAAGGATGCTTACTGAACTGGTTGCTATTTTCCAGAGGAGGTTCAAACCCTGTTACCTATATTTATCTTCAAAAGAATTTTTGTAGGTCTGTCATAACACCATCTGTGTTTCTCTTGTTGGCTTCTGCCTATTTTCTGTTGTGTGTTTTTTTTTTTTTTTTGGTGTAACATCCTCCATAGGTTATTTTTGGTAACTGAGCTTACCTGAATCAGTCTCCTTTTCATTTCTGAGGCAAACTGGTGATTCATCTTTAGTATAGGAGGATTTTCACAAACATAGTTATATTATTTTGTATCATTGGGGTTTGAGTTTGGGAGACAGATTAAATAAAGTTGTCTAATGGGTATTCAGCTTTGCAATTAGTTCTTCACAGTTGTGCCTGTCAACAGCACCAGCAAGAATATAAGTGCAGGGTAAGGTCTCCTTGGATGGCTTTGACACCACCCCTGCTGGGGAAATGGGTGGGATGGGTGGGATGGGTAGAAGGAGAAAGGCTGGGAGTTGAAGCTGTAGGTGCATTAAAGAGTAATCAAATCATGTGTTTCCTGATGGGTTCTACAGAGAAGGGCCTAGCATCACCTATATTGTACTCCTACCAAAAACATTTAATCTGGATCTAACAATGAGAAAACAATTAGGTACATGCAAATTGTGAGATGCTTTGCAATACAGTCAGCTTGGGCTCTTCAAAAATGCCAGTGTAGTTTCTTTAAAAAAAGATTGGGGAGTTATTCTAGTTTAATTTTCAAAACCTGGTCCCAAGACCAGCAACATCAGCATCATCTAGGAGCCTCATTGGAAATACAGAAGCTTGAACCCACCCCAGACTCAGAATCTACATTTTAACAACTTTCCTGGGGTGATTTCTGTGTGCATTCAATTTTGAGAAGTCCTGATTTCATGTACAATTCACATTCAAATTTCCCAAATTGTCCCAGTAGCATCCTATTTCTCTGTTCCCCATTCCATCCCCACCTCAAATTTAAATCTAGTTAAGTATCATACATAGCATTTAGTTGTGAAGTCTCTCAAATCTGTTTTAATCTAGAGATTTGGCCCTCAAATTTTATCAGGAACAGAATCATTTTGAAGGTTTGTTAAAATACAGATTTCTGCACCCCTCCCACTCCCATCCAGTGCACACACCATCTGAGAGTTCCTAGAGATGAAATCAGATGCTGCTGGCCCTTAGACCACACTATGAGTAGTGTGGTATTAAATAATAGTATTAATTCAGTGTTAAACTTCTAAGTGTGATCATCACGTTTGTATAGGAAAAAACCTTTGTTTTCAGAGAGTCTTGATGAACTACTTAGAGATGAAGTATCATGATATCTAAAGTAACTCTCAAATGATTCAGTAAAATAAATAAATGGCTAGATGGATGAACATGGATGATGGATGCATAGATGAATGGATGGAGAAAACCTCAAAATGTTTCTTCACAATCAGTGAACATAGGTGAACACAGTGAACAAAATAATGAAGTAACACATAAACAAACAAACTGTAAAGGAGGAAAATTTCCTCTACCCTCTTGGGTTCATTTCCTGGGACCTTGCAAATTAGATGGATAAGAGAGATTAAAAGAAGAAAAAGCATGCAAATTTTACTTGATGTTAATGTTTATGATAAATGGGGAGCCTTCCTAGAAAAGAAGTGAAGACCCAAAGAGAACTTACATAGCATTTTTGATAAAGAATAGTAAATTATGGATATGTGACAAGACAAAGACAAAGAGTTTTGGGCTTTGAAGTATGGGAAACTATGGAAAGATAAATATATGGAGGAAACTAAGAGAAGATAAGGGCTATTTTAGCAAGGTTTGCTTGTGCTGGTCAATCTCCATACCAACTTTCCATCTTCTTAATGGCCATAAAACCCTCCTTGGATAAGGGATTTATGGCAGTCCGTAATTCTCAGGAGCTTCTGCTTTTAGTCCAATAGGGAAAAATCTGGGGTAGCTTCTTTCTACAGCTGTTGAATCTCAAGTATATTTAGCTCAAAGTGATCTTTATTCCAAAGTAGAAAAAGAGCTCAGGACACATTACCCCAGAATATTTATGGCACCTTGGCATATTGAATATTTTAAGATGAAGGAGTTTGAGAAATGGCAGGTGCCAGAAGGACTCTCTGGCCTCCTCTTTCTCCCCTAAAGCAGATTTTAAGACCTTCATGTGAGTGCTGCCCACCCTATATCTGCAGAAAAGGAGTATGTGTATCTCTGAGGACAGAGGAATACCAAGAGGAACCCAAACCAATAGGCCTTGGTAAGTTTCCTCTAGCCTACCATCCTTAGCTCATACCTTGTATCCTATCACATTTCCCCGTGACTTTTACACTTGATCAGATCTAGTATGAAAATGCTCAGGCTTAACCACTTCTTCAGATCTTCATTTCCTTCTGAAGGCTCTCTTGGTACGTAAAACTTATATAGCATCATAAGTTTATATAATATGCTTTTCTCCTGTTAAGCTGTCTTTTGTCAGTCTAATTTATAGGGTCCTAGTCAGTGAACCTATTATAAAAAAGCACATTCTTTTCCTCTCCTACAGTGGCATATTTTGGGGTGGCACATTGTGATCTTTAAAACAAACTGTGTGTCTTCCTAGAGACTGTAGCTTCTATTGTCCCTATTAACAGGTCCCTATGGAGCCATCCTGGAACAGACAACCTTGCCTATGTCCTCTGCCTGCCACTTGTTTATAGAAAAACTTTTGGCCTCCTAGGCCTGTCCATCACTCAACCCCCACAGATCCAGATGCTTTCTTAGCAGCGCTCCTGCCACAGTGGACTGTCCCACCAGACAGGCACAGGTCTGCAGGCTGCCTCCCTGTCACAGAAGGTGATGGCGGTGCTGGCTAACTTTTATCAGGGTCAGCATCTGCCCCTGCCACACACACACACAAGCGCCATTACTGGCTAATTGTTGGTTACCAAGGCAGAAATCTTAGGCTATTCCATTGAAAACTGGAAAAAAAATATATCAGATTCCCTACTGTTTCAGCTTTACTTCATCAGTTCAGGTTTTGCCACTTCAGGCATAGGAAATAAACTCTTAACCTGTTTGACCCACAGTCTCAAATGCTACATTAGGCAAGAGGTCGGTTATATAAAGAAACAAAACACACACACACACACACACACACACACACAAGCAATCATGTAAAAGATTTCTTCTGGATTTGCATCTACCCTCACTATTGCACTTGCTTCTGGTTAACACTGACCAGTACACAGTCTAGCATAAGTCACTGAGCCTTCCTGAGTCTCAGTTTCCCTATTTATAGGGATATATGGCCAGCTCTAGCATCCTGATAGACCATACTGTCTGTGGCCTGATTCTATGCTGTGGCCTCTGCCTAGAAAACCATATCAACCCTCTAGACCAGCTAGGGGATGATTTTGCCCCTCAGGAGACATGTGGCAATGTCTGGAGACTATTTTGGTTGTCACAACTTGGGGTTACAAATGCAACTGGTATCTAAGTGGTAGAGGCCAGAGAAACTACTAAATATCCTATAATTCACAAGAGAAGTCCACACAAAAAAATTGTGCGGTGGTGTGTCAGTAGTGGCCAGGTTGAAAAACATTCTTCTAGACCCAGTAATTCCTGCAAGTCACTAGCCGGCAATTTAAATGTCACTTCCCCCAGGACACCATGTCTAATGCCCTAAAACCAAACATAACGTTATCAGAACATTTATTATATGCTATTCAATTCAGTTCAGTTTGGTCGCTCAGTTGTGTCCGACTCTTAACAACCCCATGGGCTACAGCACGCCAGGCCTCCCCATCCATCACCAACTCCCGAAATTTACTCAAACTCATGCTCATTGAGTCGGTGATACCATCCAACCATCTCATCCTCTGTCATCCCCTTCTCCTCCTACCTTCTATCTTTCCCAACATCAAGGTCTTTTCTAATGAGTTAGTTGTTCAGATCAGGTGGCCAAAGTATCGGAGTTTCAGCCTCAACATCAGTCCTTCCAATGAATATTCAGGACTGATTTCCTTCAGGAAGGACTGCTTGGATATCCTTGCAGTCCAAGGGACTCTCAAGAGTCTTCTTCAACACCACAGCTCAAAAGCATCAGTTCTTCGGCACTCAGCTTTCTTTATAATCCAACTCTCACATCCATACATGACCACTGGAAAAACCATAGCCTTGACTAGATGGACCTTTGTTGGCAAAGTAATGTCTCTGCTTTTGAATATGCTGTCTAGGTTGGTCATAACTTTTCTTCCAAGGAGTAAGTGTCTTTTAATTTCATGGCTGTAGTCACCATCCACAGTGATTTTGGAGCCCTAAAAAATAAAGTCAGCCACTATTTCCACTGTTTCTCCATCTATTTGCCATGAAGTAATGGGACTGGATGCCATCTTAGTTTTCTGAATGTTGAGTTTTAAGCCAACTTTTTCACTCTCCTCTTTCACTTTCAAGAGGCTCTTTAGTTCTTCTTCACTTTCTGCCATAAGGGTGGTGTCATCTGCATATCTGAGGTTATTGATATTTCTCCTGGCAATCTTGATTCCAGCTTATGCTTCATCCAGCCCAGCATTTCTCATGATGTACTCTGTATATTATATGCTATATGTTATTCTTCACCCATTTTTCTCTTTAGGAGATAAGGATATATTTTTTATTGAATGTTTTATATATCTCTTGAGCTTAGCATATATTATAGAATAAAGGGATGGATGGATGGATGGGTTGATGAGATGATCGCTGTGTTAGAGATACCATAGCAGAATACCATAGAATAGATGACTTACACAATTTTGAGAAATTAATTTTCTCAAAGTTTTTGAAGTTGGAAGTCCAATCAAGTGTCAGCAGGTTTGGTATCTTCTGAGGCCTCTCCATAACTTGAAGATTACTAAATTCTTCTTATAAGGACACCAGTCAGATTGGATTAGGCCCACCCTAACCTTAAACTTACAACCTCTTTTAATTTAATCACCTTTTTGAAGGCCCTGTCTCCAAATGTAGTCACACCCTGGGGTACTAGGATGGTTAGGGCTTCAACATATGAATTTGGCAGGGAGGACAATTGAATACTTAACAGGCAGATTTTTGTTATGTATAACATTCCAAAATTCAACTCCAGAGAAGAACTTGGAAAGAACGATTCTCCTGATCCTTTCCCAGTTCTGGCTTCTGTTTAACAATCTTTCTACCTTCTACCTCCAAATCACTGAGGGCTGTGAAATCAGAAATGAATATCACCTAACGTACCCTTGGTGCTTACACAGGTTTCCACAGTCAAATATCCGTGTGGTCTTGGGTCTTGCTTCCATTGCTAGTGAGCTAAGTGGGCTTAGGCAACCTCAGTACATGCTCTGAAAAATGGGACTGTGATAATATCAACCTCTTAGGATTTGATGCCGAGATTTATCAAGATAATGCATAAAATGTGGCTAACATAGTGCTTGAAACATAGTAAGTATAATGTTAGCTTGATTCAACTTTTTTCTTTATTACACTTTTTTTTTTAGTCACAGTAAAGTTATTCTTTTACCTTGGTAAAAACTTTGAACTTTGGGAGGCAAAACATATTTTTCTCTATGTCTTTCCTCTTAGTTGACATTATAGATAAATTGAGAAACCCCCTTGTCATCCAGTTTTTACTCACAACTCCTACCCTGGTACTCTGTGTGCCACCAACTCTCAAAAGCTAATGACAGGCTAATGGGAAAACAAGAGGAATGGAGACCTTTGGGAGTCATATTTCCTCTGCCAATCTTTTCCTCTCCCTCTCACCCATTCTAGCATCCACTCTTGCATTAAGCACATAGATCTACTTCCTTAGTCTCTTAAAGATTTCTCTTTCCCTACAGGCCTCTCTCTGCCTTGGCTGAACTCTCACCACTTCTTGTGTGGAGCCTCATTAGAGTCTGACTTCCCTGACCCTGAATAATATCCCTTCACATCCACTCCCTACTCTGCTCTTAGTCTGATCTTGCAAACATAAAATGCCTCAGTGGCTTCCTCTAGCTTTCAACATGAACTTCAAACTTCTTGATTCATGAGCATCTCTCCAATTTGGCCCTCTTTCTCTTCTAGCCTCCTCTCTCTAAGACCCTCCTCCTGACAGCACTGTGCTATTTCATGATTCTATGCTTTGCCACGTTTCATATTCTCTACTTCAAATTCCCTTCCTCCATCCTTCAGCTGACTAACTCGTACTGGCTTTTCAAACATCTACCTCTTCCAGGAAACCTTTTCTTCCTAGGCTTCAACTGTTCAGTTCTGTTCAGTCACTCAGTCCTGTCCAACTCTTTGCCACCCCATGGACTGCAGTACACCAGGATTCCCTGTCCATCACCAACTCCTGGAGCTTGCTCAAACTCATGTCCATCGAGTTGGTGATGCCATCCAACAATCTCATACTCTGTCATCCCTTTCTCCCCCTGCCTTCAATCTTTCCAGCATCAGCGTCTTTTCCAATGAGTCAGTTCTTCACATCAGGTGGCCAAAGTATTGGAGTCTCAATTTCAGCATCAGTCCTTCCAATGAATATTCAGGATTGATTTCTTTAGGATTGACTGGTTTGATCTCCTTTCAGTCCAGGGGACTCTTAAGAGTCTTCTCAAACATCACAGTTCAAAAGCATAACTTCTTTGGTGTTCAGCTTTCTTTATGGTCCAATTCTCACATCCATACATAACTACAGGATTGCTTTGACTATGTGGACCTTTGTCGGCAAAGTAATGTCTCTGCTTTTTAATATGCTGTCAGGTTTGTCATAACTTTTCTTCTAAGGAGCAAGCATCTTTTAATTTCATGGCTGCAGTCACCATCTGCAATGATTTTGGAGCCCAAGAAAATAAAGTCTGTCACTGTTTCCATTGTTTCCCCATCTATTTTGCCAGGAAGTGATGGGACCAGATGCCATGATCTTCGTTTTCTGATTGTTGAGTTTTAAGCCAACTTTTTCATTCTCTTCTTTCACTTTCATCAAGAGGCTCTTTAGTTCCTCTTCACTTTCTGCCATAAGGGTGGTGTCATCTGCATATCTGAGGTTATTGATATTTCTCCCTGTAATCTTGATTCTAGCTTGTGATTCATCCAGCCCAGCATTTCACATAATGTTCTCTGCATATAAGTTAAATAAGCAGGGTAACAAAATACAGCCTTGATGTACTCCTTTCCCAATTTGGAACCAGTCCGTTGTTCCATGTTGGTTATAACTGGTGCTTCTTGACCTGCATACAGGTTTTTTAGAAGGCAGAAGAGGTGGTCTGTATTCCCATCTGTTTAAGAATTTTCCACAATTTGTTTTGATCCACACAGTCAAAGGCTTTAGTGTAGTCAGTGTAGCTTCACTGCTACATTGCTATAGCTAAGAAGTAGATGTTTTTCTGGAATTCCCTTGCTTTTTTGATTATCCAACGGATGTTGGCAATTTGAT
Source organism: Bubalus kerabau (assembly GCF_029407905.1). NCBI lineage: Eukaryota > Metazoa > Chordata > Mammalia > Artiodactyla > Bovidae > Bubalus > Bubalus kerabau. The sequence continues at coordinate 39,175,864 of NC_073639.1, read as the reverse complement.
CTCTGGTTCTTCTGCCCTTTCTAAATCCAACTTGAACATCTGGAAGTTCATCATTCACATACTGTTGAAGCCTGGCTTGGAGAATTTTGAGCATTAATTTGCTAGCATGTGAAGTAAGTGCAATTGTGCGGTAGTTTGAGCATTCTTTGGCATTGCCTTTCTTTGGAAATGGAATGAAAACTGGCCTTTTCCAGTCCTGTGGCCACTGCTGAGTTTTCCAAACTTGCTGGCATATTGAGTGCAGCACTTTCACAGCATCATCTTTTAGGATTTGAAATACCTCAACTGGAATTCCATCACCTCCACTAGCTTTGCTTATAGTGATGCTTCCTAAGGCCCACTTGACTTCGCATTTCAGAATGTCTGGCTCTAGGTGAGTGATCACACCATCGTGGTTATCTGAGTCATAAGGTCTTTTTTGGGTTGGGAAGATCCCCTGGAGAAGGAAATGGCAATCCACTCCAGTACTATTGCCTGAAAAATCCCATGGACAGAGGAACCTGGTAGGCTACAGTCTATGGGGTGGCAAAGAGTCGGACACGACTGAAAGACTTCACTTTCACTTTCACTTTCTGTGTATTCTTGCCACTTCTTCTTAACATCTTCTGTTTCTGTTAGGTCCATGCCATTTCTGTCCTTTATTGTGCCCATTTTTGCCTAAAATATTCCACTGATATCTCTAATTTTCTTGAAGAGATCTCTAATCTTTCTCCTATTGTTTTCTTCTATTTTTTTGCATTGATCACTTAGGAAGGCTTTCTTATCTCTCCTTGCTATTCTTTGGAACGCTGTTCCGAAATATATCTTTGTATATATCCAAAGTATATCTGTTCCAAAGTATATCTTTCCTTTTCCCCTTTCCCTTTTGCTTCTCTCCTTTTCTCAGCTATTTGTAAGGCCTCCTCAGACAACCGTTTTGCCTTTTTGCGTTTCTTATTCTTTGGGATAGTTTTGATCACAGCCTCTTGTACAATGTTACAGACCTCCATCCATAGGCTTCAACTGTAGCTTTCATTTATTCAGGAAAATTTGCATGCACTGTAATGCACAGATTTTAAATGTAGAACTCAAGGAGTTTTAATAATGTATATGCATCCATGGAACTTTTGCTGCAATCAAGATACAAATAATTCCCTTTTTCTCCCTCCCAGTTCATTTCTACTTGCCCCTCCCCCACCCAAATAGGCAATTATCCTAATTTCTGTCACCATAGATTATTGTTGCCTATTCTTGAATTCCATATAAATGGAATCATATGGTACATACTCTTTTGTCCATATATAAGTGGGGCTATTTCTGGACTCTAGTCTCTTCCTTTCACCTATTTGTCTATCTTTATGCTGATATCATATTGTCTTAATTACATACTTCTTTGTAATTCTTGAATTCAAATTATATGATACTTTAAACTTTGTTTCTCAAGAAAATTTTGGCTAAACTAAGTATTTTGCATTTTCATGTGAATTTTAGGTTCTATCTAGTCAAAGCTATGATTTCTCCAGTAGTCATGTATGGATGTGAGAGTTGGACTATAAAGAAAGCTGAGCACTGAAGAATTGATGCTTTTGAACTGTGGTGTTGGAGAAGACTCTTGAGAGTCCCTTGGATGGAAAGGAGATCCAATCAGTCCACCCTAAAGGAAATCAGTCCTGAATATTCATTGGAAGTACTGATGCTGAAGCTGAAACTCCAATACTTTGGCCACCTGATGCAAAGAATTGACTCATTTGAAAAGACTCATTTCTGATGAGTCATTTGAAAAGACTCATTTCTGATGCTGGGAAATATTGAAGGCAAGAGTAGAAGGGGACAACAGAGGATGATCGCCTCACTGGCTCAGTGGACATGAGTTTGAGTAAACTCCCGAAGTTGGTGATGGACAGAGAGGCCTGGTGTGCTGCAGTGCATGGGGTCACAAAGAGTTGGACATGACTGAGCAACTGAACTGCCCGACTGACTGCCATCTTCTACCAAAAAAAAATCTGTTGAGATTATTAATGTAATATAATTGCATTGAATTTATGGATCAGTTTTGGGTAAAATAGACCCTATGCAATATTCAGTCTTCCAATCCCTGAACATAATATAGTTTTCCATTTATAGAGTTTTCCATTTATAGGGTTAAATTTCTCTCAACAATGTTTTTGTAGTTTTCAGTTCAAAGATTTTACATGTCTTTTATTAAATATGTTGCTAAGCATTTTATACTTTTGATACTATTATGAATGAGGTTTAAAACTTTTCATTTTCCAGTTTTTGATGCTGGTAGATATAGAATTGATTTTGTATATTGACCTTATATATTGAGACCTTGATAAGTTTACTTATTAGCTCTAATAGATTTTTTTATATTCCATGGTATTTTCTGTGTTATCAATCATGTCAGTCTGTAAATAGAAACACCTTTGTTTTTCCTTTCCAATGTTTATACTTTCTGTTGTCTCATTACACTTGCTTGGATTTCTAAAACAGCTTTGAATAAAAGAGAGTAGACATTCTTTCCTCGCTCCTTCTCTGAAATGTAAAGAGTTTAATAGTTGACCTGTAAGTTTGTTCTTAGCAGTAGGTTTTTGAAAACTGCCCTTTATCGGAAAAAAGAAGTTTTCTTCTATTTCAATCTGCAGAGATTTTGTAGTTGTTGTTTTTAAATCAGAAAAAACTTTAAATTTTATCAAATGCTTTTTATGTATCCATTGAAATAATAATTTGCTTTTTCTCATCTATCAATATGATGAATTACATTGATTTTTGAATGTTAAACAATTCTTACATTCTTTGCATGAAGTACGGTTGGTCATAATCTGTGTGTGTTAGTCGCTCAGTCCTGTCTGACTCTTTGCAACCCCAAGAACTGTAGCCCACCAGGCTTCTGTGTCCATGGAATTCTCCAGGCAAGAATACTGGAGTGGATTGTCATTTCCTTCTCCAGAAGATCTTCCTGACCCAGGGATTGAACCCTGGTCTCCTGCATTGCAAGCTGATTCCTTACCATTTGAGCTACAGGGAAGTCCCCAAAGTGAAAGTGAAACTCGCTCAACCGTGTTGGACTCTTTGCAACCCCATGAACTCTACAGCCCATGGAATTCTCCAGGCCAGAATACTGAAGTGGGTAGCCTTTCCCTCCTCCAGGGGATCTTCCCAGGGATGGAACTCAGGTCTCCTGCATTGCAGGTGGATTCTTTACCAGCTGAGTCACAAAGGAAGCCCAAGAATACTGGAGTGGGTAGCCTATCCCTTCTCTAGTGGATATTCCCCACCCAGGAATCGAACCAGGGTCTCCTGCATTGCAGGTGGTTTCTTTACCAACTAAACTATCAGGGAAGCCTTGATATGGCTTATTTATGATCATAATCTAATGAACATATATATTGCTGAATAAGATGTCAATTTTAAAGCATTTTTGCATTTATATTTATGAAGACTCTTGGTCTGTGATTTTATTTTTTCAAATGATTTCTCTTAGGTCTTGATATCAGAATTATGCTGACTTCATAAAGTAAGTTTGGAACTATTCTTTCATTCTCTGTTTTCAAAGAGTTTGTATAAACGATATAGCTTCTATGAAAGATGGATTGGATTCACTAGGGAAGCCATCTGGGCCTGGAATGTTCCTCATGAGACAATTTTTTAAAATTATGGACTCTATTTCATTAATAGATATAGAGCTTGTTGACAGTCTATGCCTTTTTGTCGATTTTGTGTAGATTTTGATAAATTCATCTTTAAAGGTCTCATTTCATCTCCTTTTTTAAAATTTATTGATATAAAAATTTTAAAATAATATTTACTTGTTATAGTATCTGTAGGATCTATAGTGATGTCTCCACTTTTATTCAAATTCGCTACTCTACTCCCTTTTCTGTTCATCAGCCTTGCTAGGGATTTGTCGATTTTATTACTCTTTACAAAGAACAAATTTTTGACTTTTCTTGGTATTCTCTATTTGTCTAATATCAAAATACAAAATCAGTTCTATATATACCACCAGCAAAAACTGGGAAATTATAGGTTCTAGTGTTTCATGCAAAATAAATCCAAAGTAGAATGATGAAAATAGTAATTACTGCTTACTTTGTATTATTATTATTAATTCAAAATATTTTCCAATATCTCTTGTGATTTCTTCCTTGACTCATGGATTATTTAGAAGTCTCTTTTTAATTCCCTGATATTTGGGGCTTATCTAGATCTCTTAGTAGTAATAATTTCTAATTTAATTTCATTGTGATAAAATATATATATATATATATATATATATATATACTCTAAGGTTTCTAGATTTATTTCTTTTGAAGTTTATTGAGATTTATTTTGAGGCTGAGGACGTGGCCTATCTTGGCAACTGTTTCCTGCACACTTAAATAGAATATGTACTTTGAAGTTCTTAGATGTATGTTCTGTAAATAGCAGTCAGATCAAGTTGGTTGATAGTGTTGTTCAAACCTTTTATATACTCAGTGTTCTACCAGTTACTGAGAGAGGTGTGTTAAATATCTGTGGATTTGTCTATTTGTTCCTTTAGTTTTGTCTGTATTTGCTTCATCTGTTTTGAAGCTCTATGTTAAATAAATACACATTTCTCTTTTTTTGATGCAATTATTTAATGACACATGAAAATAGCATGTTATGAAACAAGCTGGTTACAAGTAATGGGTAAAGAGGATGACTTACTTTTAATAAAAAAATATTTTAAGTATATATACAAAACACTAAAAGATTATACTGTTCATATTGTTCAACTCATGAATTGTATGAAAAGGCAAAAATATATGACACTGAAAGATGAACTCCCCAAGTTGGTAGATGCCCAGTATGCTACTGGAGAAGAGCAGACAAATATTTCCAGAAGGAATGAAGAGGCTGAGCCAAAGCAAAAACAACCCCGAGTGGTAGATGTGTCTGGTGGTGGAAGTAAAGTCAGTGCTGTAAAGAAAAATATAGCATGGGAACCTGGAATGTTCCGTGAATCAAGTGAAATTCACTTCAGTTCAGTCGCTCAATCATGTCCAACTCTTTGCAACCCCATGAACCTCAGCACGCCAGCCCTCCCTATCCATCACCAACTGCCAGAGTCTACCCAAACCCATGTCTATTGAGTCAGTGATGCCATCCAACCATCTCATCCTCTGTCGTCCCCTTCTCCTCCTGCCCTCAATCTTTCCCAGCATCAGGGTCTTCTCAAATGAGTCAGCTCTTCGTATCAGGTGGCCAAAGTATTGGAGTTTCAGCTTCAATATCAGTCCTTCCAGTGAACACCCAGGACTGATCTCGTTTAGGATGGACTGGTTGGATCTCCTTGCAGTCCAAGGGACTCTCAAGAGTCTTCTCCAACATCACAGTTCAAAAGCATCAATTCTTCGGCGCTCTGCTTTCTTTATAGTCCAACTCTCACATCCATACATGACCACTGGAAAAACCATAGCCTTGACTAGACGGACCTTTGTTGACAAAGTAATGTCACTGCTTTTTAATATGCTCTGTAGGTCGGTTATAACTTTCCTTCCAAGGAGTAAGCGTCTTTAATTTCATGGCTGCAATCACCATCTGCAGTGATTTTGGGCTGTCACTGTTTCCACTGTTTCCCCATCTATTTGCCATGAAGTGATGGGAACAGAGGCCATGATCTTAGTTTTCTGAATGTTGAGCTTTAAGCCAACATTTTCACTCTCCTTTTGCTCTTTGAACAAGAGGCTCTTTAGTTGTTCTTCACTTTCTGCCATAAGGGTGGTGTCATCTGCATATCTGAGGTTATTAATATTTCTCCTGGCAATCTTGATTCCAGCTTGTGCTTCCTCTAGCCCAGCATATAGTTGTGTCTTATTTTTTAATGCAGCCTAGTAGTTTCTGCTTTAAAATAGAGAGTTTATTCCATTTTCATTTAGTGTAATTAGTTACATATTGGTGGATTTACATCTGTCATTTTCCATTGTGTTTTCTCTTTGTCCCATCTATGCTTTGTTCTTATGTTCCTTCTTTCTAGCCTTTTCTTAGGTTAATTCAATATTTTTGTTATTCCAATTTATTTCTCCCAATTTTAGTGATTTTTAATCCTTTTTAGCTGTTACTAAGATTACAGCATGCATTCTCAAACTTATAACCTCTGTAGAGTTAATATCATATTATATTTAAGAACCCTGAAACAGTGTAATTCCAGTTTACCACTATACCATCTTGTGTGCTCTTGTTGTTATTTATTTTAAATAATTTCCACAATAAGATGTTACAATTTTTGCATGAAACAGGTATTTGAAAACAATTATAAGAAAGAAAAAAATTCTATTTTATGTTTACTCACTTATCTTCCATTTCCAGTGGTCTTTATTCCTTCCTATATATCGGAATTTCTGTCTGCTATTAATGCCTTTAGTTTAAATAACTTCTTTTAATAGTTCTTATAGGAATTCTATAAGCTTTTGTTTATTTGGGAATATCCTTTGCCTTCATTTTTGATAAAACATGAAAAACCACTATTTATAGTTTGCTGAAAATCAAAAGCAGGCAAAATTGAAGAAGTTTGACTCTTGAAAGAAGAAAACTACACTGAGTGAGAGCTATATTTACATGACCAATGCCTTGAGGACACCTGTATCCATAGGTGTGGTGCAACCAGAGCTCAAAAAGAAGGCTTTAGTCTATTGATTTGAGTTGTCAGAAGACAGTTTAGGATGTTAGAGTAGCTGGGAATTGAGTGAGAGAAGACCAAAACTGGGGGAGGCACAAGTAGGACCCCTCTAAACTGGCACAGAAACTGCCTCAAGTCTTTGGATGGCCTCTGAAATACCCACTGGACTCCTTGAAGTCCCCTCTGTGTTTACCCAGTTCAGGGGCCTTCCAAAGATTTGAAACAGTTTGTCTTTGGGAGGATTGGTCAAATAAAAAATACTCTGCCATTCCCAGAGTCAGCTTTCCCACTGTATTTTGAACATTCATGCATCACAGAATGCATCATCTTGTACTATTAATATAATATGAATTTAAATATATGTGTCTCCCACAAGACTTTAGGGTAATATCTACTTAGTCAGCTACCCTTAATGTCTATTGTATTGTCTGGCATATTGTGCTCCATAAATGTTCATTGAGTAAATAAACCTAGTAAGACTAATAAGTTTGACAACCAGGGTGGAAGGTCCTGCCTCTTTAGTAGTTCTTATGTGGAATATTGATTTTCTCAGGCCCAGGTATCTCAAGAGTGTCCTGAGGATTATAGAAAAAATTATCCTCCTCTTTTCTCTAACCTCGATGATTTTACCATTAATTTATATTGATGTCAATAATAAAAACCAGTCCTTTGGCAATTAACCCCAGATTATGGATTAACATAGTAAATAGTATGCAATGATACATTATTTCTTATTTTATTTTGTTTTATTTTTTTTTAATGATTAGATTAAACCTCTAACTTGAAACAGCAGATGTGGTGTCCATGGCACTCCTCATGCTTGCAGGAAAGAATAAGGAGAAATAATATTCTTCCAGCCCAAATTGATTTTCTGGCTCTATGGAACGACGATGGACTCCAGATCAGAAAAAAATGGAAGGTTATAATCCCAGATTCTATTTGTTGTAATATGGTGCTGACCAGTGCTTGACAAAGTAGGGTTTCCTGATTGTTGAAGGAAACATAAACAGTGCAAGTAATTGTGGAATCTCTGAACCTTTTACTCAGTGTAACCCTTCTCTATGATTGTGATCCTATCTGCTGTTTACATCATGAGGTAATGTTTACTAAAGGCATGTGTGGGCTGGGGACTGGGAACAGACTTCGCATCGGGCTCTGTATCCTGCAAGGAGCCATCTTACTGTCAAGAGCTAATGCTTACTGGTAGTCTTTATAACCTGACCAGGCGTGTTTTTCAAAGGTAGGAGAAGGGGATTCTTTTTGTTTACCACAGATGGTTAGCCAGAGGGAGTATTGTTGGAGGGAGTTTCACATCTCAATATCATTTAACTAGGGGCTTGGTGAGGATCAGGATACTATCTTTCTTTTATAAAGGTCATTTTTAAGGTAATTTAAACTGGTGGAATTGAGGAGTCTACTAAAGCTCTCTTGGTCATAAGTGACAAAAATACAACTGAAAATAGTTTAAACATAAAGGGGGCATTGTACTGTTGTTCAGTTGCTAGGTATGTTTGACTCTTTTCAACCCCATGGGCTGACTGCAGTCAGGCTTCCCTGTCCTTCACCGTCTCCCAGAGCTTGCTGAAACTCATGTCCATTGAGTCAGTGATGCCATCCAACCATCTCATCCTCTGTCACCCCCTTCTCCTCCTACCCTCAATCTTTCCCAGCAGCAGAGTCTTTTCTAATGAGTAGGCTCTTCACATCAGGTGGCCAAAGTATTGGAGCTTCAGCTTCACCATCAGTCCTTCCGATGAGCATTCAGGATTGATTTCCTTTAGAATTGACAGGTTTGATCTCCTTGCAGTCCAAGGGACTCGCAAGAGTCTTCTCCAACACCACAGTTGAAAAGTATCAATTCTTTGACTCTCAGCCTTCTTTATGGTCCAGCTCTCACATCCATACATGACTATTGGAAAAAACATAGCTTTCACTAGATGGAAGATTGTCGGCAAAGTAATGTCTCTGCTTTTTAATATGCTGTCTAGGTTGGTCATAGCTTTTCTTCCAAGGAGCAAGTGTCTTTTAGTTTCATGGCTGCAGTGATTCTAGAGCCCAATAAAATAAAGTCTGTCACTGTTTCCATTGTTTCTCCATCTGTTTGCCTTGAAGTGATGAGACCAAATGCTGTGATCTTAGTTTTTTGAATGTTGAGTTTTAAGCCAGTTTTTTACTCTCATATTTCACCTTCATCAAGAGCCTCTTTATTTCCCCTTTGCTTTCTACCATAAGGGTGGTGTCATCTGCATACCTGAGGTTATTGACATTTCTCCGGACAATTTTGATTCAAGCTTGTGCTTCGTCCAGCCCAGCATTTTGCATGATGTACTCTGCATATCAGTTAAAAAGGCCTGGTGACAATACACAGCTTTGATATACTCCTTTTCCAATTTTGAACCAGTCTGTTGTTCCATGTTGGTTATAACTGTTGCTTCTTGACCTGCATACAGATTTCTCAGGAGGCAGGTAATATGGTCTGGTAGTCCCATCTGTTTAAGAATTTTCCACAGTGTTTTGATCCACACAGTCAAAGGCTTTAGCATAGTCAATGAAGCAGAGGTAGATGTTTTTCTGGAATTCTCCTGCTTTTTCTATGATCCAACCAATGTTGGTAATTTGATCTCTGGTTTTTCTGCCCTTTCTAAATCCAGCTTGAACATCTGGAAGTTCTTGATTCATGTACTGTTGAAACCTAGATTGGAGAATGTTGAGCAAAAATTTGCTAGCATGTGAAGCGAGTGAGATTGTGCAGTGGTTTGAATACTCTTTGGCATTGCCTTTCTTTGGAATTGGAATGAAAACTGACCTCTTCCAGTCCTGTGGCCACTGCTGAGTTTTCCAAACTTGCTGGCATATTGAGTGCAGCACTTTCACAGCATCTCTTTTAGGATTTGAAATACCTCACCTGGAATCCTATCACCTCCACTAGCTTTGCTCATAGTGATGCTTCCTAAGCCCACTTGACTTCGCATTTCAGAATGTCTGGCTCTAGGTGAGTGATCACACCATCGTGGTTATCTGAGTCATAAGGTCTTTTTTGTATAATTCTTCTGTGTATTCTTGCCACCTCTTCTTAACATCTTCTGTTTCTGTTAGGTCCATACCATTTCTGTCCTTTATTGTGCCCATCTTTGCATGAATTGTTCCCTTGGTATCTCTAATTTTCTTGAAGAGATCTCTAGTCTTTCCCATCCTATTATTTTCCTCTATTTCTTTGCATTGATCACTTAGGAAGGCTTTCTTATCTCTCCCTTGCTATTCCCTTGCTATTGGAACTCTACATTCAGATGGGTATATCTTTCCTTTTCTCTTTTGCTTCTCTTCTTTTCTCAGCTATAGAAGGCCTCCTCAGACAGCCATTTTGTCTGTTTGCATTTCTTTTTCTTGAGAATGGTTTTGATCACAGCCTCCTGTACAATGTTACGAACCTCCATCCATAGTTCTTCAGGCACTCTAATCAGATCTAATCCCTTGATCTATTTGTCACTTTCACTGTATAATCATAAGGGATTTGTTTAAGTCATACCTGAATTGCCCAGTGGTTTTCTCTACTTTCTTCAATATAAGTCTGGATTTGGCAATAAGAAGTTCATAATATGAGCCACAGCCAGATCTGGGTCATCTTGTTTTTGCTTACAGTATAGAGCTTCTTCATATTCAGCTGCAAAGAATACAATCTATCTGATTTCAGTATTGACCATCTGGTGATGTCCATGTGTGGAGTTGTCTCTTGTGTTGTTGAAAGATGGTGCTTTTATGACCAATGCATTCTCTTGGCAAAACTGTTAGCCTTTGCCCTGCTTCATTTTGTAGTCCAAGGCCAAACTGTCTTGTTAGTCCAGGTATCTCTTGACTCCCTATTTTCACATTTCAGTCCCCTGTGTTGAAAAAGACATCTTTTTTTGATGTCTTTTTTAGAAGATCTTGTAGGTCTTCATAGAACCATTGAACTTTAGCTTCTTTGCCATCAGTAGTTGGGGCATAGACTTGGATTACTGTGATATTGAGTGCTTTAATAGCTTACATAATTAGGTTTCATGGTGACTCTTCAGGCACAGTCTGTCTCTCTTACTCTGCTTCTCTCTGTGTGCAGAAAGCACTCCCCAGAATGGCAAAGAAGACAACTGACAACTCCAGCCTAAATCCTGTAAGCTTAACAACCTCAGTAGAAATAGAACACTTCTCTCTAAATAATTACAACAAAAATCACAAGGAAGGCTTCTCCATGCTCTAACTTATATGATGTTCCCACTTATGGGGCAGGGGTTAGAGCTGAGACCAGCCCCAGTTGACCACAAGGACTGTGGGTTGGTCAAGGACGAATTCACAAAGAAAAAAAAGGGTTCTAATGCCAGAGGAAGGGAAAAGATACTAGTCTGACAGAAGCAATGGTTGGGGTTCTTTCTTGGTTGGATTGTTGCTCCTCAAAAGGGAAAAGGAAATTTCAGCATTAAAAGTAGAAGCAACAGAGGCCAGAAGGTCTGAGCCATTACTAGACTAGACCTCATGAGAAGAGCAAAAGTAGGAGATGAGAAAATAACACTGAATTGGTTACAACACTGGGACTCTATTGCGGAGGGCTATGTTACACAGAAAATCATGGTAACCTTTTGGAAGGAGAAGGCATGACCAGAGGCAGCTAAAAAGGACAATTTAATTGATGTGTTTGATTAATGTCTTGCAATATCAAATCTTTCTTCTGTGGCAACTACTGGGAACAGTGTTTGCCCTGTAAGAAACTGTGTATTAAAGTACAGTTCAGTGATGCCAAGGTTGTGGAAGAGTTTCCCAGATGAACTGTTCATCAGAGGAGAAATCCTCTAAAAGCAGACAGTAAATGGGAATTCAGCACTAATTGTCACTAGCGGTAGAATAAGTCTGAAAACAAGGTTCTACATTGTCAGATGTGTACATGCTTTACAAGGCACTTTCCTGTGCCTTGTTTTATTCCATTTTTGTGAGCAGTCTCTGATGTCAGAGATGCTGGAATGATTACAGCTGTTTCACAGATGAGGAAATCTGCACTGTGTTTCTGGCTTCATCCTAAGTGAGGGAAAGAGGATAACAATGTCCTGGTTGCTGCTGCTAAGTCACTTCAGTCATGTCCGACTCTGTGCAACCCCATAGACGGCAGCCCACCAAGCTCCGCCATCCCTGGGATTCTCCAGGCAAGAACACTGGAGTGGGTTGCCATTTCCTTCTCCAATGCATGAAAGTGAAAAGTGAAAGTGAAGTCGCTCAGTCATGTCCGACCCCCTGTGACCCCATGGACTGCAGCCTACCAGGCTCCTCCATCCATGGGATTTTCCAGGCAAGGGTACTGGAGTGGGGTGCCATCGCCTTCTCCGATGTCCTGGTTAAAGGACCCATAAAGAGAACCCCTGCTAGATTAAGGTTACTTTCCTGGGAGCCAGTGGCCAGGCAGTCTGCCTGTTTAAGAATGTGGTGTGCTCTCCTCTCAGTTGCTCCTGTGTGAGCAGGACAGTAGCTACTGGTACCAGTGCATGCTAAGTTGCCTCAGTTGTGTCTGATTCTTTGTGACTCTATGGACTGTAGCCCTCCAGGCTCCTCTGTCCATGGGATTTTCCAGGCAAGAATACTGGAGTGGGTTGCCATGCTCTCCTCCAGGGGATCTTTCCGACCCAGGGACTGAACCTACATCTCTTATGTTTGCTGCATTGGCAGGCAGGTTCTTTACCATTAGCGCCACCTGGGAAGCCCCAGAGCAGCTTTCAGACACCCTGTTCTTGTTCACTCTGAGATCTGTAGGTCCAAGAAGAAATGCTGTTCCTGATCCTGAAGCTTCTTTTAGAAATGATCTCATTATACAAAGTGAATATTTTTGTTAAGTCCAGGACTGAAAGAGCTGAGAAAATGTTTCAGAGTTCACACCATTTGCTTTTGTGTGGGGTGGGGCAACACAGTCCTGACATTTTAGAATTTGGGTGTCTTGTATGTATCAATAATTGCATTGTTTCAATAGGTGGCAGTATGTCCTCTCCTTTAAAAGGTTTTCTTTTTAAAAGGGCACATTCAATGAAAAGCTCTGTCAGGAAAGGAAGAGGTGCTAATAATAATAAAAGCAAATAGAAAATGTTCCAACTACTCACATTGTTCATGGTCACAACTTAAGTCATTGATCAGGCTGTAATCCACCAGTAATAACTTCAGACCAAAAGTTGTATCATGACACTTTTTACTTAAAATTCTAGTGTTATTTAGTTCTATCCTCATCAGGGATGTATGAATAGCGTATCAGAAAGGCTTTGTCAGATGACACTGAGCTCTTTCCCACACACCATGTTCCAGCCATATCTGTCCTGCTCCACCATTCTGAGTGACCAGCTCCAAACTCCTCTCTCTTTTTAAGATTGATTTCTCCATCAACAGAAAAAAATGTTTTAATTCCATTCACAATGGCATTTCTCCCAAGGGACCATCCAAGGAACAATTGATTTCAACTGAGTCAAAAAAGGAAGGGAGAGGCTTACTAAAAGCTTGGAATGTACACACTACCCTACATTCTAAGAATAAGAATATCCTTATCAGAGAAAGGCTATTCCGTTTGTGGCATGAAGTGATGATGGCCACCATTGGGTGGAGTAGTTTGGTAAGGAGGGGTAATGGGCCCTTCTGGACTTGTGGTATGTGGGACCATGTTGAACTTGAGAAGTCACTCTTTGTGCTACAAATTGATTTAGCTCCAAAACTGGGCTTTTGAGAATTAGATTGTAGCCCCCAAAAGGAGATAACCTATATAAAATATATATATTATATATATAATAAATATATATAATTATATTTAAACAAATATATCCTGAAACTGCCTCATTTTTATAATAAAGTTAATCTTTGCCCTAAGCCTTCTTCTTAGTTAAAAAATAAACTTTTAAATGAAAAAAATAATCACACTTACTGTAGTAGATATAGGTGGTGCCTGCCCAGATGCCCTTGGATCCTTCTCATCAACTCTGTGTACCCATCCAACCTGTACCCTTTGGTGATGTAAGACCAAAGGATGGCACTTGGGCACTGGAGCAGCCTTACCTGTGTCTTAAAGCTCCACAGACATATAAGTGGCTGCGAAAGTACAAAAACTCAGCTCCTTGCATTCCAGGCAGAACTAACAACTCAAAGGTGTACTTGTTGCTCCAGGGCACCCTGCAGAATTTAGATGAATCTGGGGCTTCACCTGAACCCAGGCCTGAATTTCCCTTTCCCAATCCTACTTTCCTCAATCCCTTCCAGGTTTTTCTCCCATTTCCGTAGTAAACCACTTGCACTGGAATCCTTGACTCAGGTTCTACTTCTAGGAAAACTTGATCAGAAATACTTATTGTTCTCTCTCTTTCTGTATTTCTCACTCTATTCTCTCTCATCCTTTTTCCTTTTGTATGTTAAATTTGGATATGTTCTTGAATCAAAGATTATATAGAAAAAACAGATAACAAACTTTTCTCCTCCAAATCGACCATCTCTCAGCCTGATAGTAAGATGGTAACATGATCAGAGTTAGTTTATAAAGACAGCTTTAAAGATGCTATTTTTTAAGATGTTATTTTTAACTAAGGTACCACAACCTAGAATCTTCCTTGGTAGCAATTGGGAAAAACTTCACTCTCCTCCTTGTTTAAAATTGACTCCTCATCTGCCTCACACATGCCCTCTCCCTAGCCCCTTTCTCTGCTTGTATTTCTCTATAGCAGTTCTCCATAGCACTTGACCATCTCATTCAAATGAGTGAAGGAAAACTAAAGAAAGTGAAAAAAAATAAAATAATTTGTAACATTTGAGGAAGGCTTCTTAAAAAGAATATTTCGTTATGAATGGGAAGGTAGAGAAAGGGATTCATAAGTGGGTGTATGATACTTTGAATTTTCTATTTTTGTAAGGGTAGAAAAGATAATCATATGGAAGAGTTTCAGTTGTATGACTGGAAATCATTGAGATGTTTTATCTACCAGCAAAAGAACTCTAGACAATAAAACCCCAGAAGTTTTCTTTAGAAAAATATTTTTGCTAAAATTTTAATGATAAGTGGAATTTATGCTTTCATTTTTATCTTCAAATTTTTGGATTTCGGAAGGCCAATTGCAAAAATAAAGAAGAGGTGTGGTTACATCTGATAAGAGGATGGGGGGAAATTTGCAGAAAATGCATGATACCCAAAAGTCAAGGAAAAGCTATAAGGAAAACAAAAAAATTAGTATACTACTTACATAAAAACAAGAAAGCAACCTGTGCATTGGGGATTAAAACCCAATGGCACAGGAAACTCAAACACTGGCTCTGTATCAACCTAGAGGGGTGGGATGGGGAGGGAGATGGGAGGGAGGTTCAAGAAGAAGGTAATATATATATACCTATGGCTGATTCATGTTGAGGTTTGACAGAAAACAACAAAAGTCTGTAAAGCAATTAAAATAAATGAAAAAAAAATTTTTTAAGGAAATGAGGAGATCAATAAAAAAAATTACAAGAATGTTCCCTCAGGCTTGCTCACACTAAGAAGTGTCTGACTGGATTTCATTTAGATTTCCCTAAAATGAGCTCCCTCCCATGATAAAGGGGTTATCCTGTTTCCAGATGCCTTTTGAGAGTATTTTTAGAGATGCCTCAAAAAGATCTACATTCGCTCTTCTCTTTTTATTTTTTAACTCTTCTCTTTATTTATTTATTTTTGACAATTTTGGTCTGCTTTATGCTGCCTGAGAAAACTCAGATGGCATCCGTTACGGCTGAAGCTGGGAGTGGGGGCAGAATACCCCTTCTTGTAGGAAGGTGATCTCAAGAAAATGCTTCAGGAAAATAAAAAGTCATTTCCTAGAAATACAAACCAAAAAACCCTAAGGGCAGAACTTCAATGCCAACCGTCACAGAACCCACCAGTAGTTTCTGCAAATATTTGAGTTCCTTCCAAGTTCAAGGCATCATTCTAGATGCCAGATATATAGCAGTGAACAAAAAAGACCAAATCTCTGTAGAATTAAGCTTACATTCTCCACATAAATTATTAAAATATATATGTCCAGAGTGGAAGTACTACGGAGAAAAATAAAGCAGGGGTATGTATGGAGGGGGTTGTGATTTAAAATTCAGCCTTAGTCAGAGAAGACCTGGTGGAGAGATGACAACTGAACACGGTAATGAAGGAGGTGAGGCAATGGGCCACATGGACATGTGGCAGGAGAACATCCCAAAGGAGTGCAAATAGGTGGGGGTAAGAGTAGAAACAGCGACAAGTTTTATTTTCTTGGGCTCCATAATCACTGCAGATGGTGACTACAGCCATGAAATTCAAAGACCCTTGCTCCTTGGAAGAAAAGCTATGATGAACTTAGGCAATGTATTAAAAAGGAGAGACATCACTTTGCCAACAAACGTCCATACAAAGCTATGGTTTTTCCAGTAGTCATGTACGGATGTAAGAGTTGGACCATAAAGAAGGCTGAGAGTCAAAAAATGGATGCTTTCCAACTGTGGTGTTGGAGAAGATTCTTGAGAGTCCCTTGGACTGCAAGGAGATCCAACCAGTCAATCCTGATGGAAATCAACCCTGATTATTCATTGAAAGGACTGATCCCGAAGCTGAGGCTCTAATACTCTGGTGACCTAATGTGAAGAGCCAACTCATTGGAAAAGATCCTGATGCTGGGAAAGATTGAGGGCAAGAGAAGGGACAACAGAGGATGAGATGGTTTGATGGCCTCACCAACTCAGTGAACTTGCATTTGAACAAACTCAGGGAGTAGCTTAGTGTCCAACTAAGTGCTCCTTAGTAGCTTAGTGTCCAACTTAGCAAAGGACAGGGAAGCCTAGCATGCTGCAGTCCCTGGGGTTGCAAAGGGTTGGACACAACTTAGCAACTGAACAACAACAGTATGTCCAGAATGGTAAGTATATGGGGGAAAATAAAGCAGGGGTGTTGAGGGGTTGCAATTTAAAACACAGCCACAGTCAGAGAAGACCTGGTAGAGGGAAGATGACAACTGAAACTGGTAATTAAGGAGACTATAGAACACATGGACATTTGTGGGAAAGCATTCCAAAGGAAGGAAAAAGTGCAGATGACTTAGGTAAGAATGTGGCTGGAGTGTTGGAAAACAATGACAGTGTGGCTGGAGTTGAGTAAGAAGAGTGAAAATTAGGTTAGAGAGAGGAGGGGTAAATGGGACATGGCCTTGTAGCCCCTGTTGTAGGGCTTTGGCTTTACATGAAAAAGGTGTGAGCTTTTGGAAGGTTTTCAGCCAAAAGATGTCATATTCTGATTAGTTTTTAAAGGATCATTCAGGTTACAAACAGATTTTGGTGAAAGGCAAGGACCAAAGCAGGAAAACTATTTAAGAAGATACCATCATCTGGGTGAAATTTGTAGTGGCCTGGATAAAGTGGGAGCTGGATTCTAGAGATCTTTTTTGAAAACAGTTGTCAATTATCACTGGCTTTGGTGATAATTAAATTCAATGTGAAAGAGAAAAGTGTCAAGGGAAATTTCAATGCATAATCGTGTATTCGTGTTTTGTTGTCATTTCAACAACTTAGTTGCTAAATTGTGTCAGGCTCTTTGCGACTCCAAGGATCATAGCCTGCTAGGCTCCTCTGTCCGTGGGATTCTCCAGGCAATAATACTGGAGTGGGTTGCCATTTCCTTCTCCAAGGGATCTTTGTGACCCAGGAATCAACCCCACATCTCCTGCATTGCAGGTGTATTCTTTACCACTGAGCCAGCTGGCTGTGTTTTGTTCAACTCAATTATGTAAACGTCTATTTTCTACTGTGGGTTATCTAACATTTATAAGGCATTGTGCTAGTAAAATGCATTTTCTTGTGCCAAAGAGCTTATATTCTGGGAAGGGAAGCAGACAAATAAATCAATAAATTTGTGTATTGTTTGTATATGCCACATTAAGTCTAATAACCAAAGTATGCTCAATTTCTGAAAGTGGGTAGAGATTAACACTGTCACAGAGATAGAATAAGGCAATGATGGAAATCCTTCTAGAGGAAGTGATGACTACATTGAATATTGGTGGACACTTGAGGGGTTTTCTGGGTGCTAAAGAGACAGTGGAAACATAATAGAGGAGAGGTCACTGCAAGTAAAAACACACACAGGGATAAAACAAATGTGGTATGTCCAGGAAAATAGAAATAGATTAGACTGACTGGAATGTGAAGTTCAAAGTAGGAGCTGAGTGGAACAGACAATAAAGGATTTTCTATCCCCTGCTCCTTGCATGGGCTATACAGGGAGTGGAGAAGGAAATGGCAACCCACTCTAGTATTCTTGCCTGGAGCATCCCATGAACAGAGGAGCCTGGCAGGCTTCAGTCCATGGGGTCGCAAGACTTGGACACAACTTAGCAACTAAACCACTACCACCATACAAGGGAGAGCCAGTGAAAAGTTTTAAGTATGGGAGAATTTGATCATACTTAGGTTTTCTAAAACATCAGTCTCGTGGCCATGCAGAGATAGATTGGAAAGAGGAGGAGACAAGAAGCTAGAAACCCAACAAAATTTATCACAGCCATTGCTGAGAACCTGAATTAAGACAATGGCAGAGGAAATAGAAATGAAAGGATGGACTTAAAAGTTAGAAACAGCAAAGCCCAGTGGCGAATTGGATAGAGTGCATGAGAGAAAAGGGGAGAGTCTTGGAGGCTGAGAGATGCGTTCCCATCAATTAAGATTAGAGAACACTGCCATCAAAGCATCATTTATAATAGCCAAGATATGGATGTAACCTAAGTGCCCATGAAACAGAAGCACAGATAAAGAAGATGTAGTATACAGTGGAATACTACTCAGCCTATAAAGGATGGAATCTTTTTTTTTTTCCAGCAACCTGCATAAACTTTGAGAGTATTATACTAAGTAATATAAGTCTGACAGAGAAAGTCAAATACCATATGATTTCACTCAGACGTGTTATAAACAGACAAAGAAGCAAACCAAAACCAAAATAAATGATCAAATCAAACCAAACAAAAACAGAAACATAGGTATAGAGGAAAAAGCAGTGGTACTGGAATGGAAAAGGCAGGAGGGGGAGGGTGAAATGGGTAATGGGGATCAAGTGTATGGTGACAGATGGAAACTAAAGTTTTGGTGGTGAGCATACTACAGGTTATACATAAGTCAAAATATATTACTGTACACATGAAATATAAAATGTTATAAACCTGTGTTACCTCAATAAAAATAAATCAAAAAAAATTTTTTTAAATAGAAATGATAAAGATCAGGGAGAGCTGGAAAACAAAGAAGGTCGTGGAAGTTGGGGAAAGTGATGAGATCAATTTTGACATGTGAGATAAAGGTGAAGAGCCTGGAGGATAAACATGAATGTCTCCCATAAGGGCCTGGAAATCTGTAGAGAGGAATACCCTTTATCTTTAGATTTAGGGGTCTAGGATATATACAGGGGTATCTAAAACAACAGACTGCAAAGAATATAATCAATCTGATTTTGGCGTCGACTATCTGGTGATCTCCATGTGTAGAGTCTTCTCTTGTGTTGTTGGAAGAGGGTGTTTGCTATGACCAATGACTTCTCTTTGCAGAACTCTATTAGCCTTTGCCCTGCTTCATTCTGTACGCCAAGGCCAAATTTGCCTGTTACTCCACCTGTTTCTTGACTTCCTACTTTTTGCATTCCAGTCCCCTATGATGAAAAGGACATCTTTTTTGGGTGTTGGTTCTAGAAGGTCTTGTAGGTCTTCATAGAACTGTTCAACTTCAGCTTCTTTGGTGTTACTGGTGGGGCATAGACTTGAATTACTGTGATATTGAATGGTTTGCCTTGGAAATGAACAGAGATCATTCTGTTGTTTTTGAGATCGCATCCAAGTACTGCATTTCTGACTCTTTTGTTGACTATGATGGCTACTCGATTTCTTCTAAGAGATTCCTACCCACAGTAGTAGATATAATGGTCATTTGAGTTAAATTCACCCATTCCTCAGACCATGAAGTCCTTATTGCCAAATTCAGACTGAAATTGAAGAAAGTGGAGAAAATCACTAGACCATTCAGGTATGACCTAAATCAAATCCCTTATGACTATACAGTGGAAGTGAGAAATAGATTTAAGGGACTAGATCTGATAGAGTGCCTGATGAACTATGAATGGAGGTTCATGACACTGTACAGGGGACAGGAATCAAGACCATCCCAAGAAAAAGAAATGCAAAAAAGCAAAATGGCTGTCTGAGGAGACCTTACAAATAGCTGTGAAAAGACAGGAAGCGAAAAGCAAAGGAGAAAAGAAAAGATATACCCATTTGAATGCAGAGTTCCAAAGAATAGCAAGGAGAGATAAGAAAGCCTTCCTCAGCAATCAGTGCAAAGAAATAGAGGAAAACAATAAAATGGGAACGACTAGAGATCTCTTCAAGAAAATTAGAGATACCAAGGGAACATTTCATGCAAAGATGGGCTCAAAAAAGGACAGAAATTGTAGGGACCTAACAGAAGCAGCAGATATTAAGAAGAGGTGGCAAGAATACACAGAAGAATTGTACAAAAAAGATCTTCATGACCCAGATAATCACGATGGTGTGATCACTCACCTAGAGCCAGACATTCTGAAATGCGAAGTCAAGTGGGCCTTAGGAAGCATCACTACGAACAAAGCTAGTGGAGGTGATGGAATTCCAGTTGAGCTATTTCAAACCCTGAAAGATGATGCTGTGAAAGTGCTGCACTCAATATGCCAACAAATATGGAAAACTCAGCAGTGGCCACACTGGAAAAGGTCAGTTTTCATTCCAATTCCAAAGAAAGGCAATGCCAAAGAATGATCAAACTACTGCACAATTGCACTCATCTCACACGCTAGTAAAGTAATGCTCAAAATTCTCCAAGCCAGGCTTCAGCAATGCGTGAACCGTGAACTTCCAGATGTTCAAGCTGGTTTTAGAAAAGGCAGAGGAAAAAGAGATCAAATTGCCAACATCTGCTGGATCATGGAAAAAGCAAGAGAGTTCCAGAAAAACATCTATTTCTGCTTTATTGACTATGCCAAAGCCTTTGACTGTGTGGATCACAATAAACTGTGGAAAATTCTGAAAGAGATGGGAATACCAGACTACCTGACCTGCCTCTTGAGAAACCTGTATGCAGGTCAGGAAGCAACAGTTAGAACTGGACATGGAACAACAGACTGGTTCCAAATAGGAAAAGGAGTATGCCAAGGCTGTATATTGTCACCCTGCTTATTTAACTTATATGCAGAGTACATCATGAGGAACTCTGGGCTAGAGGAAGCACAAGCTGGAATCAAAATTGCCGGGAGAAATATCAATAACTTCAGATATGCAGATGACACCACCCTTATGGGAGAAAGTGAAGAAGAACTAAAGAGCCTCTTGATGAAAGTGAAAGAGGAGAGTGAAAAAGTTGGCTTAAAGCTCAACATTCAGAAAACGAAGATTATGGCATCTGGTCCCATCACTTCATGGCAGATAGATGGGGAAACAGTGGAAACAATGGCTGACTTTATTTTTCTGGGCTCCAAAATCACTGCAGATGGTGATTGCAGCCATGAAATTAAAAGATGCTTACTCCTTGGAAGGAAAGTTATTAACAACCTAGACAGCATATTAAAAAGCAGAGACATTACTTTGCCAACAAAGGTCCATCTAGCCAAGGCTATTGTTTTTCCAGTCATCATGTATGGATGTGAGAATTGGACTATAAAGAAAGCTGAGCACCAAAGAATCAATGCTTTTGAACTGTGGTGTTGGAGAAGACTCTTGAGAGTCCCTTGGACTGCAAAGAGATCCAACCAGTCCATTCTAAAGGAGATCAGTCCTGGGTATTCATTGGAAGGACTGATGTTGAGGCTGAAACTCCAATATTTTGGCCACCTGATCTGAAGAGCTGACTCATTTGAAAAGACTCTGATGCTGGGAGGGATTGGGGGCCGGATGAAAAGGGGACAACAGATGGTTGGATGGCATCATCAACTCGATGGACATGGGTTTGGGTGGACTCTGGGAGTTGGTGATGGACAGAAAGGTTTGGCGTGCTGCGGTTTATGGGGTTGCAAAGAGTCAGATATGACTGAGCGACTGAACTGAACTAAAAACGGTAGGAACTTATTTGACTGTTGAAGGAAAAGATTTACAGTGAAAAGGTGCCCAGGGATAGAATCCTCAAGAACATCATCTTCCAAGCAGAGCCACAGGAAAGCAAACCAACAGCTGACACTGAGAATATGGTCAGAGAGGTAAACAAGCAGGAGGATAAACAGCAGCCTCCACAGTCAAAGAGGGAAAGGAGAGAGTAATCAAAGGTAGCAAAGCTCACAATGAGATCAGATAAAATAAGGATTTAGACACATCTGTGAGCTGGGTAATTTGGAGGTCATTGTTGATCAGAGAAAGGACAATTTTAATGATACATTGGTAATGTGTGGTTTGGGTAGAAATCAGATGATAATGGTTTGAAGTGGATAGGAGATGAGATTGTCTAGACACATGTGTAGACTACTCTTTCAGTGAGCTTGACCTTACATGAATACCCAAACCTCCCTTTTCCACATGAGGTGAGGCCATGCCCACACTAACCTGTGGACTGGAGTAGATGGAGGTAGATGTTGAAAGCAGGTGAGTGTTTCGAGCTGAGAGTGAAGTGGAGAAGTGACTCCAGTAAGCCAGATAGGGGAGTTTATGAGGGTCTCCAAAGGTAAGGGGCCAGACCCACTGTCTGAAGCTGGATTAGGGAAGCAAGACAGACGTCTAGGTAGGGAGTTTGTAGGCAGGTCCTTGAGAAGAATGAGATCGTGTGCGCTGCTGGGTCTGAAGTTCAAGGGTTTGACAGGGGCCCAGGTTCAGTGGGGAAAGAGGGGAACAAATAAACTGAGAGAATCAATAGGGTGAAGGCCTGGCTATCATGTTAAGTCTCAGGACACATTAGTAGAAGGAGGGCAGTTTGAAAGCAAAGAGACTAGTAGGTGATGGAGTTTTATATATAAAGATTTCAGACAGAGACTGGTTCCGAGCGCTGTAGTCTGGTACATGGCCATGGGAGTGATCTGATGATAGAGTAAAAGATGCCCATGTTTGAAACTGAGGTACTCAAGTTTCTGGGAAGCTATAGTGTTGGTGGAATCCTCCTCATGGTCACTGAAGTCACCCCGGGTGATGGAATAAATTTGATTCAGGAAAAGAACATGTCTGAGTCCTCGGTGAACATGGAGGAGTGTTCAGGAGATGACAATCATCAATAAAAAGTAAGGGGACAGCAAAGCTAGATGGGACAAACCTCAAAGGAGAAATGAGTTTTGTGTAAGAATATGCGTGCAATAGGCATTAGGAAGGATATCTTCAATTGCTCTTGGAGAGCTGCACAGAAAGTGGTGTCCTTGAAGTAGGGACAGGAAGTAGAAAGTCCTATTTCAGTGAAAGTATGTAAGGAGAAGAGATTGTCTTTATTACATACGTGTAAAAACTTCATGCTCTCAGAAACTAAGGATCATCTTTTATTTTCTACTGAAACTTAAATTACAGGTTTCCAGGGAATCACAAAAGACAGTTGTACTGACTGGGTAGTATTTAATATGACCAGGTCTTAAATAAGAAGCCATGAACATAAACATTTAAAACCAAATATATAATAAATAATCATTAAATTATAAAGTACATAATTCATATTAAAGCTAAATTTTCAGATGCAAATGTAATAATACAACAGAGCAATAATATAGAATAATAATGCTATAATTTTATGTGTCCAAAGAAGACACTTTCAGCTAAAATAGTAAAAGTCATGATTAATTTTCCCTGAACCCCCATGACCTAGAGAAACCTCTTTCTTTTTTCTTCCTGCCTTCTTTCTTTCTCCCTTCTATTTTCCTTCTTTCCCGGTTTTTTGTTTGTTTTTTTTTTTTTTTTTTTGAAACATATCCCTTGTTCCTGCAGCAAGTGTTGCTAAAAACGCTGTTGAAATAATGTTGAACAAATGATCGGTTCAGTAGAAAGTTTTACTCAGAGTTGTGGTCAGATGTTCCTGTGAGAGTATCCAGAACTTTAGAGACTCATAGACATATAAAGCTCAAAAAAGATAGAATATTCCTTAGAGACTAAGTCCAACACCCTCATTGTACAGATAAAGAGATGGGAACCAAAACAATTTAAGCAAGTGACCATAACTTCATATCCAGTGAGATTTCAGGTCTCCTGTACCACCATCTATAGGTGAACAGCAATTGTGACAGGTCAGCCCCAGATCCTTTGGGAGGGCTGGTCTTGAACACAGAGTAGTGAAGATGGAGCAGTTTGAGTCTCACTTCTTCATCTTGTCCATTCTGATGCACTGCTTTCCCTGGGATGTTGCCAGGATCTTTACCTGACTCTTTAAACTCAGTTTAAAACTCGCCCCATTGAATTATTTTTACTTTTAAGGTAGAATTTCTGGTCAAAAGGATTAAAACAGATTTTTAACAGTAAACACACCAAAATAAATACATTGTTTTAAATATAAAATCACAGTTTCAAAGAAACCAACAACTATAAAGCCAGAAATTAGAAATAAGGACTCCATCTTTCCCAAGTCAAATTCATGCTAACACTTTCCACTGTTTCCCAACAACCTGGCCTGATGCTGAGGCATGCTTTACATGCATATTATGATCACAATGCATATGATTTCTTTGTAATAACATTTTAAAAACTTAAAACAGAACACCCTGTTTCTGATGATCACACATCTCATTGAGAGTTGATGAAATATGGATTCCTAACATACATTTTAGAACCATAAATTATCTATACTTGTCCAAAAACTATTTTTAAGTAGATCATTTTCTTCTTAAGAGTGTAAAGCATTTTCCATACAATGTCCTCTTGCACACTCACAGCTACTTTAACAATAAGAGATTTTCAAATAGCTTATAACATTCTAGTGAAAATTTTTCTAGCGTTTTTAACTTTATATTTAAATAAACTGCTGGACTTGATGTGCACTTGAAATGGCAGTTAGAGCAGGTTGCTTGTTTTCACTACCCATGATTGATAGTAAAGATTGGAATGCTTATGCAAAAGTCTGTTTTCTACTAGGAGTCCTGGACTCCTGATTTGTCTTCTGATCTTGACTTTGTATAGGTGACTGAATTTGCCTTATGCAGAGCATACAAACACGAAATATCTGTCTGTTTAAAAAGCAGAAAGGAAGAAGGAAACAAACATTTGGTATTATAAGCTCACTCCCATACAGTCTTTATAACAATTTAAGAAGAGAGCTACAAGATTTTTTTAAATTCTGTTTAGTTCCAGAAGACCATCTAATGTATGTCCAATTTTAATTGCCATTTCCAAAGGCTTAGAATGTTAACTTATAAAGGGACTTGAGTTGGGGAAGGTACTATTATATCCATTTAGAGGAAAAAAGTCCAGAAGAGTCTATTCCATAAATACATTCATATGTATAGTATTAAAATATTTTTGACAGATTCCAATGAAGAAGTCAAAACTTTGGGAGCCATCTGGTAAAGCTATCCCCCAGGTACATAAATAAATCATATATTTATATGTTAGACATTCTGAGATTTAAAAAAAAAAAACCTCTTCAGATATCTATTTTAAACACTTAGTCAGATATCGATTTTAAACACTTAAAAGTACAGAGGCTTCAACTTTTATTTTCACCCTATGCTTCTATATTTTTCAGATTGAGTGAAGGTATTATACCTTCTAAGTTCTGATCATCAGAAACCTCATTCTTTTTGCAATCAAGATCAAGGTTAATATAAGATCAACAAATTCCCAAACTGAATTTTTGGTTAAAATTTTTAAGCTTCTCCAAGAAGTGTCATAGATGAGCAGTAAGATAAAGTAAAAACTTTAGAAGCCATAGAAATCTATAACATAAGAAATCAGACTCAAATTGAGTAGAAAATTTTTTCAAGTTGACTAAACAGAGCATGTAGATCAAACCGAAGTACTGCATAGTGATTTTGGAGACCTTGAACTGACCTTGAACACACATCTGAGTGTTCCCCCCATCACTTATGCATTGTACTTGTCCACTTGGAATACCAAGAAGTGAGTTTCACGGCTGTGTTAAAGTATGCAATATAGTGTCCGGCTTCAAGTGAGATCTTCAGGAACCTTCATATCCCATGTGTTCTAGGACAGATGCTGATGAATCATCTGTGAAAATAGAATATCATGAGTAACCTCAACTTAAGAAGCCATCTGGGTAAGGATGAAATAGAAAATCAAATGTAATTTGTTATATACCTTTTGGATGAGTGATTTCAGTCTTTCTAGGTATTCCTTGGGCGGTTTTTTCTCATAAGAATCACAAGAAGGACATGTCTAGAAATCAATGAAAGAATAATAATTTTCTCTAAAATGTTTTTCCTATATAAATAAAATGTTCATTCAAATTTTATGTTTTCCAATTAGAGATATAAATCATGTTCACTGAAAAAAATTTGAGAAATGCATGAAATAGTTCAGAAACTAACAGTGAGAAAAATCACTTGACATCCTAATCTCAGAGATAATAACTGCAATATTTTGATATGTGTCCTCCTGGTAATTTTTTTCTTCGCATTTATGTTTACACTGGTTATTAATTTGCCTTTTTTACACTTAACATATCACAAGCATTTTCTACATATTAAATATTCTTCAAAAATATAGCCCATAATGGTTGCTTTGTATTCATACATAGAATTGAAGTGTTACTATTTTTGGACACATAGATTGCTCCTAACTTTTCACTATTGTATACAGTGCTGCAGTGAACATCTCTGAGTAATTTTTCATATCCTTTATTTTATTTAATAAACTACTAAAAGTAGAATTAATAAATTAAGTTAAAAGGATAAAATATTTTAAGGCTTTTGAAGTACATTATTAAACTATTTTATCTCTATTCATATAGAATATTCTTACCATTATTGGGCATTGTTAAAATTTTTTAATCGGAAAAAAATAGGATTTCTTTTCTTAACTTGCAGTTATTTGTTCATGAGATTAAACAATCCTGTATATGTGTATTGCCCACTTATATTTCTTTTTTAAAAAATCTTTTTTATGTTTTTTATCCTATTCCTACTGGAATACCAGACACCAGACCATTGCTTGCCATTGAGCATCTCTAATGCCAGTTTGATGTTGTGGTGAGAGATATTTGAAAGATAAGAGATTTAAGTTCTAATTCTCATTCTGGCACTTAGTATTCGTGGGGCTTGGGACAAGTCACTTGACATCCTTGGTCTCGCTTTCCCATCATTCAGATGAAGGTGCTTCACTGAATAGTTCTAAGTTCAGTGCCAATACTACTGTTTTGTTTCTTTGATATTTGTTTCAGAGACAGGCTCAGCTCTTGTCTTCCTGAGAAAAGTTTTGGAGAGATACTTTTCACATTCTAACCTTGCCAAGCAATCAAAGGAAATAAAAATCATTTTGATATTGTAATTAAGAGTTCATTTGCTTACATGTGCAATCCCTTAGAAGAGGGAGAGAAAAAAAATTCTAGTAATTTATCTTATGTGTTCATCCGCTGGTTTTGATTAGTGCTTGAATTACTCATGAGATTATCAGCATTGCTCACGAGTTGGCATAAGAGGAAATATACAAAAGGTTCTCAGGACCCCCAAAACTAGGGAATATTGAAATTCCCTAACCAAATAATGGCATCTATCACTTTAAATGTAGCACTGCCTCTGCAATTATGTAGGATGGTAATATTCTCTAAAAGAGGAAGGCAGAGATTGAGATTTATCCTGGTGTCTTGAAGGCTGTCTCTTTTCTTGTAGGAAAGCTAGGGTCTAGCTCTTATTAATAAAATTGCAGGTTATATGTGATCATATAATGAGAGGAGAATATTTTTTAATTCTTAAGTCACAATTGGATCCTCTGCCTAATGACTTCCTCACCTCAGAAAGCTATATTAACTTCTTTCAGCTACCAGAGACCATTAACAAATTCTAATTGGCTGTTAGTACTTTCAGGTCTGTGGACTAAAAAGAGGTGCTTTCACTTCTCAAAACACTCTATATGATAAGGTGTAACATGTAACTGGAAGGAAGGCACTGGAGGCTCTGGCTGCGTGTGTGTGTGTGTGTGTGTGAAATTGTGTAAAGTAATAGATATAGTTAATAAGTACAAATAAGATAGATGACAAACGACAGTCTTACTACTTCATGTTTCTGTCTTCTCCCTGCATTTGTGGCAGGTAGTTTCCTCTTCAGCTGTTTAGTTAATATGTTGATTATCTTTTCGTTGTCTCCATTATTTGCTGACTTTAGTTGAACCTTCTGAAAACATGAAAAAGCTGACCGCTCACAGTGTCTCTGAAAGAGAAATTATTTGTGTGCAGGTTAATGAAAGTAATTCAGAAAGTAAAAATTACCTTCCCAATCCTTTTTTCCTGCAGTGCCTTGGATCACATTCATTTCAGCAGACAAATGAGGAATGATTCTTGTCCTACTTAATCTTTGGGCTGAAGAGGAGACTCTTATCATGTGAAATTCCCCCATGTTAGGGGCGAGAGGACGCTTCCCTGTCTCACAGACAAGAAGATGGAGCCTCACTTTGCCACAGTTCTATCTTCCTAATGTCATTTTGAGGTTTGAGTATTGGGCAGAACTCTTGGTGTTTCTGGGAGGGTTAGTTTGGTTGTAGAACACACTTTATAAATTATGACACTCTAAGAGTTATATTATGGCTTGTGGCAGCTTTGGGTGAATTATGCTATGGTGTGTTAGTCATTCAGTCATGTCCGACTCTTTCTGACCCCATGGACTGTAGCCCACCAGGCTCCTCTGTCCGTGGAATTCTCCAGGCAAGAATACTGGAGTGGTTGCCATTTCCTTCTCTAGGGGATCTTCCCAACTCAGGAATCAAACCTGGGTCTCCTGCATTACAGACAAATTCTTTACCATCTGAGCCACCAGGGAAGCCCCTATGCTGTGGTAGTCTGATTAAAAATTGTTTCATTTGTCTCTCTTCAGTGTACATAGGAGTTTCTAATAGTGACATATGTGTCTTGAACAACACCTTTCTTTACAATGCCTGGCATAGTGAATGCTAGTGAATGCTCAACAAATATTTGCAGAGTGGACAAATGAATTAAGTGAGTTTAAAACCCCTCCTTTGGGGAAATGAAGTGGGTGCCTACCTCAGATGGTACATTCCACATCTAAGATAGAGTCCACCTGCTGTAGACCATGTGTGACTTTTCTAAAATCCCATTCACACTCTCAAGTCAGTCACGGTGGGATCTGCCTGAATCAAGTGGTTGAGGAATAGAATTTGAGATGTGCCCTCCCCACCCCCACACCCACAAGGGAGGGAAGACTGTCCCTTATAAAGTAAGAGTAATGTCTCAGAGCATGGGGAATTGGGCAGATCATGGATCAAAAAGTTGATTCTTGGTTTAGTCAAATAACCAGTGGCTAGTGAATAAATCAGAATCTTAGAAACTGAACTGAAAGTGAAGTGGAATTTACTGGAAGCACAAAATGTATACTGACTTGTTGGAATCATTTTCACACTGATCTGAGAACTTGTATTCAGGTTAATTTTTTCTTTCAGCAAATGTCTGTATATGATGCTGGTCTCCCCAACCCCCGACAAAGTTGCTATATCTTCATTTCACCAATGTGCATGAAGCTACTGCCATGTATACAGAAGCTGCAACTTCTCTCAGTTCCTACAAGGCCCATCATATATACAACAATATTACCTGAATCTTCCCATGGACAATCAGCTGAAAATAGCATCTGGCCTGCTTTGCATTTTCCAGCCTATATGCTTACCCAATATGAATGTTGGTTAACATCATGCACCTTTAAGACACAACCCCGTCAGATTTGCTTTGCATACGTAGCCACAAGCCGAAAACCAGCTTATCTGGTTTCCTTATATCAGAGCTGCTTGCCTGTCATAAGGGTGAAATAATGTCCTTTACATATGTTTGCCAAAATGCTTATTTAATAGAAACTATTTATAAATGTTAATTATAGCACTTTTTTTTCCTTGAAAACCACATGTTCATGTTTGTTGAAGTTTTTTCTTTTCTCTTCTTTTTGACCACAACCGGCTTAACTTACTGGAAAAAAATAATATTCATATTTAAAGAGGTAAATTTTCCAGCTGAAACTGAAAACACTAACTGCTTCATCCGTGATGATCTGAGAAACCAGCATTTCTCACAGAGGCCCATTTTGCTGAGTTAACATTAACATGTGTATGTTGAAAGAAAATTAGGTTCCAAAGAAGTGTAAGGGCCTACGAAATGAACTCCCTCAAGACAGTATTGCCAAGAGTGGTCAAGACAAGTGAGCAAAGATTTTGCACCTGAGAAAGCCTTTCTGAATGCCTTTGAATGGCATCTGGACGCCGATGCTCCTGCTAATGCGGCTGTGCTCTCTCTACTGCACTTCCTTGCTCACCTGTGTCAGTACACAGTGGAATTTTGCTCTGTGCTTTCTGCAAGCAGCACAGCTGTTCCTGGCAATCTGTGGTCCAGGACAAACAGCTGCTGGATTTGGCTTCAGATGCACATCAAAGGCAGCCTCAAACAGGAAAAGAAGCAGAGAAGCTGCCCTGCTAACTGCTTTAAGGATGCACTGAGGCAGGGAGTAGAGAGGTTGATCTTGATTCGGGCTGCTGCAGGTGCCCTGTCCCTCAGGATGACCCTGAGTTCATGTGCAGCACCACCATCTGGGAGCAGAGCCACTGCTTTCCTTTGCTGTGGCTTGCAGACTCAGAGGGCAAGGCTTTGCTTCCCTCATCCTTTAACACCTGGAAGCATCAGTTTTGCAGAACAGAGGAAGCAGTAAGGAAATCAAAAGCGAGAGTAACCACTCTTCTCTTTAGCCAGAGAACAGTCGAGTGCTGCTTTTGCAAGTAGGTGCACTTGGCTTTGCTGATTGCAATTGAATATTTGAAAATACTTGCCTCCTTACAGTTTCCTTTTGACCTGTGTAGTTTTTTTCCAAAGAAAGCCCTGGCCATTCACACTAGGAAGTTTTGCCAATGGGGTAAAATTACCTTTGTCCCGCTTACAAACTAGGTTTCTATCAGGGTTTCTCAGTAGTAGCACTGTTGACATTTAGGGATGGATAATTCTTTGTTGTTAGGGCTGTCCTGTGCATTCTAGAATGTTTAGTAGCATCCCTGGCCTTTACCTACTAGAAACCAATAGAAACCTCCACACACACAACTGTGGCAACCAGAAAGTTTTCCAGATAATGCCAAATGTTCTCAGAGGGCAAAGTCACCACCAGATGAGCACCACTGGTTATATAATTAGAAAGAGAAAGAAAGATACCTGGTGAGGCCAATTAGCAACCTTAGATAATCACTGTCAACATTTATATGCAACATTTTAATGAATTTATTTTCATTGAACTTTTTAATCTTTTAAAATCTCTTATAGACTCTGTTTTGATGCAAGTCCTGAAAAACTTGATATAATGCTACTATGACCTTGATCTATTTTCTTCTCTCCTGGGTTTGCCTGCCAGCATGGCTTAAAAATCTTAGTTATACCATTATTCACTTGTATCATAGTAGCATTGCTTGATCTGATTATTGGATAGATACAATGTCACTGAGACA
This sequence comes from Bubalus kerabau, assembly GCF_029407905.1. Classification (NCBI taxonomy): domain Eukaryota; kingdom Metazoa; phylum Chordata; class Mammalia; order Artiodactyla; family Bovidae; genus Bubalus; species Bubalus kerabau. The sequence goes on along the minus strand of NC_073639.1, from coordinate 39,144,655 downwards.
AAATCCTGTCATTATGATATAAGATCAAAAACATCTGCTCTAACAAAGCATATAGAAAGAGTACCCACCGGATCAACTCAAGTTAGAAAATGGGATATCTTTCTTATTTTGCAAGTCACAGACTGCAGCTAAGCAACTCCAGAAAGGACTCTAACCACAGCAGTTAGACAAAGGACATGAGATGCTGCAAAATACGTGTTTGGATAACTAGGACATTAAGAAACAGTCTTTTTGAAAAAGTCTTTCCAATAAGCTGAATGTGCTACTTTCATTTTAGATGCTCCTTATTAGAAAAGGACTTAGTAAATGAGAGTGGTTAGGTTCAGAGACAGTGAATTTTAGAGAAAAGCAATAGTTGTGACTCATTCACTTTCTAAACTTTTACACAGTCATTTACGATAATTGTTTTCTTTGCAATGTATCTTCATAAGTCTCCCCTTTGTAGTGTCCTAATTACTGGTAGTACTTTTATAGTTATTCTAATTTATGCAGTTAAAGCTCTGTGACAGTGAAACTGTTTCCCCCAAATGCATTTATATCCTCAGGATACCAAACATTAAGACTAGATAGAAGTTACCAAGGGAAAGATCAGCACACAGTACTCTTGGACTACATGCTACGCCTCTTCTTCCTGGGACCTCATGGATTTAAATGGCTTAAGAGAACGGGATGAGTTGTTGAAAATTGTCCTTTCATAAGACCTCACCGAAGGCCGAAGACAAGACCCATTCAGGCCAAGGTATATGGGAATTATATTCTAAAGAATAGCCTTGATTTCCACACCAGTATTCCTCCATGCTGTTCTGTAATCTACTCTTTCTTTCCTTCCTTCTCTTTTTATTCCTTCTTTCTCTCTCTCCCTTTGACCCTTCCTTCCTTTCTCCCTTTCTTTCTTTCTCCATTCCTTTCTAATTATCAAAAACTGAATCCTGCTTCTATGGCTTGTGTCTATGTTTCATAGATTTACAAAGAAGGCTCAAGAACTTTTATGCACAGACTCTTAAAATGTAATTACTTGGTCATTGTTCAGAAAATGATCATAGTATATAGATTTATTTTCTAGTTTTGTTTTTCTGTCTCAACAGTACTACTTGGGAATACTCTTAGACATACTTGAAGATAAAAATATATCATATAAGGTATGTAGTGTTTTATAGGTTGGCTTGTTGGTAAATCAAAGAATATTTGGGCAAATTAGAAATAACTATATAGTAAATGTATTTATTAAATAACTAATTATTAAACCACAAAATTCATTGATATTAAGTCTATTTCTAAATAATCATGTTAATGGCTTCCTTCATTGGATTTAAAAACTTTTATCAAATGCATTTTCACAAACAAATTCAACTGGTCTTACCTTTACATCTTCTGGAGCTGGCAGAAATTCAGGATCCTAGAGCAAAAGAAAATTAGTTCTGAGTTATTTTTATAAGTCAAAAAGCTCCTTTTATAGTAACTGAAGAATATTATTTGAATTTTGTTGTGCCCAGTATGGCCTTACCAAGTCATTCACATAGTTTTTCAGCTGATCAACAATGTCTATAAGTTGACGCAGTCTAATAAAGAGGCGATCTTGCCCTTGGAAGCTTGACTTATGGGCCACTGTCCCAGAGAAGATGACCATCAGGCAAATGACTATTCTCTCCATGTTGCCAGGAGTGGATCTCATAAGTGCCAGTAGAGCAAGACCTTGGTCTCAGTTTTCAGTCTGTGAACAGGTTGTCAGAAAAGCTACCTATTTATTCATCCTTCAGGGAGAGGTAAAGCCCTCCCATTGCAGCCTGGAAATCTTTGTAAAATGGATGAATGTGAGTAACTCTTTTTTCTTTTCCACTGGCTAGGTATACGTGTGCATGCGCTAATGTGTGGGGGCAGGGATTGATGGAGTTAACAAAATGTGCCCAATCTGCATCTTAGACAGGAAAAAGAGAGACATGGGTGAATTCCAATTTTCAGCATGAATCAAGAAGTATGCACAGTAAATAGTCAGTACTACAAGATTTCAAAGAAGTAAACAAAACACTTTGATCTCTCTCTCTGCCTCCCCTAGCATCTTACCTGTTTTCTCTGACAGTCATAAGGGCACTTCAATAATGAGTAAAGTGGCAACATGTGCTTTCTTGCAGGACTTTTTCTTATGGTAATAACTAGGCTTTTTGACTGAGATCATCCAATAATCCATCATAAAGGTAGGAGGGCAGCTACCTTTTAGGAAATTTTAAACATCAAGTGTATTTTCCAAATTAGCAAGAATATTTTAGTTTCTTAATCAGGTTAAACTGTTTAAAGTAGAATGTGCTTCCAGCTCCGCTCCCAAGCATCTTTAAGTAACATTAATTTCAGCCTCTAACACTCTACTTAACCATCTGATTTATACATATTATTCCATCCCCAATCAAGATCTCATTCTACCTTCATTAAAAAATAATGCAACAATTAAGTGAATGAAAAAGCTAATACTCATTCCTCTCCAACCAAAATTTTATTTCAAACAGCAAAATCCAAAAATATCCGCGACTCTTTTTTTCTTTGAGTAGTGTTACTTATTTCTGTTAGATATCATTTTCTCTGGGTATGAACAGTACATTTCTAACTATGATCGGATAGAGATTAATGAAAGGCTCAAAGTCCACAAGTGGTTCTGTCATCCTCCTCTCTGCAGCTTCTCCTGTCCCTGCTACTCTTTACTCATTTGAGAAAGCTGAATATGATAGTATAGAATCATGGAAGTAGTATTGTAGCACAGTCAATTGGGTCTTACAATAAAACTCTTGGCTATGGATTTTTTTATCCATTTATTTCTTCATCTATTTCATCACATGCTTACAGCTATACTTTTTTCTAAAATGTTATGTGGCTAAGATAAATTGGAATTTGGACTTGCTTTGAAGGTTGTTTTTAATCTTTATACTATAGAATATCTATTCAAGAATATTCAGGTTTGGTCCTACAAAGTAATAAAAATCTTACCATGTGATCAAAAAGTCCTTCCTATAATCATTAAATTCTACAGGGTAGGGTTGATGTATAAACCCACAAACAGCATTTGGACTTGGGGTTGCCGCTTTGCATCTCAACATTACCTGCATCAGCTTTGTTCATGCTTTCTTTATCTGTTAAAGAGGTATGAGTCTCCTTGAAGATACTAACCACAGTGGCTAAGAGCCCAATTTCTAAAGTGAAGTGCTTGAATTCAGATCCAGGCCCTAACAATGAGTTACATATTAATTGTTGTACATATGACCCTGGATATATTATTGCAAAAGGAAGATAAGTATAGAGTCTAATTATAGGGTTGTAATGAGGCTTAACTAGACATTTCAGGGGGGAAAAGGCCAAGTACATCACACAATAAAACCTCAGAAGATATGTGTGCTGATCATGGATGAGGGTAGACAGGAAAATTTATAAAAGCCTAGAGAAGCTAAGCTGATCCATGGAAGGAAGAGTACAAGTAGATCAGCCAAAATGCATGGGTGTGGCTGTATTTGCCATAAAAAAGTTTTGAAGTCTTTAGTGCTGGTTAGAATCACTTGTCTCAACTCTGGAGTGCCTTACCATCATGCTAAACCTCCTGGCCCTCCACAGTCCATCAACCAGCACACCAGAATCTGCATGGTCCCACTCTAACATCAAGACCCAAGACCTTTCTGAGAGTCAGATCCCCTACTTTAAGTAGCATTTTGGTTGTTGAGCATTTTGAATATCACTGCTGGTATGATAGGCTGAATAGGGGCACCCTAAGATGTCCACATCCTAATCCCTGGAACCTGTGCATATGTTACCATCAAGGTAATCAAAGGGACTTTACATGTGTGATTAAATTAAGGATCGTGGGAGGAAGATTCTCCTGGATTATCCATGTGACCTAACGTAATCACAAGGGTCCTTGTAAGAGGAAGTGGTGGGTTTGGAGGGGGTGGGTCAGAGTCAAGGAAAATGTGATGACAGAAGCAGAGGTCAGAGTGATATGGGGCTTGAAGCCAAAGACCTCCTGAAGCTGGGAAAGACAAAGAGCAGGTTCTTCCCTAGAACCTCCAGAAGGAATGTGGCCAACACCATGATTTCAGCCCCTTTAAGCTCATTTTGGACTTCAGAACTGTAAAATAATGAATTTGGGTTTCTTTAAGCCACTGAGTTTGTGGTACTTTGTTACAGTAGTAACAGGAAAGTAACATACCTACGTGTGGAATTTTTACTTTTGGAAAAGGGGTGAGAAAGGAAGGAAAAGGTGATTAAGAGAGAACTAGTAAAGGCTGGAATTTGGTTTGCTGGGCTGTTGGGGTGCAGGTAGAAGGGATCAGGAATCATAAAGAAGAGAGGAAAGTAAGATTAGTGTAGCTACCATTGGGTATGGAATATAAGGGAGAAGAATGTCCGAAGAGGACTTTCCAGGAAGTCTGGGTGTCTTTTAACAACTTCTTCCTCGTGCTGAGAGGGCTCACTCAAGAGCGACAGTGTGTTTCAAAGCTATGGAGCCCAATTTGCATTGTGCTAGAATTTATCACTGTGTTGAGACAGACCTTAGAGTGAAGTAAAGAGACTTAGATTTACTTGAGTTATGTATTCTCTGCTTAGAAATACTAACTTATTGCTACCTTTTTACAGCATCATTTCATTGTGGTCTTAATGACTTCTTACGCTTTAGATTGTAATCTTTTTTTAATTTCGATTCAGTCAGTCCTGCCATAATATTTGTATTGAAAATGTGAATTTATCTCACTGTGACAAATATACCAGGGCACAATTTGAGTATAACCAGAATTTTGTGTTTCCTCATATGTGATTTTGTCTGCAAGAAATGCTAGGCAAATGCAGAATCCAGCTGAACTGGGCCATTTAGGAATATACAAAAGGCATACACACCTCAAACACTCACCAGCTAACTGTCCATATCTGGTGTTTAAACAGCTTTCCATCCTGGGAAGCCTCTGCTGCCATTTCTCAATAGTTTGTAGCTGTGACTCTTCCTGCACTCACCTCCATGAATAAACTTCAGGTCTTTTCCTAGGCAAAATGCCATATTTATTATAGTATTTATGTATTTCTTAACCATTTAACATGTGTAAGACCGATGTCTTTCTTCATTAGGTTCCTATCATCTTTTATCACTGACAGAATTTCAGTGTTATGCCCTTAATCCTATTTCCCCCATAAGTTCTGTGGTGTTATTGTGTGATTTTATATAGTGCACTTGGTTTTTAGAAAAATGTATGTCACATTATAGCAGAACTGACTGTATTCTATCTGAAAGTGTCACACTAAGTCTCAACAGCATCTAGTTACTTCCAGATGAAGAGCAAGGCTAGGATCAAGGATTTATTCCTAAGGAGGGAGAGAAAATGGGGATGATGGAGGAAAGGAGAAAGAATGAAAAACAAATTCTTTCTTTCTCATTTTTACACATATCCTATCTGAGCTCAGCCTCCCTAGTGGCTCAGATAGTAAGGAATCTGCTTGCAATACAGGAGACCTGGATTCAATCCCTGGGTCAGGAAGATCCCCTGGAGAAGGAAATGGCAACCCGCTCCAGTATTCTTGCCTGGAGAATTCCACGGACAGGGGAGCCTGACAGGCTACAGTCCATGGGGTCGCAAGGAGTGGACACAACCGAGTGACTCACACGTTTTATCTGAGCTCAGATTTTTAAAACCCTGGTGGGGCAGCTCCTCCCTGGCCCTTTCCCATTAGCACAGGGGAGCACAGCTTGGCCTCCATGAGCCTTCTGAAATTGTGTGCAGATTTTTGTGTTTATGTTTGTAGGAAGAAGAAAACCTTAAATTTCATCTGCTTCTCCAAGGAAATGTCAGGCAGCTGCTTCTTTTATTTTCTAGGCTCCAGAGTCTTCTGTGAAGGGCAGTACGGACCCTTGCTTCTTCAGCACCCGCACAGCACAAAAGTGGCAGCTGCTGGTGTGGCAGGATTAGTGAAGGGGCAACAACCTGGCTGAAGCCACACAAGCCCACTGCTTTCACTTCACTTCCATGTTTATTTAGCACCTTGGAGTGAGGTGGTGGATTCTGCTACATGTACTCTTCCCAGGAATATAACCCAGGTCATCACCATGAAAGCATGAAACTTTAGCCACCCACCCAAGAGGATTCATAGATACATTTCAAGAATTTTCTTGAATGGACTATGCTCATAGACCACCTGCTCAGGATAGGAAGGAGGCCAGGGCACTGAAGGAAAGCTTCCAGCCAAGGAGAGCAGGCTGGGGGTGAGAGGAATAAAGGGAAGGAGGGGTTGAAGTATGAAGTGAGTGAAGTTAGGTCACAGTTTTGCCTGGGAGAGATGTGCTAGGTCTGAGATGGCACTGGTTACTCCTTGTGCCCAGCTCTCTTGCCCTGTCTGCACGCTCTTCCTTGTGACCCCTGGGTGTCAAGTATTCCCCTTCTGCTTTCACTTGCCTTGGCCTTTCATGGGTAGACTTAGATATCCTGCCAGACAAACTCTGCCAAGGGCAGTCTCTGGTATTTAGAGTTACAGACATTATTGTAATAGGTGCCACTCCATAGGCCAAAGGTAGATGGCTTATCTTTAGGCGACCGTGACACCCATCAGTGAGGCTACAGATCACATGTCCATCATTCCATGACCATAAGGCACAAAGTATGGAGAAAAAGAATCAGAAGATCCATACCATTCAACCAAGTTCCATCCTGATGCCACACGAGATATGACAATTCCACCAGCCTCCCTAGTCTCCTGTCCAACAGCTCTGATCAAAGGAATGCTACTGTCTTTGGACTCAAGACCTGCACCTGTTTCCTTCCCTAGGGTGAGAAGTGGCTATAAACATCTGTCTTGACCCTGCATCTCCCAACACACAGTCATGAAAATAAAGAAATACAGTATTGGCCTTTGCTCTCAGTGTGTCCTCATCCTAAGGTGTCTGCTGAGTTTCTCATTCACAGGAACCTTCTCCCCACATCCTCCAAGGGGCAGTGTCGGGATATCAGAGAAAGGAGTCTGAAGGCTGAATATCTCACTCATTCTGAACAGCCATTTCTGTTTCTAGGGCTGAGGAACAGTTGGGGAAAATTATTACTTTTAATCTTTGTATTTACAAAAGTAATACATGTGTATCATAAAACAAAGAATTCAAATACACATAATTGTGTAAAGTAAAAAGCAAAATTTAAAATTGCTTCCTTTTTCTAAATAAATACAATAAGATAAAATTGCTCCCTTTTTTTCCCTAATTTTCACTTTCTAGGTGAACTGTTGAGAATTTATGAAGTATCGTATATTCTTTACCTATGTACTTAGAACATATAGAGGCATAGATGTAAACGTACATATTGAAGGAATTAGAATTTTAGATGGAGATAGAGAACATTGGAGATGGAAGTGGCAACCCACTCCAGTGTTCTTGCCTGGAGAATCCCAGGGACTGGGGAGCCTGGTGGGCTGCCGTCTATGGGGTCGCACAGAGTCGGACATGACTGAAGCGACTGAGCAGCAGCAGCAGAGAAGAATAGAAAAAGAAACAACAATATAGACAGGAAAAACATGCGCTTTTTTTACATAAAAATTTAATCTTATCATACGTATTCTGAGCATCCCTGGTGGCTCAGACGGCCAAAAATCTGCCTGCAATGTGGGAGACCTGGGTTTGATCCCTCAGGAAGATCCCCTGGAGGAGAGCGTGGCAGTCCATGCCAGTACTCTTGCCTGGAGAACCCCATGGGCAGAGGAGCCTGGTGGGCTACAGTCCTTGGGGTCGCAGAGAGTCGGACACGACTGAGTGACTAAGCACAGCATACATATTCTACAACTTTTCTTTTTCACTCAACAATATGTCAGGGACAGTGATCCATGCAGTAGTCTCACACAGGGCTATCTTTTTTAAATAGAAGGTTAATATTCCATTGTATGGCTATATTATAATTTATTTATTCATAACCCTGGTGATAGGCATTTAGATTATTTCCAATTTTTATTTCCTACAAACAGCGCTGCAATGAATATCCTTAAACCTCTATGTCTGTAGCATATGTGAACTATATTTCTTTTAGATACATATCCCACATTTCACTTTCTGAGTGGAAATATTATATCCTTTTAAAAATTTGACAGGAACTATCAAGTTGCCTTCCAACATGTCAAAGCAGTTTGCACTCCCACTGACAATACAGTTTCCTTTCCCCCTCCATTCTCACACTTTGTATTGTGAATATTTTAAATGTTTGCCATTATGCTAAGGCAAAAAAAAATTAGTATCCTACCATTGGTTTGCCTTTCTTTGATCAATAAGTTAAGTTCGGCATATTTCATATCTTTGATATCAGTGTTTTTTTGTTTTCTTCTGTGAAAAGCCTTGTTCATATTCTTTGTCCATATATTGGGTTGTTTCTCACCTGTAAGGGCTCTTTCTCTCTTAAAGATAAGTTAAACATGTTTAAATTATTTTCTCCATGGTGTCTTTGCCACACAGAGATTTTGTTTTTATGTTACTGGATCTTAGAATCTTACATTTTATGACATAAGCTCCTATTTGATATCAAAAATACCTCACCTTCTATAATAATAAGTGATTGAAATTGGTTTAGTCTTAGCTAGAAGAATTCTAATGCCAAAGAGTCACTGATTTCTGGAGTACTTTTATTTTTTTTTTCCAATATGCTTTTTATTGATATCCAAAATCCTTACTAGGAGATTACTGGCTGCCTTTTTTTAATTGATATAAATTTATTTATTTTAATTGGAGGCTAATTACTTTACAATATTGTATTGGTTTTGCTATACATTGACATGAATCTACCACGTGTAGATCTAACAGGTGTACACGTGTTCCCCTTCCTGAACCCCTCTCCCACCTCCCTCCCCATACCATCCCTCTGGGTCATCCCAGTGCACCGGCCCCAAGCATTCTGTATCATGCATGGAACCTGGACTGGCTATTCGTTTCACATATGATAATATACATGATTCAATGCCATTCTCCCAAATCATCCCACCCTCGGCCTCTCCCACAGAGTCCAAAAGACTGTTCTATACATCTGTGTTTCTTTTGCTGTCTCCCATACAGGGTTATCGTTACCATCTTTCTAAATTCCATATATATTCATTAGTATACTGTATTGGTGTTTTTCTTTCTGGCTTACTTCCCTCCAAGGAAACTAGAAAGAGACACGTGTATCCCAATGTTCATCGCAGCACTGTTTATAATAGCCAAGACATGGAAGCAACCTAGATGTCCAACAGCAGATGAATGGGTAAGAACACATGGTACATATACACAATGGAGTATTACTCAGCCATTAAAAAGAATACATTTGAATCAGAAGTACTTTTAAATGAATCCACATTTAATTCATCATAAGGCTAGCTACATACTTTTTTGAAAGTATGAATAATATATATATGGTCAAAAATTACTTAGTCAGTTTATAAACAGTGGCCCACACATCAATAGATTCATGGGCTACCTGAATACCATTGTTTTAGAACAAAGTTGGGTATGATCTATAATTATTATATGCATATAAGTCTAACCGTATGCCACTCTCAGGGGAACAGGCACTGGAGAATCCTAACATGGCATCTGAGCATCAGTTGTCGATTGTGTTTGCTACAGTTTTAGTGCTGAGTGTTTTATTTTACTTGCACTCTTTAAATATGGACTCTCCACATCCAGTATACATGGTAGCTTTATAAACAAAATTGCCTGATTAACAAAGTGGACAACAGGAAAACACAAACTCTGTGAGATCTGCTCAATTAATGCCAAGGTTGCCCTAAAATCAGCTTTTAAACTGAAGAATAGTTACACCTGAGAGCTACTTCTATTGATAATAAAGTGAGTGGGGTATCTCTGGAGAAAATCTTAGACCAGTCAAAAAGATAATAATTATTAGAGCAGTCACATACAGTTAAGTGCTTTGCAGACATTGTCTCATTTAAAGCAACAACATGAAATGAGGTATTATGATTATCCCTTTTCACAGATGAAGAAGCCAAGGCACAACAAAGTTGAATAACAGTGGAGTGCTTGGAGGACAACTGTCTGCAGAGCTTAACCACTTCTCTCCACAAAAGGAAACTGCCTCCATTGCCAACGCCTTTGGGTTATAACAGAATAGCCTCTGCAGTTCAAAAGACCCCATAATGGGATTAAACCATATTGGTGATGCTTCTGACATGTGGATTTGGAGTGAAGGAGTCCTTTTGCAGAATTATTCTTGGTGGTATCCAAAATGTAAATATATATATATATATGTAGTCAGAGCTAATTAAATAATTAACTCAGCTTCCTGTCTGAGTTGGACTATCCAATTGCCTGTCTTTCATTTATTTTACCCGCTGTGGTACAGTGTAAACTGGTTTTCTGGTATTTTATATCCATACAAGAAGAGAGAAATAAGTGAGTAAACCCCTGTAATCATTTGAATCATGAATAACATAGACGAAATCAACTAAGGAAATCAATTATCTTAACAACTTAACAGCCAAAATATGATTAAGTTATTTACATGTATTTATTTTTCTATTATCTCAGTAATTTATCCCACATTTTCTAACAACTCTGCAGATTCAAGTAAAAAACAATAATCTAAAAATAAAAGATACAGAACTAAAATTAAACATTTCCCCCTCATACTCTCCCAAATGGTGAAAAGTAAATTCCACAGTGAAGTGTAAATAGAATCTAATTTTACAGCTGGTTGTTTTGATGACTAGGAAATTTTTATGGTATAGATTCAGACTTTACTAATTTTTTAATTGGAGGAAAGTTGCTTTGCAATGTCATATTGGTTTCTGCCATACAACAATGTGAATCAGCTATAATTATACACATATCCCCTCCCTGGTGAGCCTCCCTCCCCTGCCCCACTCTAGGTCATCACAAAGCACCAGGCTGGGCTCCCTGTGTTATATAGCAGCTTCCCACTAGCTATCTATTTTACACGTGGTAGTGTATATAGGAGAAGGCAATGGCACCCCACTCCAGTACTCTTGCCTGGAAAAATCCCATGGACGGAGGAGCCTGGTAGGCTGCAGTCCATGGGGTCGCTAAGAGTCTGACACGACTGAGAGACTTGACTTTCACTTTTCACTTTCATGCATTGGAGAAGGAAATGGCAACCCACTCCAGTGTTCTTGCCTGGAGAATCCCAGGGACTGGGGAGCCTGGTGGGAGGCCGTCTATGGGGTCGCACAGAGTCGGACATGACTGAAGCGACTTAGCAGCAGCAGCAGCAACAGTGTATATATATCGATGCTACTTTCTTCATTTGTCCCACTCTCTCCTTCCCCCACTATATCCATAAGTCCATTCTCTACATCTGTGTCTCCATTCCTTCCCCACAAATACGTTCATCAATACCATTTTTCTAGATTCCATATATATGTGTTAATATATGATATTTGTTTTTCTCTTCCTGACTTAGTTCACTCTGTATAACAGGCTCTGGATTCATCCACCTCTTTAGAACTGACTCAAATTCATTCATTTTTATGGCTGAGTATAATAATATTCCATTGTATATATGTACCACATCTTCTTTATCCATTCATCTGTAGATGGATATCTTGGTTGCTTCCATGTCCTGATTATTGTAAATACTGCTGCAGTGAATATTGGGGTACATGTGTTTTTTAAAATTGTTGCTTTCCACAACTGACAAAGAATTAATCTCAAAAATATACAAGCAGCTCCTGCAGCTCAATTCCAGAAAAATAAACAACCTAATCAAAAAATGGGCCAAAGAACTAAACAGACATTTCTCCAAAGAAGACATATAGATGGCCAACAAACACATGAAAAGATGCTCAACATCACTCATTATCAGAGAAATGCAAATCAAAACCACAATCAATACCATTTCACACCAGTTAGAATGGCTGCTATCAAAAAGTCTACAAACAATAAATGCTGGAGAGGGTGCAGAGAAAAGGGAACCCTCTTACCCTGTTAGTGGGAATGCAAACTAGTACAGCCACTATGGAGAACAGTGTGGAGATCCCTTAAAAAACTGGAAATAGAACTGCCATATGACCCAGCAATCCCACTGCTGGGCATACACACCAAGGAAACCAGAATTGAAAGAGACACATGTACCCCAGTGCTCATCGCAGCACTGTTTATAATAGCCAGGACATGCAAGCAACCTAGATGTCCATCAGTAGACGAATTGATAAGAAAGTTGTGGTACACACACATACACAATGGAATATTACTCAGCTATTAAAAAGAATGCATTTGAATCAGTTCTAATGAGGTGGATGAAACTGGAACCTATTATACAGAATGAAGTAAGTCAGAAAGAAAAATAATGCAGTATACTAATGCATATATATGGAATTTAGAAAGATGGTAACAACCCAAATGCGAGACAGCAAAAGAGACACAGATGTAAAGAACAGACTTTAGACTCTGTGGGAGAAGGTGAGGATGGGATGATTTGAGAAAATAGCGTTGAAACATGTATATTATCATATGTGAAATAGATCACCTGTCCAGGTTCGATGCTTGAGACAGGGTGCTCAGGGCTGGTGCACTGGGATGACCCTGAGGGATGGGATGGAGAGGGAGGTTGGAGGTGTGTGCAGGATGGGGAACACAGGTACATCCATGGCTGATTCATGTCAATGTATGGCAAAACCCACTACAATATTGTAAAGTAATTAGCCTCCAATTAAAACAAATAAATTGATTTTTTAAATAAATAAAAGTATTCGGTGAATGAAAAAAATAAAATTGTTGCTTTCTCAGGGTATATGCCCAGTAGTGGGATTGCTGGGTCACATGGTAGATTTGCTCCTAGATTTTTTTAAGGAATCTCCATATTGTTCTCCTTAATGGCTGTAACAGTTTACATTCCCACCAATAATGTAAGATTGAGTGTTTCCTTTTCCCCACATCCTCTCCAGCATTTATTGTTTGTAGGTTTTTGATGATGGCCATTCTGACTGGGGGAGAAGGAAATGGCAACCCATTCCGGTATTCTTGCTTGGAGAATCCCAGGGACGGAGGAGCCTGGTGGGCTGCTGTCCATGGGGTTGCACAGAGTCAGACACTACTGAAGTAACTTAGCATGCATGCATGCATTGGAGAAGGAAATGGCAACCCACTCCAGTATTCTTGCCTGGAGAATCCCAGGGACAGAGGAGCCTCGTGGGCTGCCATCTATGGGGTCACACAGAGTCGGACACAACTGAAGCGAGTTAGCAGCAGCAGCATTCTGACTGAGGTGAGGTGATACCTCATTGTAGTTTTGATTTGCATATCTCTAATAATTAGTGATGTTGAGCATCTTTTCATGTGTTTTTTGGCCATCTGTGTGTCTTCTTTAGAGAAATGTATTTAGGACTTTTGTCCATTTTTTGGATTGAACTTATTTACACGTATTTCATCAATTATTGTTCATTTGCCATGTTTTTCAAGCCTTCTCATGGTAATGAGAAATCAGAACACTCATCTTCCACCCCAGTTAGCTCCCAGAGCTTCAAAATAGACACCAAGGGGGCAGTTAGTATAGAGGAAGATGAAAGAAACGTGCTTACAAAGAAAGCCAAATAAAATTAAATCTTCATGAAAGTAAGAGATGGATGGCTCAGTGTTGTTGGATATCCATAGTTAAGTCATCACAAGTCATGTCAGTGTATTTATCAAAAGTTGTTACTTCTGCTATCTGTATATATATCAATTGGAAGCTTTAATGGTATGACAGGGATGAGGGATTCTCACTCTTGCCTTGGTTTTCATAGGGTGAGGAGGGAGGGGGGTTCAAGATGGAGGGGACACATGTATGCCTATGGCCAATTCATACTGATGTATGGCAAAAACCATCACAATATTTAAAGTAATTATCCTCCAATTAAAATAAATAAATAAATAATTTTTTAAAGAAGTAGTGCTACTGCTCTGATCCTTGCTACTGTGTTCAGAGAATAATTTTTAATGGTCAGGTCAACATTTTTTAAAAATTTTATTTATTGTTGACTTACAGTATTGTCTTAGTTTCTGCTGTACAACAAAATGAATCAGTTATGCATATACATATATGCATTCTTTCTTTAGATTGTTTCCCCATATAGGTCATTCCAGAATATTGAATAGGGTTCCCTGTGCTCTATAGTAGGTCCTAATTAGTTATCTACTTTATATGTGGTGGTTTAGTTGCTAAGTTGTGTCCAACTCTTACAACCCCATGGACTGTAGCTTGCAAGGCTCCTCTGTCCATGGGATGTTTCCAGGCAAGAATACTGGAGTGGGTTGCCATTTCCTTCAGGGGATCTTCTGGACCCAGGAATCAAACCCAAGTCTCCTGCATTGCAGGCAGATTCCTGCATTGTAGGCAGATTCTTTACCAACTAAGTTACGAGCTGATTCATATTTTACATATAGTAGTGGATATGTGCAGAGAAGGCAATGGCAACCCACTCCAGTGCTCTTGCTTGGAAAATCCCATGGACAGAGGAGCCTGGTAGGCTGCAGTCCATGGGGTCGCTAGAGTCGGACATGACTAAGCAACTTCACTTTCACTTTTCACTTTCATGCATTGGAGAAGGAAATGGCAACCCACTCCAGTGTTCTTGCCTGGAGAATCCCAGGGATGGGGGAGCCTGGTGGGCTGCCGTCTATGGGGTCGCACAGAGTCAGACACGACTGAAGCGACTTAGCAGCAGCAGCAGCAGCAGCAGTGGATATGTGTCAATCCCAGTCTCCCAATTTATCCCTTCCTCCTTACTCCCTCAAACCATAATTTTGTTTTTTACATCTGTGACTCTATTTTATAAATAAGTTCACTTGTACCATTTTTTTAGATTCCACATATAAGCGATACCATATGATATTTGTCTTTCTCTGTCTGACTTATTTCACTCAGTAAAACAATCTCTCACATCCATTTCACTGCAAATGACATTACTTCATTCTTTTAATAGCTGAATAGATAGCCCAATGTGCGTATGTACCACATCTTCCTACCCCTTCTTCTATCAGTGCACATTTAGGTTGCTTCCATGTCCTGGCTAACGTGAATAGTGCTGCAATGAACGCTGGGGTGCACGTACCTTTTTGAATTATGGTTTTCCCCAAATATATGCCCAGGAGTGGGTTTGCAGGATCTTATGGTAGTTCTAATTTTAATTTTTAAGGAACTTCCATACTGTTCTCCGTAATAGTTGTACCAATTTGCATTCTCACCACAGTATAGGAAAGTTACCTTTTCTCCACACCCTCTCCAGCATTTATTGTCTGTAGATTCTTTGATGATGGCCTTTCTGACTGGTGTGAGGTCATACCTTCTTGTAGTTTTGATCCGCATTTCTCTAACACTTAGTGAAGCAGGTCAGCATTTAGAATGGAGACCTTAGAAATGTAAGGATTAAGGTGTTTGAAGGTCAGCAGTAATCATGGAGAAAAATGACCCCAACCGCCCACAACCCAAATGAACCACAGTACCTCAAAAGTTCTGAGCACCCACTTCTAGCTCCTTTGGTCTCCTGGTTTCCTCTCTGGATCTCTCTCTTCCCCCTTTCTCTTCTGTTGCTCATTTACTCCAGATTTCTCCTCCTCTTTTCTACTCTTTCCCTGTCTTTGTTTTCTTTCATCCCAGTTTATTTCTTATTCAGACCTTCACACCATCTATATTTCTGATAAACTCATAACTGACATATAATCATAGTTAATTAAATTTTACTTATTATTGGCTGGAGGCTTCCTGAGACAGAGCTCAAAGAGAGATTCAAGAAAAAGACTTTAGAATTAAAAGTCCAATAGCAGAAAACTGCAGGTGGAACAAAAGCATGACATCCTTCACACTGGGTCCTCCGAGAACAATAAACTACAGCTGGGGAGGGTCATGAGGTGACTTGGTTGAGATGGAAGGATGATCTCAGTCACATGTGACAGACTGGAAGGAGTTTGAAGACCCAAGTAGAGGAAGATAAGAAAAGTACATTGAACATATGTTCTGTGCAGTCCATGTGTTGGGCACTAGGTAACGCCACTAAGGTGGCATTTGATGAAATTCCACAAATTAGGTGATATTTAAATAAGGTGAAATTTGATGGATTTGGAATGATTAATTAACTAGCCCTCGTAGGAATTTCAGGGACTCATTATCTCAAATAGGACAGGAAAGTGATATTGCTGCCCTGAAAGGGCTCCTTACGGAGTCTGTCCTGCCGATGAAGGGGAGGGAGGGTGGGCACAGCTTTGTGCCTCTTAAACCCAGCTTCAATCAGAAAAAAATCTTTTAGTCATTTTATACATTGGATCCTGTATAAAATTTAGTTTGGAAAAAAAAGGTTTACCCACTAGGAAAAAAAGTTTTAAAGTGACTGATGGAGTTCCCTGCTTGCAGAGCCCGGGGCGGTGGTGGTGTCGCCTACCTGTGCCCAGGTATTCTGCGTTGACTAAAAAAGCCGTGCCCTGGCCCACAGAAGCATGGAAAGCCCACTTCCGCACTGCGGTTCGCTGGTTGCTCATAGATGTTTACAGTTAACATGTATTGGGCATATACTATGTGCCAGGTGTTATTCTGATGATTTTTGTTCTTTAGTTATTTAGTTCTTTTAGTTATTACTGTATTATGTCATTTCTTGGACAACACATTTGTATATTAATGTCTTGGGAGCCAGGCTGCTTTTTATAACTGATGGCAACTTCGAGTTAAAAAACTGCAATAAGCTACCTGGTCCTCACATTTGTGAGGCAGCTGCTATTGTCATCCATTTTACAGAGAAGAAAATTGAGGCCCAGAGAGTTTAAGAAACCCGTCCAAAAGGGCACTTATAAGATGTGATGTAATTGCTAAACATCAAGATTGCTATGGACTAGGTAATAAGGTGGCCTAGAAGGATGCCAGTTAGTGCTGGAAATAAATGTTTTGATACAGAAACTATGATAAGGGTGGGCTTCCCAAGTGGTGCAGTGGTAAAGAATCCACCTGCCAATACAAGAGACACAGATTTGATCACTGGGTCAGAAAGATTCCCCTGGAGGAGGAAATGGCAACCCACTCCAGTATTCTTGCCTGGAAAATTCCATGGACAGAGGAATCTGGCAGGCTACAGTCCATGGGGTTGCAAAGAGCTGAACACTACTGAGCACGCACACACACGCATGATGAGGGTGGCAATAAATTAGCAGCCATAATATGAAATTATGCATAACTTGTTAGGGAAAAGAAGCCCAAGTCTTACATTTCTGTTTATTTTCCATCAACTCTGCCCTCTCTAACTTCATTATTCACAGTAAAACTTATCTATTAGTGAAAAAGATGACGAGAAGATATTTTGCTTTTAAAGGATATAACTTATTTAAGTCCATCAAAACTGCTCCTTGCACATAGCAGGGACCCATTAATAACTATTAGTTCCCTGCTTTTTTCAGGGATTAAAAAAACTATCTTGTGGCTCATATTTTTTAAATGTCATAGTGTTGGCTGTCACCTTCTGATATAAAATTTTTTTGCTAAATAGAGGTGTAAGCTTTGGGGAATACTGCAATTAGAACTTTGACAATTCTACTTGATTTTTAAACAGATTTATAATATGTAAGACAATTTTCTTGACTATTCAAGAAATAGAAAATACATTAGGTAAAGGAGGATCATCTATAATTGTTTACTATAAGTTCTTTGGAATACCACAGAGGAAAGGTGAAGAGAATTAATAAAATTAATAGCTGTGATCAGGGACAGAATGTCTTGATTGTTAGAAACGTGAAAGAACAAGACCAACAGGAGAACTCAGTACACTTCCGTTCTGTGTGTGCATGAGGTGGGGAAAACACACGGTTTCCCTGTCACCTAGTGAGAGCAAATGGGCAAGTGACGTGAATTTAGCACACGTCAACTTAAGAGGTCTGTGGCTTAGGAACATGCTGAGTCAATTTGCTACTTGAGAATGTACATCACCTTGATAGTGGACTTCCCCAAAAGTGGAATTCTAAGCAACCTCATAATCCTACCTGGGGAGAGCAGAGATTTCCTTTTTCCTCTGACTGTCCAAATCATGCGATGGATACAAACCAGACCTCATTCCCTCCGCCCACATTTTCCTTTACATAATAACACAGAAAGATTTTTCCTATGGTTTAGTCACTGGTAGATTAAATAACCATTCTGAAAATTAGGAGGCAAGCTGACAAAACTGCTTTCAAGGAATTTTTTTGAATTTCTAAATTGAGGATTTTTGAATTCATTATTCAGCAATTACCATAAGAATGTACCAATCTGAATGATAAAATGGCTTGCTATTTAAAACAATAAATAGGAAGCATTACATCATCAGAAAACATTTACCAAGCCTATGTTTGGTATTTGGTATTCTCCTAGATGCTATCATGTCACTGTTCTACGAAGATACAAAGCAACACTTAATTATACCCATGCTTGAGGAAATGAAAGCGTGCTTGTCTTTATGTGTGAAAATGACACTAAATATGATCAGACAAATGTGCATTTGAGGTTTGTTTTACAGTTGCTGTGAGTTTTCTTGCCATAATTTCTGTAGCGCATTAACTGCTGGTGACCTGTGTCAGAATCTTAAGATGATCAGCACAGGTTAGAAGTATAGTCTTTGCTCATAAAATGGTTTGTCTTTGAGATATTGATAGTAACTAAAACCATGAGCAAAAGTACTTATCATCATCTTACGACTGATGCGTCAGTAAAAATAATCTGTACTTATATGAATTCAGAAAAGTTTAGTAAAACCGACGTTAGTGTAAGACACTAGTAAGATATGGAATTTACAACAGTATTAATTACATATGAATTCATCTACCAGAAAAAATTAGTTGGGGGAATTATGAAATAAGAACTTCAGCCATTTAATGTGCTGGTGGTATTACTTTATTAAGCTTTGTATTAGAATTCATCTTATAATATTGGCTTAAATTCCTCAGTCATTTTTCCCCCTTTTAGGCATCAAAGTTTCTGATAGCTGCCTCCTGCCACGGTGGAGTGTAAAGACTATCTTCTCAGGGTCCAGCACCATACCGGACACAGAAAGGCACTTGTCTCCTGAATATATGAATGACTGATTAAATGAATGAGTGAACTTATTCATTAACTGAGTTTTGGCATATAAAAGAAATGCAGTTGGATATAACAGGAAACCAATCACAAGCTCTACTCTGATTCTTGCAAATAGAATGAGACACAGTAGGCACCAAAATGGGAGGAGACCACCCACAGTCTGTTTACCTAAGCATCTTGAAAGCAGATAACTCGGGTTCTAGAAAATGCATGGTGACTGGCCTGCAGTTACATCCACGGGGAAAAAAAAACAAAACAAAACTAGCAGTTGTTCCCTAGATAAGACAAACTATTTCCATTAACTATTAACAAAGAAGCGGTCACTTGAGCAGAAACCTAGGCAAATGCCTTGAGCAGTTAAAATGAATTTCCTGCAGAAAAGCATTTCTTTTGATGACAGCTTGAAAAAATAATTTATGTAGTTTCTTTTTCAGTAGCCGTGCTCCATCTGTGTGGTGCAGCATTATTAGCATTTGTTCACAACAGAAGTGGTAAGGAAATTACTCACCACGGTTGTTAGACCGGGTTATTAGAGGCAGAGAGAGAATAGTGGCCTTCATGGGTACTCAGTTCAGATGCTGCAGTCAGCAGAGGTGTGGGCCACCGTGGGGGAGGATCTGAGAATGGAGGAGAGAACCAGCTTGCTCATTTTCTGGTGAAACATTAAAATTTGTAATGCAAGCCACCTAGCCTGGCAAGGGTGATTGGTTTCTTTTGTTCTAGCAGAGAAGGGTTGCTGGGGAATAAATTCAGATGAATAAATATGGCTCTAAACTTTGAGTATGAATTTCATGAAAGACTCGCTTATGACGTCTCAGGAAACAAGTGCATATAATGTTTTTTTGTTTTTTGCTTTATTTCTAAAGAGCGTGCAAAATTAGATTGTATCAATCATTTCTCATGAATGGCTTTGTACCATGGCTTTGGTCTTTCAGTCTTCAGTTATGAATTTGCATGTCCCATGCACTTTGGTCCCTATGTGTCTGGGTATAATGAGGGCATCTTTGTTCATTTAAAATTCATTCAACAGGTATTTATTGAGTGCCAACTAGTCACACTTTTCTACTCTAGTTTTTTCCAAGTGTGAAAAAATGGGATGGTCTTTTAGCTGTGTTTTATTGAGCACAACTAGTAGATGTTTTAGCAGGGATTTCCTAGCACATATGGTACTTTTGTGGACTTTTTTTTTTAATGCTCCCTCTGTGTGCAAAAGAATTGTGTTCAAAAGTGTCTCTTCCTCTCAGAGGATGGAGACTTATACCTGGGTAAGGGACTTGATGAGGTAATTGCATGCTTCAGCCCATTCCTGAGCACCACTGTGCATTCCACAAAGGCTTGGCTAAACGTGGAAGCTGGTCTAGTTGAAGCCTCACAGAAACAGTTTGGCTTTTGTTCAACTTTTGGTGATTTGGACTGAAACTGGAGAAAGTTCCTTCAATCCACGTTAGTCAAAGAATCTCTGTACCAAAGACTCTGTTGTCTATCTGCCAGATGAAGGAGTTAAACTAAATATGGTCTTCCCCTTCCCTTTCCCACCCCCCTACTAAAAACTATGTATCTTGATTACATAGTAGAGATGTCAGGAGTGTGGGCTTTGGAGTCAGGCTGCTTGACTTTGAATCCTGGCTCTGTGATTTAAGAGCACTTTGGCCTTGGAGAATGTCTCTGAGCCTTGGTTTGTTTATTTGTAAAGTAGAGATGATAGTACCTAGTAGGCAGTTCATAGAGTTATTAGGAGAATTAAATGAGATAAGGCATATAAAGGCATATATGTAGGAATGAGATAAGGCATGTAAAGGCATATATATAGGAAAATTAAATGAGATAAGGCATATATGTAGGAAAATATACAGAATAAGTGCTCAATAATTGTTAATTATTGTTATTATCATTATTATTTAGTCAATGTGATTCCATATCTCTAGGAAACCAAGCGCAGCCGTCCACCTAGCATTGGTCATCTCACTAACACTCAATAGTTTATCCACATTTGTCACTCAGCCAGTGATAACATCCTCTGGGTCACTTATCTGTAGTCAATAAGGGCATTCATTTGTAGGCCTTGACAAAGCTACTGCCCTCAGTCTCCTAACACTATTGTAATACAGCCTAAGGCATTTTTGATCTTTCTAGGGAAGGGTCAAATGCCAAGCAGTTTTTCTTGAATCAGTTGGTATCTGTACTGACACCTCAACATCCCTCAAGCATATAATTCCTGAAGCACCTAAGAAGTAGAGTGTACATTTAGCCATTACTGTTAACCAACAATCCCAAAGTATAGTGGCTAAAAAACCCACCATTTATCATTTCTCACAAGTTTATGGGATGGTTTAATAGCTCTGCTGATATGGGATAGGCTTAACTGACCTTGGCTGGGTTCCCTCATTCCTTTGTGATCAATGGCAGGTTGGCCTTGGCCCAGACCTCTAAGTTCTTTCTTACTTGGCTCCCACATCCCTCCAGCCTAGGCAAATTCTGATGGTGGTTGCAGGAGTCCAAAAGAAAGAGAAGAAACAGCAAATCTCTTTCCAAGTCTTTACTTGGGTCAAGTTCACTGTTATCTCATTAGCTAAAGCAAGTAGCAAGTAATGTGGCCAAGCCCAAAGTAAGCATAGAAGGATATAACTAGAGGGACGAATGAAAAACTGGGGCCATAACTGCAGCCCACCACACACAGCAAATATTATTTTAAGGATTTCTAGCTTATAAGCTTATCTAGTAGTCAGCTTCATTGTTTTAATATTCATTCATTAATATGTATATACACATGTCCATACATATACATATATTGGGCTTCCTTGGTGACTTAGTGATAAAGAATCTGCCTGCCAATGCAGGAGACACAGGTTTGATCCCTGGGTCAGGAAGATCCCCTGGAGAAGGAAATGGCAACACTCCAGTATTCTTGCCTGGGAAATGCCATGGACAGAGGAGCCTGGCAGGATACAGTCCATGGGGTTCCAAAAGGGTCGGACAGGACTTATTGACTAAACAACAACAACATATATACATAGTAGTAATTGAATGTGTATTATATATGTTATTATATACATAACATAAAATACTGATATGTATATATACAGTTGTTTCTTGTTTTAATCACAGGAAATGCCTTGAAAAACAGTTCAAAATCCAGAAATAAGTTGATAGTTTCTAATCAAATCCTAAAATCATGTCTGAAATGTTCTGATGTTGCTTTCTACCTCTTTGCATGGCTCAGTCTGGGTCTTCAGAGACGTTGTCACCACACATGTCACCACCTGCCAGAGCAGCTAAAAGACTTCCTTATGGACTAAATGGTGTTTTATGGAGGCGTCCCAAGAGCCCCATGTGCTCAGAACACGAACATTTTAGACAAAGAACAGTTGGCAGGCAGGTAAGGAGTGTTAAAGTTGAGTGAAATCTTGGCCAAGTTCTCTTCATGAACTTCTACTTTGTTGTTTTAGAAATCAGTTAGCAAAGTCCTTCTAAGGTAGATTAAAAAAATTAAAATGTAGGGGGACTTGATCCCTGCTAAGGTAAGGCTGAAGCATTGAATTATGCAGTTAAGTGACATGCTTGGGAATGCCGTCACCTATAACAGTGTGAAAGACGGAGCTCCCTCTTCATTGCAGTTGGCTGTCCTGGTGCTTAGAAGCCAGCTCAGGGAGGACAGAGTACACCCATCAAGGAGCTGCTTCTAACCAGCGTGCAAAACCACGGTTATTAGGACCTGCAAGTCCTTCAAGGTATAAGTTGTCTATTAGAATATTCATCTAGACCTTAACTTTAGGATCAACAAAAGAAAAAATCCTCTTAAAATTAGTAAATATACCTTCTAATTTGTGTCTCCAAATTCTACCACAGAAACACAATGGTTCATTCCCTTAAATATTTGAAGACAACACGTGGTCTGCTCCTCTCTAACTCGTTAACCAAACTGGTTTAATACTTTCCTATAGGACCTAGTTTCCAACAATACTATCATTTTGTTCCCAGTTTTTCTCTAGAGCGCACAGCTTTTTGCCACACCTGCTTCTAAATGTGGTGACGGTGCTGTCCCAGGTGTGGTAAATTGGGACAGTTCTCAGGCCCTACACTTTGTCCACCCCTCCCCCCCCCACCCCAACACACGCACACATTATAATGACAGGTGGCTAGGAAATGACTCAGGAGGTGTTGTGTGGAGGAATAAGAGGAGGCTTCAAGCACAAGTGTGGGGAAAACCTTGAGGGTTTCAGACATGTGTACTCAGTCAGTAAACTCACTCTTCTCACCATGGCAGATGGTAGCAGAATCCCTCCCTCTTTCCACAGGCTCTTCAAGATGCATGCATCACATTAAGACTCCTGCTCTTTCCAAGTTTATCCTTGATATTCTCCATAACAAGAGATTGCCTATAAATGAGTAGTCAGCACCAAATGATGTGATTTACCATCACCTGTCTCACTGCATTAACCTCAATCACCCCAAGGGATGACCAAAATCTCTTGTAACTCTAATAACAGCAAAGCCCCCCAAATGCTAGCCTTCATGAGCCATTCTTCTAAGGATGCAGACTGACAGGTGCTTCTCTTTTGACCAGCACTCCGGTGCTCATTATATTCAGCTTGAACTATTGCAACTCTCTAATCTTTTATCCCTTCTTCTTTCCTTCCTCCTTCCCTTCCTCCCTCCCTTCCTTCCTTACCCTCTCCCTTCCTTTCTTCTTTTCTTTCTTTCCTTAACTCCTCAAACCTTAGTGTTTTCTCACACAAATAGCTGAAGTGGGTTGGCTGAAGGCATGAAGAAGAGAATTATCCCTGCAGGTTCTACTTTACAGAGTTGCCTCTAGTGTACTTCATCCCACTCTCATTTGGAGTTCTAAAAAAATGTATTTCAAGTAAATAGCAAGGAGTTATGAACAAAAACTCCACGTGATTAAATATGCATGGGAAAAGCATTAAACCATGCTCCTTGATTGCAGGACTTTCCGTTTAACTTGCAGTTGCATCTGTGACTTTCTAGCAGTGTGTTCATAGCCATGGAGACTCTTCCTTGTGGAGCATCAAATGGGGCAAGTCGTACAGGATTGACTCTGGTCTAATTTGTGAAGGTACATCCCTACCACAGTCATGGAGCATCCCTCCGGGGAAATACAGCTGCACAGAGCAAGCTCCCCAACCAGGTTTTCCATCCGGTCACTGGGTCTCAATGAATGAACTTCAGCTACCACCATGCACAGATAAATGAAGAGAGTCTACTAAATACCCTTAAAGTTCTCTTTATTAGTGATCTAGTATGCAAGAGGGATGCTTTCTATGTTTTCTTCCACTGGTTTTCAGAATCTGGAGTTTTGGATCATCCATTCAGTCATGAAATATGTATTGAATACACAATTTGTGCCAGGAAGGTAGACCAAGAACCCCAGCCTTTATAGAGGTAGTATTCTGGTGGAGAGATAGATAATGAATGGATAGTAACATAAAATATTATATAAGGTATATCAGACCCTGAGAATTGCTTAGGAGATCAGAGGAAGATAAGGAATGTGCGGGTTGGGGGTAGGAGCTATTTTTCTTTGCATGTGCAAAGAAGGTCTTAAGAATGAAGCAGTGAGGAAGTAAGCCCTGTGAATATCTGTTGAAGGAAAATGTCAGGCAGAGGGAATAGCCAGTGGAGAGAAATCTGCAGTTTTGGGGAGCATTCAGGGCTGGAATCTACATTTGGTATGATTAGCATGTATATGGTATTTAAAACTAAGAAGCTGGTTGAGACCACCAAGAGAGTTAGTGTAGATGAAGAAAAGAGGAAATATGAGAATTAAGTCACAAGTTTAAGCACTTCAAAAGTTTAAAGTCTGGGGTAACAAAGAGCAAAGGAAACTGACATGAAATGGACACTAAGAAGGGTGAAAACCCAACAGAGTGGAAGCCAAGTGAAGAGAGAGGGAGTGCTGGGACCCAGAGAAATGCTAAAAAAGAAGAAAGATGTAGACTGCAATTTGACCTGGATAGAGCAATGTGGAAGTAGTTGGTGAACTTGAAAAGGGGTGTTTCAGTTAATTAGTGAGGACAAAAATTTGGGGAATAGTGGATTAGAGAGACAATGGGAGGAAAGGAAATAGAGTCAGTCGGAAGAGACAGATCATTATTTCAAAGAGTTTTGCCTGTAAAGGGGAGCAGAGAAATGAAATGGTAGGTAGAGAGAGGTGAACAGTCAAAACTATTTTTAAGATAGGAAAAATGGTAGCCTATTTGCATGCTAATTTAAATGATTCACTAGAAATGAGAACACAGATAACGATAGAGAAGGGGGAGCACGGCTGTGCAGTGTTGTTGAGTGATCAAGTAAAGGTGGGATCTAGAGAGCCTG